>NC_091951.1:561518-865790 GCF_031021105.1 Erythrolamprus reginae
CCCAATAGAGACCAAAACTTTTCTATGAAGACACCGACGGTCAAATATTAATGGTGCAGATAACTATCAGAAACGAACAACTAACAGTAATAGGAATCTACGCACCTACCATCTACCAATCGATATTTTTCTCACAACTACACAAAAAAAGTAATGGAAAAGAATTTAAGAAATTTCATTATTATAGGCGACTTTAAGGCGATACAAATTAAAAACAAAGACCACAAGAGAAATAAACAGCAACGACTAAGGAAAAGTCTCCCAACTACATTCGAAGACTTAACATATGAATTTGCACTTAAAGACATATGGAGAACACACCACCCAGAGAAATCACAATACACCTTTTATTCACATCCACACAAATCATGGTCACGTATCGATATGGCTCGGTCTAATTCTTATATCATTTATCAAATAAAAGAAATACGGATTTTACCCGGTTCTTGGGCCGACCACAACCCCATACTCCTAACTCTTAACAACCAGAATAACACAATACGCCAAAGATGGACTATGAACCAATCCACCATAAATGAAAAACAATTTAAAACCCACCTAGAAAATGAACTACCAACCTTTATAAAGACCAATAATGAAGGAGATAGATCTCTTCAGATAATTTGGGATACAATGAAAGCCTATATACGTGGAATATATATTTCTTACTCAGCCTATAACAATAAACAAAGAAAACAGACGCTCAACAATCTTAACACAAAACTCCAAGACGCAGAAACAATTCTCCAACAGTATCCGGATGACATAACAACCCTTATTAAAATAAAATCTATAAAACATGAAATAAACCTAGAAACCCAACAACAACTTACTGCTAAAATTAAAAGATTAAAACAAATAAATTTTGAATCCGCAAACAAACCCGGCCGCTGACTGGCTTTTAAACTGGCACAACAAAAGGCGGAAAAAACGATAGAATCCCTTTACGATAAACAAACGCAGAGGAAAATAAAACCATAATAAAACACTTCTATCAGGAAGTATATAATTCAGATACAACAGATAACTCTGCAATGAGGGAATATCTACTTCAAAACGAAACATTAGAGCTAACAGACAAAGAAAGCACCAAATTAAATAAGACTATTACCCTAATGAGAGGTGTACGTCAGGGATGTCCTCTGGCACCTCTAATATTCATACCTGCCAGGGAAACATTACTAAAAAATATAAGAAATAATAGACAAATACACGGAATCGAAATAAAAAAAAGAACACTTCAAACTTCAAGCCTTTGCAGACGACATGGTATTCATAATTCAAGATCCACTCAAATCAGCTCATATCTTATTGGACGAACTTCACAGATTTGGGGAAATAACTGGTCTCAAAATTAATGTAGATAAAACCAAAATTATAACCAAAAATTTGATAGAAAAACAAAATTCCCTACTAGAACAAGCTCTTAATCTAAAAATTGTGGAAAAAATTAAATACCTGGGCATCTTAATTTCAGCAAATAACAACACCATAAAAAAAGACAATTATGACAAACTTACACAAGACATACAAAAAGATCTAGCTAGATGGAGAAACCTAAAATTATCTTTAATGGGCAAGATTGCCGCAATTAAATCAAATATCCTTCCTAGATATTTATATTTATCTCAAGTAGCCCCCACTAAACTAAACCAATCATTCTTTGAACATCTCCATAAACTCATTCGAAAATTCATTTGGACAAAAAAAGAAGGCAAGAATAAAACTAAAAAACCTCCAAGACCATAGGTCTAGAGGTGGTTTTGGCCTACCCAATTTCTATCTATACTATCAAGCCACGATTATGACCAAAATCAAAGATTGGATAACTCTCCAAAATAAAAGAGTGCTCACATTGGAAGGATTTGACATACAGTCAGGATGGCATCCATTTTTGATGATGGAACCAAACAAAATACCAAAACACTTTAAAAATCACTATATAAGAAATACAGAAATACCCCGTCTTACAAACTTAATTGGTGCCGGGAGGAGGTTCATAAGGTGAAAAGTTCATAAGACGAAACAATGTTTCCCATAGGAATCAATGCATGCAAGCCCAAAATTCAGCCCTTTTGCCTCATTACCGCCGGCATTCAGATTTTGTTCGGGGGTGGGTGGAGGGGGGGAGATGGGGGGGAGACAGCTCAGGGTCTTTCCCCTGGGGGCAAAGGTGGTGGTCGCGGGGTGTCTAGGCACCGCAGCTCCCCCCAGTTCTCCAGCGGACCTCTTCCACACATCCCGACTCCTGCAGCCTCCGCGTTTTTCTTTCGGCTTCGGGCTGGACAGGAGGAGCTAAGCAGCCGGAGACGTTGCCAGCCCAGCGGCGTTTTACATTGATTCCTCCGACCGCTTAGCTCCTCCCATCCATCCAGAAGCTGAAAGAAAAGCACAGAAGCTGGGGGAGTCGGGGTGTGTGGAAGAGGTCCGCGGGAGAACTGGGGGGATCTGCGGTGCCTAGACACACGCCTGCAGCAAAACCGCCCCACGACCACCACCTTTGCCCATAGGGGAAAGACCCCAGCCCATGCATGCTGCTTTCTTTCCTAAGACAACGCAAAGACCACCTTTCGGAGCGTCCGACTCGGGGCTGGCGGCACCCGATGCAGCGGGGACCATCAGCACGGGAGGCATGAGAGGACCGGGCAACTGGAGTAGCAGCGCCGCCGCCGTCACCACCACGCCCGGCTTGGATTCCCTGGCCGCCGCAGGCACTGTGCGCTGTGATCTTCCGGGCCGGCGAGGCTCAGCGGCTCCACCCCCGGCCCCTTTCGGCCGAGCCTCCCGGGCCAGGCGACCGCCTTCCATCGCTGAGCCTCCCCGGCCAGGAAGATCGTGGCGCGCAGTGCCTGCGGCGGCCAGGGCAGCCAAGCTGGGCATGGCGGCGACGCTGCTGCTCACTTTGCCCGGTCCTCTCCTGCCTCCTGTGCTGATGTTCCCCGCTGCGTCGGGCGCCGCCAGCCCCGAGTCGGCCGCACCCTCGGCGCCGCACCCAGCCGCTGCCCGCCCCGTCCTCGCTGGAGGTCTAGCCAGAGTCTGAGCCAGGCCCGCTCGGCCGCGCCTCCTCACCCGCCACCCACCTGCCCAGGATGTAGACCTGCTGCCTCGCCCCGCGCCCGCCGCCGGCCCGATCCTGCACCTCCTGCTCCCCCCCAGCCAAAAATACAAAGGCGGTCTGCCGCCGCCCGCGGAGCAATGGGAAGCTGAAGCCGCCGGCGGTTTCAGCCTCCCTTTGCTCCACCCTGCCTGTCATCCTGGCTCAAACGGGCGGCGGCAGACCGTCTTTGTGTTTTTCGCTGGGGGGGGGAGCAGGAGGCCCTTCTTGACTCCCTCCCCCCAGCACCGGACCTCCTGCCTTCCCTCCCAGCCAAAAAGGCAAAGCCGGCGGCTGTAGCAGCTGCTGAAAGAGGCTTCCCCGCCCCTCGCCTGTGGCTGGCAGAAGAGCGCTCTTGCCCGGCGGGAGGCGAAGCACTCTTCACCTCCCGCCGGGCAAGTGCGCTTTTCTACCAGCCACGACCGAGGAGCGGGTAAGCCTCTTGCAGCAGCAGGTACAGCCGCCGGCTTTGCCTTTTTGGCTGGGAGGGAAGGTGAAGCGCCGGACCTCCTGCCCTCCCTCCCAGCCAAAAACCCAAAGCGGCCTCCTGAACCCGAACTTTCGCTGAGAAGCCCCGCCGCCCGGCTGTCACCTTTTAAAACAGCCGGGGGGCTTCTCGGCGGCCTCCTGAATGCCAAACCCGGAAGTTCGGGTTTGGCGTTCGGGTTCAGGAAGCCGCTTGGAAGCCCCCCAGCTGTTTTAAAAGGTGACAGCCGGGCGGCGGGGCTTCCCAGCGGCCTCCCGAACCCGAACGTTTTCCATCTCACAAACCCGCCGCCAAGAAGCCCCGCCGCCTGGCTGTTACCTTTTAAAACAGCCGGGGGGCTCCTCGGCGGCCTCCTGAACACCGAACCCGGAAGTTCGGGTTTGGCGTTGGGGTCAGGAGGACGCTGAAAACCACCCCCCCGGCTGTTTCAAAAAGCAACAGCTGGGCGGTGGGGCTTCTCGGAGGCAACGGGGGCGGGTTCGTAAGAGGGAAAACGTTTGCAAGAAGAGGCAAAAAATTTCTGAACCCTGGGTTCGCATGAACCCGAACTTTCGCTGAGAAGCCCCGCCGCCCGGCTGTCACCTTTTAAAACAGCCGGGTGGCTTCTTGGCGGCCTCCCAAATGCCGAACCCGGAAGTTCGGGTTTGGCGTTCAGGTTCAGGAGGACGCTGAGAAGCCCCCCGGCTGTTTCAAAAAGCAACAGCCGGGTGGCGGAGCTTCTCGGAGGCAGCGGCGGCGGGTTCGTAAGAGGGAAAACGTTTGCAAGAAGAGGCAAAAAATTTCTGAACCCTGGGTTCGCATCTCGGGTTGTTCGTATGGCGGAGCGTTCGTATCATGAGGTACCACTGTACTCTAATATCAATATGGCACCAAATTAAAAAAACTACTACTTAGCAATTCCGAAATGGCTATCCCCAAATGAATTTTATATCTATTCGACTGCCTTTTCCACTCCAAAAATAATAACCTACTCTAACCTACTTGATTCCAACGACAACATCTTAACCAGACAACAGATACAAGAAAATGGAATACACATAGATTGGTTCAAATAGACTCGGATAAAAGCTAAATACAAATACCATAAAAACACTTGGGTTTCAAAATACCAGCCCCCTCGATTTAATACTATTTGGACCCAACATAAAAATAATTTCCAAACTCTACACCTGCCTACTTAAACAAGACACCATAGAAGAAATAGTCAAAGGATGTACGATAGCATGGACACAAAACTTTGGCTATACAATAAACCTTACAGAATGGGAAATAAATATTCACAATTAATTATAAACTGACACTTGCGGTATCCTAAAAGAAAACCTCTACAAAATGATTTACAGATGGCATCTTCCACCAGCCAGACTGTCAAAAATGTACCCAAATATATCACCCCTATGTTGGAAGTGCAAAAAGAAACAAGGAACCTATTATCACCTGTACATGTGCCAAAAAATTCTGGACAGAAATTAAAAGAATAATAGACCAAGTCCTATCGATAAAGATTACAACCAAAGCCAAACTGTTTCTCCCAGGTGTCCTTAGACAGAAAGCTACCAAAGAAGACAGATATCTTATTGTACAAATATTGACTGCCGCCAGACTAACATACACCCAACAATGGAAAGAAAAAAACATCCCCACAACTTTAACTATTATTAGCAAAATCATGGAATGTGCTGAACTCTCCAAAATGACAATGGAAATACAAAATAATAATAATAATAATAATAATAATAATAATAATAATAATAACAATAATTTATTAGATTTGTATGCCGCCCCTCTCCGAAGACTCGGGGCGGCTCGCAACAACGATAATAACAATATTATACTGGCACAAACCTAATATTTAAAAAAACCCTAAAAACCCTATCATAATTAAAAACCAAACAACACATACATACCAAACATAAATTATAATAAGCCTGGGGGAAAGGTGTCTCAAATCCCCCATTCCTGGCGGTATAGGTGGGTCTTAAGTAGTTTACGGAAGGAGGGTAGGAGCAGTTATAATCTCCGGGGGGAGTTGATTCCAGAGGGCCGGGGCCGCCACAGAGAAGGCTCTTCCCCTGGGGCCCGACAGACGACATTGTTTAGTCGACGGGACCCGGAGAAGGACAACTCTGTGGGATCTTGTCGACCGCTGGGATTCGTGCGGTAGCAGGCAGTTCCGGAGGTACTCTGGTCCAATGCCATGTAGGGCTTTAAAGGTCATGACCAACACTTTGAATTGTGACCGGAAACTGATCGGCAGCCAATGCAGGCCACGGAGTGTTGTAGATACGTGGGCGAATCTGGGAAGCCCCACGATGGCTCTCGCGGCCGCGTTCTGCACGATCTGAAGTTTCCGAACACTTTTCAGAGGTAGCCCCATGTAGAGAGCGTTGCAGTAATCAAACCTCGAGGTGATGAGGGCATGAGTGACTGTGAGCAATGACTCCCTGTCCAAATAGGGCCGCAACTGGTGCACCAGGCGAACCTGGGCAAACGCCCCCCTCGCCACAGCCAAAAGATGATGTTCCAATGTCAGCTGTGGATCGAGGAGGACACCCAAGTTGCGGACCCTCTCTGAGGGGGTCAATAGTTTCCCCCCCCCCCCAGGGTAATGGACGGACAGATGGAATTGTCCTTGGGAGGCAACACCCACAGCCACTCCGTCTTGTCTGGGTTGAGTTTGAGTTTGTTGACACCCATCCAGGCCCCAACAGCCTCCAGGCACCGGCACATCACTTCCACTGCTTCATTGACTGGACATGGGGTGGAGATGTAAAGCTGGGTATCATCCGCATATTGATGATACCTCACCCCATGCCCTTGGATGATCTCAGCCAGCGGTTTCATGTAGATATTAAATAGCAGGGGGGAGAGGGCCAACCCCTGAGGCACCCCACAAGGGAGAACCTAGAGGTCGACCTCTGACCCCCCACTAACACTGACTGCGACCGACCGGAGAGGTAGGAGGAAAACCACTGGAGAACAGTGCCTCCCACCCCCAACCCCTCCAGCCGGCGCAGAAGGATACCATGGTCGATGATATCAAAAGCCGCTGAGAGGTCAAGAAGCACCAGGACAGAGGACAAGCCCCTGTCCCGGGCCCGCCAGAGATCATCCATCAACGCGACCAAAGCAGTTTCCGTGCTGTAACCGGGCCTGAAACCCGACTGTTGAGGCCCTAGATAAGAATAAGAATGAATCCGAGTTCTACAAGGCTGGGGAGAAGTGGTAGAGATGGCTATCCAGCACTAATCACAATAAAACAGAAACCAACTGAAAACCCCTTACTCTGCACCAAAGGAAAAACAAATACAACAAAAACATAGACCAAATTTATTTATTTATTTATTTTATTATTTAGATTTGTATGCCGCCCCTCTCCGCGGACTCGGGAGACACAAATACAAACTAGATGTTCTGTCTGAGTTCAATTCCCCTGATACCTATCTATAAATTACTAACAATGTAACATGCAACTATCCTCAATATACACACCCACGGCCATAACACTATAATTTAATAATATGTCGTTAAACTACATACGCCTGCTATACTGCAGGTACCACCCCCCTCCCTTTCCCCACCCAAATCCCATCTTATCTTATCTAACCATACTAATATATCGCTAAGTAAATCTATAGATACGAAACCATAAAACATTAAATATTAGGTATAACATGAAAATGCACAGTTTAATGTTTAAAACTGATACATAATAAGTTATATATTTTATGTTGAAACATGTCTATTGTTCTGTATCCCCCTTACTTTTTCTATCCCTATTTCCCCCCCTTTTTCTTTTTTCTTTTCTTAAAAAACCAATAAACTATTTTAAAAAAGAAAAAAAAGAAAATTGCTTTATCAAGTTCATTGATCCTGCAAAACCTCCAGTGCCTTTCACTAAAGTAATCCCACTTCTGGATCAAGTGATCTATTGCCCTGTCTATCATTGATTGATCTAGTAGTCTGACCCATTGGCTGAAAGGAAGAAAACAGAGAGAAAATTCCCTGGGAAAATCATTTCTCAGCTTTTGCAAGGCGGGAATGTTTGATCTCCTAATCAAGGCGCAAATCAGAGGACTGGAAATTATTTTGTATTTGTTTTGTGTATATTTATTTTTATTTCTTGAAGGACTTTTTAAAACTTGCTTCTTGTAAACTCTAAAGTTGGAAGAATACCTAGCAGAAGAAGACAACCAGAGGAAGCTGTGCTGGCTAAAAGGAACTTGAACCTGCTCTTCTGCTCTCCATGTTGTGGGAGAACACAAAAATAATCCGGCCAAACAAGGGGGGGAAATGGAAGGAGAGAGCCCTCTGCACACCCGCTTCACTTCCTGAGAGGAGAATAGGAATCTCATAGCTTTTCCCTTTCTTACTTGATTTGGAGGTTCAACCGCTGTTTGATCTCCGTCACAATAACCAGAAAGATTCATTCTTTGTCTCTCTGTAAGGAATAAATAATTTCAAAATGCATAATTAACAAAATAGGAGGAGAAGAGAGAGAGAGGTAGGACAGATGGGTCATCGGAGGATCTTCCATTACCTTCTGTGGTGTCCTGACGTGGATCTTCCGAAGGGATCCTGCAGGAAATTGGTTCCTGAGGGGGATTTGATGGATTCCTCTTTCCCTCAGGATCTCTCATCTCCACAGTGCAGCACTTCAAACAGGAGGAAGGGAAAAAGAAGCACAATTAATGTACATCACACAACACAAAGAGGATTCCCAGATTCCCAACACAACATCAAAGCCCCCAATATCCACCCGTGAGATTGAGTGAAAGAACGGAACAATGTCCTACAAGAATTGGAGAACTGCCACATGTGATGAACGCCAGAGAAGTTTGGGAAGGAGGGGTGAAGTATTCAACCACGTTCTCTACTGTTTTCTGAGCTCCCAAAAGTGTCTCACCTGCAACTGGACCTGCTCCTTCTGCTCCTCCGCCTGGCTCAGGAGGAGGCCTTCCACCAGGGCCACCGCCTGGGAGCTGGTCTCTGCTCCACACTCCCGCACCCAGCCCTCCATCTCTGGGGGCAGAAGGGACAGGAGCTGCTCCAGAACCACCAGGTCCACCATCTGGGCTTTTGTGTGTTTCTCTGGTCTCAGCCATCGCCTGCACAAGTCATGGAGTCGGCTGCAAAGTCCTCGGGGACCCTCAGCCTCCCGGTATTGGATGGAGTTCCAGGGCTGAACTTCTGAAGGGAGGATGGGTTCTTCCTCCAGGATCTTCTGCCCGGGTCTTGTCCAGAGCTTCCCCCCCTTCCCAGGCTGAGCGGCTGCAGGGCCTTTTCCGCTTCCCCCCTTTGCAACAGGTGGGGTCTCCATCCTTTCTCTGTCCTGCAGAGCAACTCCAAAGGGGTCCAAGGACTCTTGTGGGTCTCCAGACGCCTTTTCCTTCACGGGACCATTTCTGGGAACACAGGACGGATCCCTCCAGGTGATCCCGCTCTTTTCTTCTTCCCCCAGGAGAAAATGGGGCCTTGCAAAGACCCCAAATGGCTTCCGGTTTCTGTCTCTGAGGTGGAAGGAAAAACAAAGAATGAGAATGTGGAATTCAGCCCCTGAGCGACCTTCACCCAACCTCCCCCCGCTTCCCCTGCAAGGAGAGGGTGGCTGGGGAGCATGGGACCCGGGAAGAGAACCCTCCCTCACCTGGGGCACCTCTGGCTGTCCTCCGTCTCGTGCGAGCACCAGCGGTTAAGGAGAGCGAGTGTGCCGTCCTAGAGCGTCGAGGCTCAGTGATGTCATTTCCTTCCCAGCCTCCTCTCGCCCTGGGGTTCCCTTCCCTTAGCAGAGTCCGCCCCCTGGTGGAAAGGCGGGGAAAGACTTTGACCTCTTTTTTGCCCAGTGCAAGATAAATAAAATAAAAAAAATTCCAGCCTCACAATTGAATCTCAGCTCTGTTTCTTTTGAAGACTTTCAATGTGAAGAGACTGAATTCAATGGCTGGAGAAGGAAAGTGCACAAAGGTCCCCAACGCCCCGTGGTGGCTGAGGGAGGGCGGGCTCCTGCCTGAGGGGATCTGCGCTCTGATTGGTTGCTGAGGGTGGGAAGGGGGCGTGTCCCTTTTCCCGCCTTTTTCCTCTGGACGTTGTTTGAGATTTACCTCAGGAGGCTCCCGACTGTCTTCTCTGCTGTTAAATACCTTCATATTGATATCAAAATATAAATGTCTGTATTTAATGGCTGGAGAAGGAAAGTGCGCAATGGTCCACAGATTCTTATCCATTTTTCGTCTTTCTGGGATAAACTCCCTGGAATCGAGGCCCAGAGACTGGGAGCAGGAGGGCCCAGTGGGAGCCCCAGAGATGGGGGCACAGGGGGGTTTCTCTCCCCCTCTGCCCATAAAGGGAACCATCCAAGGAGGGAAGGCAGCACCCTGGAAGTCCAGCCTGGCTTAGGGGACGGGTCTCTCCAGAGAGGAATTGGGATCCTTGGACCATGGTCCACAACACCCCCGTGGGGGCTTCTGGCAGGGGATGAGCTGCCCCTCACAAAGACCCAGAAGGTCAGCTGTGGGAACCCACCACCTCTCCTCATCCAAAGGGCTTAAGAGTGAAGCCGAAGTGAGAGGGAGACGAAGGGGAATCAACCACATTGGAAGAAAAAAGGGCACAAAACAGCAGATGTAGAGACCAAATATGGGGTCAGTCAAAGGGGCCTCTGATGCACCAATACAAGGAATAAACGGGGTGAATCCCGGAGAAAATCTCTGGAGGGAGCTGCAGGTTCGAGGTGCCAAAGGTCAGCCGTGAAACCTTCATGACTTCCAGAGGACTCATCATTTCTTCCTCAGGGGGTAAAATACTCTCCCCCTCCCCCACTGTATGTAAAGAGGTTACAATAAATGGACAACAAGCGGATGTGAACAAATATACTTCTAATGTTTCTGCTTATATTCAAAATATGAATGTTAGGGTCTGTCTGTCTATCCATCCATCCACCCATCCACAGACCCACCCACCTATCTATCCTCTCTCTGTCTCTCCCTCCTAATCTCTCTCAAATGTGTATATGGCCCCCCCAACTCACAACAAGTGACTCTGGGCCGGGAAGGAGGCAGCTGCAGAGGCCGCCCCGCTTCTCTCCCCCTCCGGAGACAGGATCGGGCCCTCGGGGAGCCTGGTGCCAATCCCGCCTCCCCCCCCCGCCTCTTCCGCTTCCCTTGCAGGGAGAGGTCGGCAGGGGAACATGGGCACCGGGAAGGGCCCCCCCCTCACCTGGGACACGTCTGGGTGTTTCCCCGCCGGGCTTTCGGTCTCAATCGAGCACCAGGGTTGAAGGAGAGCGAGTGGGGCGTCCTAGAGCGACAAGGCTCAGTGATGTCACTTCCTTCTCAGCCTCCTCTGCAAACCCCCCCCGTGACGTTCGCCCTCCGTTGGGCCAATGGGGAGTTTCTTTCCCTTGGCAGATATCGCCCCCTGGTGGATTTGGGGCAAAGTGCCCGGATGGGAGGAATGGCGGGAAAGAGACGCGCCTGACAATTCAGTCTCAGCTCAGACTTTCAATGTGAAGAGAGTGAATTTCATGGCTGGAGAAGGAAAGTGCACAAAGGTCCCCAACACCCCGTGGTGGCTGAGGGGGGGAGGGCTCCTGCCTGAGGGGATCTGCGCTCTGATTGGTTGCTGGGGGTGGAAAGGGGGCGTGTCCCCTTTCCCCGCCTTTTCCCTCTGGGCGCTGTGTGAGATTTACCTCAGGAGGCTCCCGACTGTCTTCTCTGCTGCGAACGTTCATTTCTCTGGATAGAAAAGGGCCGATTTTTATCCGTGTCTCCCTCTTCCTTTGGACAGCAGCCGCGTGTTTCCTCCCCATGGACCTTATTTCCTTCTTTCCTGCGGGGAGGGAGGATAAACTCCCTGGAATCGAGGCCCAGAGACTGGGAGCAGGAGGGCCCAGTGGGAGCCCCAGAGATGGGGGCACAGGGGGTTTCTCTCCCGCTCTGCCCACAAAGGTAACCATTCAAGGAGGGAAGGCAGCACCCTGGAAGTCCAGCCTGGCTTAGGGGACAGGTCTCTCCAGAGAGGAATTGGGATCCTGGGACCATGGTCCACAACACCCCCGTGGGGGCTTCTGGCAGGGGATGAGCTGCCCCTCACAAGGACCCAGAAGGTCAGCTGTGGGAACTCACCACCTCTCCTCATCCAAAGGCCTTGAGAGTGAAGCCGAAGTGAGAGGGAGACGAAGGTTTAGAAGCTGATTCCCAACTCAAATCTCGGTGGAATCAATCAAATTGGAGGGAAAAAGGAAACAAAACAGCAGAGGGAGAAACCAAATATGGGGCCAATCAAAAGGGGACTCTGATGCACCAATGCGAGGAATAAACCAGGTGATTTCCAGGGAAAATCTGTGGAGGGAGCTACAGGTTCGAGGTGCCAAAGGTCAGCATTAAAACCTTCATGACTTCGAGAGGACTTATTATTTCTGTCTCAGGGGTGTAAAATACTCACCCCCAAGGCCGCCACCAGGAATTTTGGGGGGCCATACAGCCTAAGTGTCTGGGGGCCCCCTCCCTTCTTCCTTCCATTTTTCTTTCTTTTTTCTCTTTTTGTTTTTCTTTTCCTTCCTTCTTTCCTCCCTCCCTCCCCATCCCCTCCCTTTCTTTCTTTCTTTCTTTCACTTTCTTTACTTTTTTCTCTTCTTTTTCCTTTTCCTCCCTCCCTCCTTCCTTCCTTCCCTTTTAGAAGTCTGACGGCAGAAAAAGACCTCATGGTCCATCTAGTCTGCCCTTATACTATTTTCTGTATTTTATCTTAGGATGGATATATGTTTATCCCAGGCATGTTTACATTCAGTTACTGTGGATTTATCTACCACGTAAAATTTAAATTTTCAAACTGTCTTCTCCATATTCCTGGCTGAGGAATTCTGAAAGCTGCAGTCAACTGGTCTTCAGCCATTGTCCAGCCCTGCACTACGGACCCCTCCCTCCACCCCCTGAAGAGGCCGGGGGCTTCTTTCCAAAGCCAGTGGCAGTGATGCCAGAACCCCCTTCCCTGGGGATGGGAGCGGGGGGGCTCCACTGGTCTCCCTTGACAAGACCTTCAGCAAGACACCAGCCCTCCTAGGCAGGCCTCTTAGCCCCGCCAAAGAAATGGGGGTTAAAGAAGACACCCACCCCCCACCTTGCCCTAAACACTGGCACTCTGCATGACCCATGCGGGGGCTTTGGCTTCCCCTCTGCAGAACAGAAGCTGGGGACCCCTCCCTCCACATACACCGGATCCCTATGGCCCATCTGAGGGCTAGAAAAATTGGTGTGCCCCCCCACCTGATTTTTTATCTCTCTCTCCTTTTTCTTTTTCTCTTTTTCTCTCCCGTTCTCTTTTTCTCTCTTTCTTTTTCTCTTTCTCTCCCTTTTTCTTTTTGTCTCCCTCTCTTTCTCTTTCTATCTCTTTTCTCTCTCCCCCCTTTCTATCTTTCTCTCCCTTCCTCTTTCACTTTCTCTATCTCTTTCTCTCCCTCTCTCCGCTTTTCTTTCTCTCTCCCCCTTTTTCTTTCTCTTCTCTTTCTCTTTTTATCTCCCTTTCTCTTTTTTCTATCTTTCTCTCCCTCCCTCTCTCTTTCTCTCCCCCTCCCTCTCCCTTTCTTTCTATACCTTTCTCTCTCTCTTTCTCCCCCCTCTCTCTGAAGTGGGGAGGGCTGGGTTGGCACCAACGGAGCTCAAGATGGGGTGCTGGCCCGGGCCCGGATGAGGTGAGCGCCCGGCCGACCAAGCCTTGTTCCCCAACACCGCCACCCCGAAGGGGCTCCTACCTTTGCTGCGCGCTTTACTTTATTCCAGGAGGACCGTGCTGCCAAAGGCTCCGTTTGGGGCTTCGAGTCCTGCTTCGCGAGGGCCAAGAGGGCGCGTCTTTTTCTTCCAAATGAGTCCCGCTCCCGTTGGTTAGGCAGGCAGCCGGCAAGAGAGGGCTGGTACTGCGCCTGTGTGAGGAGCTGCTCACTGGGCACAAATTACTGTGGGCGTCAGGGGGGCAGCAAAACCGCCCCCCCATTTTTCAATTTGGCCAGGCCTGTGACGCCTATCGGTGGCCCTGAACACACACAAACACATACAGAGAGAGAGAACCTCTTCTTTCTGCAACCCACAACAGCTGAAGAGGCATTTGGGCTTTGCTTCCCCAGCCTGAAGCGTTGGGCTCCTCCGAAGCGGAACTGGGGAACTGGCCAGGATCCAGCAGGCAACAAGCCTGGATTCTTCATCAGGGCAGCTCAGGGACTCTCCTCCTCTGACCCATGGCTGAGTCTCCATGTGGGGCAGCTCCTTTGTCCTGTCACCCACTGCAAGTAGTCCTTCAGTTATAGCCTTTCATTTAGCGACTGCTCAAAGTTTCAATGGCTCTGAAAAAGGGACCTTATGTCCTTCTGGTCCAAGGGCTGCCCAGTTTCTTCCACAAAGCCTCTCTTCATATCTACCATGGGAAGTATTCCCTTTAAGGTGTGTGTGTGTGTGTGTGATCTGGACAATCCCTTGTTCACCTGATGGAGGGATCAAGCATGTCTACATAGGCAGAAAGCAGTGTGGAGAAATCTGTTTGCAGAGCTTGGACATGTCAGGAAAGTTAATGGAATCTATCAATGGGGAGGGGGCTCCTCTGACTCCCCCATCCCACAAGGGGCCTTTTTTCTCCTTCCAGCAACTCCCATCCAGCCTCCTGCAGGTGAGTTTCTCCTCTTCTTCCTTCACCTGACTCCCCTGTTAAAAATCCTCTGAGCCTTCCATTTTTGGGGAAATAAATGTTTCTAAACAAATCAAACGCCCTCAAACTCTCCCTGCACGGCCTCAGTCCTCCAGTGGAATGAAAGTGTTCAAATTTCAGCCACATTTTCCTTACACAAAACTCCACAATGGGGTGCCATGAAACACCAACCCACACCCACACAGAGAAAATACTAAAATCTCCTCCAGGGTTTGGGGTCCTGCAGAAGGGAAGAGGAGGGGAGGATTCCTGTCTTTGGGGGAGGGGGAGGGAGCACCGGAGGGTTCTATATTGCCCTTACTGACCCCCTCTTTTCCTGGTGACATTTAACACAATTTGTGAACCAGGGACACAACTCCCCCCTTTGCTGCTGCCCCCATCTTCCGAAACCTCTGCAGGAAGGGAAGGATGGATGGAGGCCGCCCCTTCGATTGACCCTCTAATTAACAGGAACAGAGTTGGAAGGGACCTTGGAGGTCATCTAGTCCAACCTCCTGCTCACCCAGGAGACCTATACTAGGGATTTGACCTGCCAAACTGCCAACCTTTCTGATCGACTGCCGACCTCTCTGACTCGGCTCCTAAAACTTCGACTACCTCCCACTGTCAAGGCCTTTGGAGGGGGAAAGCCAGTCGGTGACCAGAGCCGAACGTCTCGATCTTTATCAGGGGCAGAAGCCCCCATGGGGCTGTTGTGGACCATGGCCATGAATCCCAATTGAGAGAGAGAGAGGGAGAGAGAGAGAGAGGGAGGGAGGGAGAGACAGAGAGAACCGTCCCCAAAGCAAGGTGTGATGTTCCAGTAATAGGCAGAGACCTTGTACCTCGAGTCCGTTTCCTGTAGCATCCGGCTGAAATGCTCAGGAGGCCTTTGAGCTCTGTAGAGAACAAGGAACAGCAAGACGGGAGCCGTGTGGCTTCTTTTAAAGGGAGACTTGCCAGAGGTTTGACAGCGCTTTCAATTTGCCAGACGCATCTTAGCCAATCCACGACCAGCATGCAAATTTGTGTCGCTCCGTACACAACCCAAGGCTGGACATCCAAGGTGCTGCCTTCCCTCCTTGGATGGTTCCCTTCATTGGGAGAGCGGAAAAGAAAACCCCGTGCCCCCATCTCTGTGGCTCCCACCTGGACCCCCTGCTCCGAGTCTCTTGGCATCGTATCTTCTTAAGCGACCATGCACTCCTTTGCACATTAAAAAAAATCTGAACTGAAGCCATGTTTTGGTGAAACCTAAAGACAACATTTCATGGAATGCTTCCTGTATGTTTCAACAAACAAAAGAGCCTAAAATGAAACAATTTTTTTAAAAAAGGTTGTGAGGGAGGAAGCAACCCAGTGTCGTAATTTTTACTGGATGGATGGATTTTTTGTTTTGTTTTTTTAGATGCAAACTTTTAAAAAAGTGACTTATTTATTTATTTATTGGATTTGTATGCCACCCCTCTCCGCAGACTCGGGGCGGCTACCAACAATGATAAAAAACAGCATGTAACGATCCAATACTAAACAACTAAAAACCCCTTATTATAAAACCAAACATACATACAAACATACCATGCACAAATATAAAGATAAATAAGGCAATGGGTCCAGATGGCATCCACCCCAGAGTTCTTAAAGAACTCAGATCTGTCATTGCTACCCCCCTGACTGATTTGTTTAACCAATCCTTGTTAACAGGAGAAGTTCCTGAGGATTGGAGAATGGCCAGTGTTGTGCCTATCCACAAGAAGGGCAGTAGAGAAGAAGCTGGTAACTACAGGCCAGTTAGCTTGACATCAGTTGTAGTTAAAATGATGGAGACTCTACTCAAAAAGAGGATAAATCAGCACCTAAAAAACAATAACTTATTGGACCCAAATCAGCATGGCTTTACTGAAGGCAAATCATGTCAGACTAATCTCATTGATTTCTTTGACTATGTCACAAAGGTGTTGGATGAAGGTGGTGCCGTGGATATTGCCTACCTGGACTTCAGCAAAGCCTTTGATACGGTTCCACATAAAGAGCTGATAGATAAATTAGTGAAGATTGGACTTAATCCCTGGATAGTTCAATGGATTTGCAGCTGGCTGAAGCGTAGACATCAGAGAGTTATTGTTAATGGAGAGTATTCTGAGCAGAGTCAGGTTACAAGCGGTGTGCCACAAGGGTCTGTTCGGGATCCTATTCTTTTTAATATGTTTGTAAGTGACATAGGGGAAGGTGTGGTAGGGAAGGTTTGCCTATTTGCCGATGACTCTAAAGTGTGCAATAGGGTTGATATTCTTGGAGGCGTCTGTAATATGGTAAATGATTTAGCATTACTAGATAAATGGTCAAAGCAATGGAAACTGCAGTTTAATGTTTCCAAATGTAAAATAATGCACTTGGGGAAAAGAAATCCTCAATCTGAGTATTGCATTGGCAGTTCTGTGTTAGCAAAAACTTCAAAAGAAAAGGATTTAGGGGTAGTGATTTCTGACAGTCTCAAAATGGGTGAACAGTGCAGTCAGGCGGTAGGGAAAGCAAGTAGGATGCTTGGCTGCATAGCTAGAGGTATAACAAGCAGGAAGAGGGAGATTATGATCCCGCTATATAGAAGGCTGGTGAGACCACATTTGGAATACTGTGTTCAGTTCTGGAGACCTCACCTACAAAAAGATATTGACAAAATTGAACGGGTCCAAAGACGGGCTACAAGAATGGTGGAAGGTCTTAAGCATAAAACTCATCAGGAGAGACTTAATGAACTCAATCTGTATAGTCTGGAGGACAGAAGGAAAAGGGGGGACATGATTGAAACATTTAAATATATTAAAGGGTTAATTAAGGTCCAGGAGGGAAGTGTTTTTAATAGGAAAGTGAACACAAGAACAAGGGGACACAATCTGAAGTTAGTTGGGGGAAAGATCAAAAGCAACATGAGAAAATATTATTTTACTGAAAGGGTAGTAGATCCTTGGAACAAACTTCCAGCAGACGTGGTAGATAAATCCACAGTAACTGAATTGAAACATGCCTGGGATAAACATATATCCATCCTAAGATAAAATACAGAAAATAGTATAAGGGCAGACGAGATGGACCTTGAGGTCTTTTTCTGCCGTCAGACTTCTATGTTTCTATGTTTTTAAATTGTAAAGGCCTTTTGTGGATAGTAAGTTGCTCTCTCGTTCTAAAACATTTTGTACATTTCAAACATTTATAAGGCTTCTCTTTTGTGTCAATCGCTTTTTGAGATGTAAGGTAGTTATTTCCAAGAGAAAGAATGGATGTTGCATAGTAACTTTGTCCATTCTGTCTTTTTATAGCATCTTCTCCTTTGTTTTGGGTGAAATAGTTTTCATTTGCTTGTACTTTAGCTTTGATTAACTGCATACTTTTCCGAATATCTTTTGTCTTTATTTTCTCTTGTTGGGCAAGAATGTTTTGCATCGGAGCATCAGTGGAAGATGAGCTTTCCTGATTCCAATTCTTCAACTGGTTTCTCTCAGGGCTTTCCAATTCCATTCGAATTCCAAACTTCTCCATTCCATCTTTATCATTGATCAGTTGGAACAGTTCACAGGGATCTTGATTCTCCTGCCCATTATTAACTTCAAAGCAAAAAAGAAAAGAAAATGATTACAAAGTTAGAGAAAAACCTCAAAGGTCAAATGAATATCCTTCTGAATTTCTCCAAAATTCCATCAAGTTGTATGTTTGCATGCTCA
Organism: Erythrolamprus reginae; assembly: GCF_031021105.1. Classification (NCBI taxonomy): domain Eukaryota; kingdom Metazoa; phylum Chordata; class Lepidosauria; order Squamata; family Dipsadidae; genus Erythrolamprus; species Erythrolamprus reginae. The sequence goes on from NC_091951.1 coordinate 579,490, forward strand.
GTGGTGTGATATAATGATGATTTCTATATTCATGCGTTAGGAAAGTTTGAAAATATTTAGATATCTCTTTCTTTATAATCTATCTATCTATCTACTATCTCTCTTTCTCTCTCTCTCTCTCTCTCTAATTTACCTACCTACCTACTATCTATCTATTCATCTGGAAATCTCACTCAGAGTCAGTTTTGAGTTAAAGAATGGAATAGAAAAAGAAAAGGGACCTTGGAGGTCTTCTAGTCCACGTCCACACACCACCACCACCCCCGATTAGGCAGGAAAGCCTTCCACCACCTCAGTCAAATGGTTATCCTACATCTTCTTAAAAACTTCCAGTGTTGGAGCATTCACAAGTTCTTGAGGCAAGCTGTTCCACTGATTGTTTTTAACTGTCAGGAAATTTATCTTTAGTTCTAAGTTGCTTTTCCACTCATGACTTCTTGTCCTGCCCTGAGGTGCTTTGGAGAATAATTGGACTCCCTCTTCTTTGTGGCAGCGCCTGAGATACCTGAAAATTGCTATCACACCGGATCTGGTACAGGCATCAGTTGACATAAAACGAACTAAAGCACTTTATTATGAGATCACAGGAGGAGTGTGGACTGACTTTGTACACGGCTCAGAGGTAAAGTGGTAAAGCATTGTATATAAGTATATAAATCTAAGTGGAATTGCTATTGCTATATAGTTTCTCCAGAGAATGGATTCTTTTATGAGAAGACAGAGTACCATTCTGAGCAAAGGTCTTTCCACACTTCATGCATTTATATGGTTTCTCCCCTGTGTGGATCCTGTTATGGGAAGTAAATACACTGCTATGAGCAAAGGTCTTTCCACACTCCATGCATTTATACGGCTTCTCCCCTGTGTGGATCTTTTTATGAGAAGATAGATTACAATTCTGAGCAAAGGTCTTTCCACAATCCAAGCATTTATACGGCTTCTCCCCTGTGTGGATCCTGTTATGGGAAGTAAGTACACTGCTATGAGCAAAGGTCTTTCCACACTCCAAGCATTTATACGGCTTCTCCCCTGTGTGGATCCTCTTATGGGAAATAAGATTACTTCTCTGAGCAAAGGTCTTTCCACACCCCATGCAATTATACGGCTTCTCCCCTGTGTGGACCCACTTATGGGAAATAAGATAACTTCTCTGAGCAAAGGTCTTTCCACACTCCAAGCATTTATACGGCTTCTCCCCTGTGTGGATCCTTTTGTGGTAAATAAGTTGACTTCTGTGAGCAAAGGTCTTTCCACACTCCATGCATTTATACGGCTTCTCCCCTGTGTGGATCCTTTTGTGGAGAATAAGTTGACTTCTATGAGCAAAGATGTTTCCACACTCCATGCATTTATACGGCTTCTCCCCAGTGTGGACCCACTTATGGGAAATAAGATACCTTCTCTGAGCAAAGGTCTTTCCACACTCCATGGAATTATACGGCTTCTCCCCTGTGTGGACCCACTTATGGGAAATAAGTGCACTGCTTCGAGTAAAGGTCTTTCCACACTCCATGCATTTATACGGCTTCCTCCCTGTGTGGATCCTTTTGTGGCGAGTAAGATTACTTCCTCGAGCAAAAGTCTTTCCACACTCCCTGCATTTATACGGCTTCTCCCCTGTGTGGATCCTTTTATGGGAAATAAGATGACTTCTCTGAGCAAAGGTCTTTCCACACTCCATGCATTTATGCAGCTTCTCCACTGTGTGGATACTTTTGTGGCGATTAAGTTGACTTCCTTGAGCAAAGGTCTTTCCACACTCCATGCATTTATACGGCTTCTCCCCTGTGTGGATCCTCTTATGGGAAGTAAGTGACTTGCTATGAGCAAAGGTCTTTCCACACTCCATGCATTTATACGGCTTCTCCCCTGTGTGGACCCACTTATGGGAAATAAGATTACTTCCATGAACAAAGGTCTTTCCACACTCCATGCATTTATACGGCTTCTCCTCTGTGTGGACCCACTTATGGGAAATAAGATTAGTTTCTCGAGCAAAGATCTTTCCACACTCCAAGCATTTATACGGCTTCTCCCCTGTGTGGAACCTTTTATGGATAATAAGATCACTTCTTTGAGCAAAGGTCTTTCCACACTCCCTGCATTTATACGGCTTCTCCCCTGTGTGGATCCTTTTGTGGCGAGTAAGATTACTTCCTTGAACAAAGGTCTTTCCACACTCAAAGCATTTATACGGTTTCTCCCCTGTGTGGACCCACTTATGGGAAATAAGCCGTCTTTCTTGAGTAAAGGTCTTTCCACACTCCAAGCATTTATATGGCTTCTCCCCTGCGTGGACCCACTTATGGGAAATAAGCTGTCTTCCTTCAGCAAAGGTCTTTCCACACTCCAAGCATTTATACGGCTTCTCCCCTGTGTGGATCCTTTTGTGGCGATTAAGTTGACTTCCTTGAGCAAAGGTCTTTCCACACTCCATGCATTTATACGGCTTCTCCCCTGTGTGGTCCCACTTATGGGAAATAAGATTACTTACATGAGCAAAGGTCTTTCCACACTCCAAGCATTTATATGGCTTCTCCCCTGTGTGGACCCACTTATGGGAAATAAGCTGTCTTCCTTCAGCAAAGGTCTTTCCACACTCCAAGCATTTATATGGCTTCTCCCCTGTGTGGATCCTTTTATGAGAAGATAGATTACAATTCTGAGTAAAGGTCTTTCCACAATCCAAGCATTTATACGGCTTCTCCCCTGTGTGGACCCACTTATGGGAAATAAGCTGTTTTCCTTGAGCAAAGGTCTTTCCACACTCCATGCATTTATACGGCTTCTCCCGTGTGGATCTTCGTATGGGAAGTAAGTGCACTGCTATCAGCAAAGGTCTTTCCACACTCCATGCATTTATATGGCTTCTCCCCTGTATGGATCCTCTTATGGGTAATAAGATGACTTCTCTGAGTAAAGGTCTTTCCACACTCCAAGCATTTATGTGGCTTCTCCCCTGTGTGGATCCTTTCGTGGATAGTAAGTTTCTCCCTTGTTCTAAAACATTTTCCACATTTCAAACATTTATATGGCTTCCCTTTTGTATCAATCGCTTTTTGAGATGTAAGGTAGTTATTTCCAAGAGAAAGAATGGATGTCCCATTGTAATTTTGTCCATTGTGTCTTCTTATAGCATCTTCTCCTTTGTTTTGGGTGAAATAGTTTTCATTTACTTGTATTTTAGCTTTAACTAGCTTCACACTTTTTCCAATATATTTTTTCTTCATTTTCTCTTGTTGGGCAAGAATGTTTTGCATCGGAGCATCAGTGGAAGATGAGCTTTCCCGATTCCAATTCTTTGACTGGTTTCTCTCAGGGCTTTCGAATTTCATTCCAATTCCAAACTTCTCCATTCCATCTGTAGCATTGATCAGTTGGAACAGTTCACAGGGATCTTGTTTCTGCTGCCAGTTATGACCTTCAAAGCAAAAGGGAAATGAAAATGATGACAAAGTTAGAGAAAACCATCAAAATGTAGAAAGTCAAGTGAATTTCCTTCTGAATTTGCCCAAAATTCCATTAGTTTGTATGTTTGCATTATAATAATAATAATAATAATAATAATAATAATAATAAGTAATATTTTATTAGTTTTGTTTGTCGTCCTTCTAAGGAGGTTCTGATGAGGGGAAATATCATAGTTGGGGGAAAGATCAAAAGCAACATGAGAAAATATTATTTTACTGAAAGAGTAGTAGATCCTTGGAACAAACTTCCAGTAGACGTGCTTGGTAAATCCACAGTAACTGAATTTAAACATGCCTGGGATAAACATATATCCATCCTAAGATAAAATAAAAAAAGTAGTATAAGGGCAGACTAGATGGATCATGAGGTGTTTTTCTGCCGTCAGCCTTCTATGTTTCTATGACTGCATGCTCACAGTGTTGTGATATAGACATTATGATTTCTATATTCATGAGTTATGAAAGCTTTGAAAATATTTAGATATCTCTTTCTTTATAATCTGTCTATCTATCCATCCATCTATCTGCAAATCTCACTCAGAGTCAGTTTTGAATTAAAGAATGGAATAGAAAAAGAAAAGGGGCCTTGGAGGTCTTCTAGACCCCCCCCACCCCCAATTAGGCAGGAAAGCCTTCCACCACTTCAGCCAAATGGTTATCCTACATCTTCTTAAAAACTTCCAGTGTTGGAGCATTCACAAGTTCTGGAGGCAAGCTGTTCCACTGATTAATTATTTCAACTGTCAGGAAATTTCTCCTTGGTTCTAAGTTGCTTTTCTCCTTGATTAGTTTCCACCCGTGGCTTCTTCTCCCGCCCTCAGGTGCTTTGGAGAACAGTCTGACTCCCTCTTCTTTGTGGAAGCCCCTGAGATATTGGAAAACTGCCATCACTCTGGATGTGGTACAGGAGTCAGTTCGCAGAGAGCGGAGATCTAAAGTACTTTAGGGATAGATCACACGAGACCAGTAGTGCAAGATCCCAGGCTACTAATATCATGTGATCTCACACCTTCAGGCATTGAAGAACTTTAAGGACTGAGGACTGCACGAGATCCAGGGCAAAAGTCTTTGGAGACGGAGGGACCTTCCCTCTCTCGGCCAACATTTCGCCCTGGATCTTGTGCAGGCCTTGGGTAGCCGGGAACAGAGGCCTAGAGCATTATAGTGCGATATCATGTGAGATCAATAGTGCTACGTTTTCTACGACTGACTTCACACATCTCCCAATACTTTAGGCTTCTTCTTTCTGCAAATGCACCCAAGTAGGCAAAGGAACCGATGGAAAGTTCTGTTCTCACCCAGGTTTGGAGGTTTGAGACAAATGACAACACACTCCTCTCACATGACCTCCAGGGGACACGCAAAAGCACACCTCATTCTTTTTACACACCCCAACATATAAGTTCAAATAGAAATGGAAAAATACAGATGTGAAATGGCACATAAAGCATCTAAGCCAAGAGACATTGACTCTTTCCTTCCTTGGAGCACCAGAAGGCCAGATCCTTTCCTTCTCCCGCCCAGGAGACGATGTCTCATTATATTGGTTGTTTAAATAAAGAACTAACTATAATCTTCCTTCTTGACCTCTGATTGGTGTCATACTCTTACCCAGAAAGACCACGTTCCTGTGGTTTTCCAGCATGACTTCCGAATGCAGCGCTTTCTGGTCAGGATCCAGCTGAGACCATTCCTCCTCAGAGAAAGACACAGCCACCTCCGCGAAGGACACAGGACTCTCCTGAACACGGGAACAAGAACAGAACGGGAGGATTCATAACATCTGTTTATCTTCCTCATTCATTTAGACAAGAGGATAGAAGGGGAACTCATCACATTTGCAGACAAGACCAAATCGACAGGAATAACAACACTCCAGGATATAAGATGGAGATATAGAAGGATCAACAGATATGGGCCCCATCTGACAAAGCAAAATCAACAGTGAAAAATGTAACCACGTTCATTTAGGAAAGAAAACCCAAATGCATTCGCATAGAAGAGGTGATACCTGGCTTAATAGTAGTAAGTGCAACAGGGATCTTGGAGTCCTAGTGGACAAACACTTAAACATGAGTCAGCAGATAATGTACAGTTGCCACCAAAAAACCCAAAACCCAACAAAATCAGAGGCGGCATTAAGAGGGATAGAATCAATATGACATGAAGTGTTAGTACCACTTTATAATGCCTTGATAAGACCACACTTGGAATATTGACTCCACTACTGGTTGCCAGATGTAAGAAAGATCTCAGACTCTAGAAATAGTGCAGACAAGAGCAACAAAAATTACTACTGGACTAGAGGTTAAAGCATGGCTGTTTTATCATTGCTGGAATTGGGAATGTCTACTTTCATGGAAAGAAGGACCAGGGAGTGACATGATAGCAGTGTTCCAAGACACAATGGATGGGAAGTTTTCAAGGAGAGAACCAACCCACAAGTAAAGGGAAATTTCCTGATGGTGAGAACAACTAATCAGTGGAATGACTCTGAGCAGGGGGTTGGACTAGAAGACCTCCAAGATCCCTACCAACTGCATGAAAGACAAGGGCCAATTACAAGGGCAAAAGCTGAAGCAAGAAAATAAAAGTGACAAAAACGCACACATTTTATCACAAGAAAACTATATCCCCATATTATAATATTAATGGGTTGAACTCAGACAGAAAAAGACAAAAGATTTTCCACAAACTTCTAAATCACAACTTTCATATAACATGTCTGCAAGAGACACATATTACCAAAAAGGATGCCATGGTTCTACTTCTCCCCGGTCTTGGCGAACTCTTTACTTCCTCAGCATCAGTTAAAAAAAGAGGAATTGCCATATATGTTAAAACCCAATGCAGACCAAAACTTTTCTATGAAGACACTGACGGTCAAATATTAATGGTGCAGATAACTATCAGAAACGAACAACTAACAATAATAGGAATCTAAGCACCTACCATCTACCAATCGATATTTTTCTCACAACTACACAAAAAAATAATGGAAAGGAATTTAAGAAATTTCATTATTATAGGCGACTTTAATGCGATACAAAATAAAAACAAAGACCACAAGAGTAATAAACAGCAACGACTAAGGAAAACTCTCCCAACTACATTCGAAGACTTAACATATGAATTTGCACTTAAAGACATATGGAGAACACACCACCCAGAGAAATCACAATACACCTTTTATTCACATCCACACAAATCATGGTCACGTATCGATATGGCTTGGTCTAATTCTTATATCATTAATCAAATAAAAGAAATACGGATTTTACCCGGTTCCTGGGCCGACCACAACCCCATACTCCTAACTCTTAACAACCAAAATAACACAATACGCCAAAGATGGACTATGAACCAATCCACCATAAATGAAAAACAATTTAAAACCCACGTAGAAAATGAACTACCAACCTTTACAAAGACCAATAATGAAGGAGATACATCACTTCAGATAATTTGGGATACAATGAAAGCCTATATACGTGGAATACAGTGAACCCTCGAGTTTCGCGTCCTCAAGCATCGCGAAAGGGCTATTTCGCGAGTTTTAAACCCGGAAGTAAACTCCACCATCTGCGCATGTGTGAGTAGATGGTGGAGTTCCCCAGCTGGGAAGCTGGGCGGCTTCCCTGGGTCTTTCCCCTCTTGCCCCGTAAGACCCCAGCGGCGGCGCGAGCAACGGCGTGGGCGGGCGGGCGGCACGCGCGGGGACACCCCAGCTCCGCTGCCCAGCTGGGGAGCGGAGCCGGGGTTCCTCCAAGCGTGCGCGCGTTGCTGGGGCCGCTCCCCAGCTGGGGAGCGGAGCCGGGGTTTCTCCAAGCGCGCGCGCATTGCTGGGGCCGCTCCCCAGCTGGGGAGCGGATCTGGGGTTTCCCCAAGCGCGCGCGCGTTGCTGGGGCCGCTTCCCAGCTGGGGAGCGGAGCCGGGGTTTCTCCAAGCGCGCGCGCGTTGCTGGGGCCGCTCCCCAGCTGGGGAGCGGATCTGGGGTTTCCCCAAGCGCGCGCGCGTTGCTGGGGCCGCTTCCCAGCTGGGGAGCGGAGCCGGGGTTTCTCCAAGCGCGCGCGCGTTGCTGGGGCCGCTCCCCAGCTGGGGAGCGGATCTGGGGTTTCCCCAAGCGCGCGCGAGTTGCTGGGGCCGCTTCCCAGCTGGGGAGCGGATCTGGGGTTTCCCCAAGCGCGCGCGAGTTGCTGGGGCCGCTTCCCAGCTGGGGAGCGGATCTGGGGTTTCCCCAAGCGCGCGCGAGTTGCTGGGGCCGCTTCCCAACTGGGGAGCGGATCTGGGGTTTCCCCAAGCGCGCGCGAGTTGCTGGGGCCGCTTCCCAGCTGGGGAGCGGATCTGGGGTTTCCCCAAGCGCGCGCGAGTTGCTGGGGCCGCTTCCCAGCTGGGGAGCGGATCTGGGGTTTCCCCAAGCGCGCGCGCGTTGCTGGGGCCGCTTCCCAGCTGGGGAGCGGATCTGGGGTTTCCCCAAGCGCGCGCGAGTTGCTGGGGCCGCTTCCCAGCTGGGGAGCGGATCTGCGGGCGGCGGTGGAAGTAAAAACACCATCTGCACATGCGCAGATGGTGTTTTTACTTCCGCACCGCTACTTCGCGAAAAAATCGATCATCGCTTGGGGTCCTGGAACGGAACCCTCGCGATGATCGAGGGTTCACTGTACATATTTCTTACTCAGCCTATAACAATAAACAAAGAAAACAGACGCTCAACAATCTTAACACAAAACTCCAAGATGCAGAAGCAATTCTGCAACAGCATCCGGATGACATAACAACCCTTATTAAAACATGAAATAAACCTAGAAACCCAACAACACCTTACTGCTAAAATTAGAGGATTAAAACAAATAAATTTTGACTATGCAAACAAACCCGTCCACTGGCTGGCTTTTAAACTGGCACAACAAAAAGCGGAAAAAACGATAGAATCCCTTTACGATAATCTAGGTTCCTTGAAAACAAACGCAGAGGAAAATCAAACCATAATAAAACACTTCTATCAGGAACTATATAATTCAGATACAACAGATAACTCTGCAATTAGGGAATATCTACTTCAAAATGAAACGTTAGAGCTAACAGACAAAGAAAGCACCAAATTAAATAAGACTATTACCCTCACAGAAATCAAATTGGCCATTGCAAAACAACACAACCACAAAACCCCGGGACCTGATGGAATCCCCTCGGAATTTTATAAACTCCACCAGGACTTATTAGAACCACTTATGTTAAAAGTATACAACGAAGCCTTACTTCAAGGCAACCTTCCCAAAACATGGTCCGAAGCTTACATCACTATCATTCCGAAAGAAAATAAAGATTAAAAATACCTAGAAACTTACCGACCAATCAATTTACTAAATACAGACTATAAAATATTTTCGACAATAATTGCAGAACGTTTTTAAAAGATTCTAAATAATATTGTTCACTCAGACCAGAATGGATTTCTACCAGCAAGGAATATTAGTAATAACACTCGGACCATACTTAACACCCTAGAATATTACAATAAAACCCCCGACAAACCAATGGCCCTTATATTTATAGATCTAAAAAAGGCTTTTGATTCTTTATATTGGGAATATTTCATGGCACAAATAGAACATATGAAATTTGGCAATAATTTCCTTAATTTAATTAAATCTATTTATTCACACCAATCAGCTAAAATACTCTTCAACAAATCTATTACAGAAGAAATAACAGTAATGAGAGGTGTACGTCAGGGATGTCCTCTGGCACCTCTAATATTCATAGTTGCCATGGAAACATTACTAAAAAAGTATAAGAAATAATAGACAAATACACGGAATCGAAATAAAAAAGAACACTTCAAACTTCAAGCCTTTGCAGATGACATGGTATTCATAATTCAAGATCCAGTCAAATCAGCTCATATCTTATTGGACGAACTTCACAGATTTGGGGAAATAATTGGTCTCAAAATTAATGTAGATAAAACCAAAATTATATCCAAAAACATGACAGAAAAACAAAATTCCCTACTAGAACAAGCTCTTAATCTAAAAATTGTGGAAAAAATTAAATACCTGGGCATCATAATTTCAGTAAATAACACCATAAAAAAGACAATTATGACAAACTTACACAAGACATACAAAAAGATCTAGCTAGGTGGACAAACCTATAATTATCTTTAATGGGCAAGATTGCCGCAATTAAACCAAATATCCTTCCTAGATATTTATATTTATCTCAAGTAGCCCCCACTAAACTAAACCAATCGTTCTTTGAACATCTCCATAAACTCATTCGAAAATTCATTTGGACAAAAAAAAAGGCAGGAATAAAACTAAAAAACCTCCAAGACCATAGGTCTAGAGGTGGTTTTGGCCTACCCAATTTCTATCTATACTATCAAGCCACGATTATGTCCAAAATCAAAGATTGGATAACTCTCCAAAATAAGAGTGCTCACATTGGAAGGAGTTGACATACAGTCAGGATGGCATCCATTTTTAATGATGGAACCAAACAAAATACCAAAACACTTTAAAAATCACTATATAAGAAATACAGTAATACCTCGTCTTACGAACTTAATTGGTGCCCGGAGGAGGTTCGTAAGGTGAAAAGTTCATAAGACGAAACAATGTTTCCCATAGGAATCAATGGAAAAGCGATTAATGCGTGCAAGCCCAAAATTCAGCCCTTTTGCCTCATTACCGCCGGCATTTGGATTTTGTTCGGGGGTGGGTGGAGGGGGGAGACGGGGGGAGACAGCGCAGGCTGCCCAGAGAGAGCCTCGTGGGTGGATTAACCGAAAAGTCAACAGTTACTGTCCGGCTTGCAATGACTGGAAGGGAAGGGAGGGAAACGCACGGGCGGTTTGTACGTGTGTCTTCTCTGATTTTTTGTGTCTGGGAGGCCCCACTGGGGATCTAGGATCGTCTTGCGGGAGTCCGGTAGCGGTTGGGGAAAGGTTGGGGAAGCCCTTGCCGGATTCGCGCTGCGCCGCCACCCCTATCTGTAACTTCAGGCAGAAGCCTTTCTCTCTCTCTCCTTCCTCCCTCCCTCCTTCCCCCTCTCCCTCCTGGCCTCCCTCCTCCTCCTCCTCCTGTATTCCGCCTCCCTCCCAGCCTCAAGGCCACATTCGCCTTCCTCCAAAACCACCGGCACCCAGCTCCTCCTCCTCTTCTTGCTTCTTTAGAAGATGACAGCCGGCCGGCGGCACGGAGGCTGGGGATGGTGTGCGTGTGTCGAAAGGGTCAGCGGAAGAACTGGGGGAGCCGTGGCCACTGCCCCGCGGAAGGGACCCGACTGGGAAGCTCCTGAAGGTGTGGGCTGGGGTCTTTCCGGGAGAGCAAGCAGCAGGCGTGGGCTGGGGTCTTTCCCCTGGGGGCAAAGGTGGTGGTCACGGGGTGGCTTTGCTGCAGGCGGTTGTCTAGGCACCACAGCTCCCCCCCAGTTCTCCCACGGACCTCTTCCACACATCCCGACTCCTGCAGCCTCCGCGTTTTTCTTTCGGCTTCGGGCTGGACAGGAGGAGCTAAGCAGCCGGAGACATTGCCAGCCCAGCGGCGTTTTACATTGATTCCTCCGGCCGCTTAGCTCCTCCCATCCATCCAGAAGCCGAAAGTTCTGCCCTTTGTTCACCAGCCTCCACGTTTTTCTTTCAGCTTCAGGCTGGACAGGAGGAGCTAAGCAGCCGGAGACGTTGCCAGCCCAGCGGCGTTTTACATTGATTTCTCCGGCCGCTTAGCGCCTCCCATCCATCCAGAAGCTGAAAGAAAAGCACAGAAGCTGGGGGAGTCAGGGTGTGTGGAAGAGGTCCGCGGGAGAACTGGGGGGAGCTGCAGTGCCTAGACACCCGCCTGCAGCAAAACCACCCCGCGACCACCACCTTTGCCCCTAGGGGAAAGACCCGAGCCCATGCCTGCTGCTTGATTTCCTGGGACAACACAAAGACCACCCTGCGTCCGACTCGGGGCTGGCGGCGCCCGACACAGCGGGGAACATCAGCGCGGGAGGCAGGAGAGGACCGTTGCCACCACGCCCGGTTCGGATTCCCTGGCCGCCGCAGGCACTGTACGCTGTGATCTTCCGGGCCGGCGAGGCTCAGCGGCTCCAGCCCCGGCCCCTTTCGGCCGAGGCTCCCGGGCCAGGCGGCCGCTTTCCATCGCTGAGCCTCCCCGGCCCGGAAGATTGCAGCGCACAGTGCCTGCGGCGGCCAGGGAAGCCAAGCTGGGCGTGGCAGCAACGCTGTTGCTCACTTCGCCCGGTCCTCTCCTGTCTCCTGTGCCGACGTTCCCCGCTGCGTCGGGTGCCGCCAGCCCCGAGTCAGCCGCACCCTCGCACCCTCGCCGCCACGCCCAGCCGCTGCCCGACCCGTCCTCACTGGAGGTCTAGCCAGAGCCTGAGCCGGGCCCGCTCGGCAGCGCCTCCTCGCCCACTGCCCGCCCGCTCAGGATGTAGACCTGCTGCCTCGCCCCGCGCCCGCCGCCGGCCTGATCCTACACCTCCTGCTCCTCCCCCCAGCCAAAAATACAAAGGCGGTCTGCCGCCGCCCGCGGAGCAATGGGAAGCTGAAGCCGCCGGCGGTTTCAGCCTCCCTTTGTTCCACGCTGCTCCGCCCTGCCTGTCATCCTGGCTCAAGCGGGAGGCGGCAGACCGTCTTTGTGTTTTTCGCTGGGGCGGGGAGCAGGAGGACCTTCCTGACTCCCTCCCCCCAGCGCCGGACCTCCTGCCCACCCTCCCAGCCAAAAAGGCAAAGCCGGCGGCAGTAGCAGCTGCTGCAAGAGGCTTCCCCGCCCCTCACCTGTGGCCGGCAGAAAAGCACTCTTGCCCGGCGGGAGGCAAAGCACTCTTCACCTCCCACCGGGCAAGAGCGCTCTTCTGCTGGCCACGGGCGAGGGGCGGGGAAGCCTCTTGCAGCAGCAGCTACAGCCGCCGGCTTTGCCATTTTGGCTGGGAAGGAAGGTGAAGCGCCGGACCTCCTGCCCTCCCTCCTAGCCAAAAACCCAAAGCGGCCTCCCGAACCTGAACTTTCGCTGAGAAGCCCCGCCGCCCGGCTGTCACCTTTTAAAACAGCCGGGGGGCTTCTCAGCGGCCTCCTGAATGCCGAACCCGGAGGTTCGGGTTTGGCGTTCGGGTTCGGGAAGCCGCTGGGAAGCCCCCTGGCTGTTTTAAAAGGTGACAGCCGGGCGGCGGGGCTTCCCAGCAGCCTCCCGAATCCGAACGTTTTCCGTCTTACGAACCCGCCGCCCAGCTGTCACCTTTTAAAACGGGTTTGGCGTTGGGGTCAGGAGGACGCTGAGAAGCCCCCCGGCTGTTTCAAAAAGCAACAGCCAGGCGGCGGGGCTTCTCGGAAGCGGCGGGGGCGGGTTCGTAAGACAGAAAACGTTTGCAAGAAGAGGCAAAAAAATTCTGAACCCCGGGTTCGTATCTCGGGTTGTTCGTATAGCGGGGCGTTCGTATCATGAGGTACCACTGTACTCTAATATCAATATGGCACCAAATTAAAAAAACTACTACTTAGCAATTCCGAAATGGCTATCCCCAAATGAATTTTATACCTATTCGACTGCCTTTTCCACTCCAAAAATAATAACCTACTCTAACCTACTTGATTCCAACGACAACATCTTAACTAGACAACAGATAGAAGAAAATGGAATACACATAGATTGGTTCACATACACTCAGATAAACGCTAAAGACAAATACCATAAAAACACTTTTGGTTTTCAAAATACCAACCCCCTCGATTTAATACTATTTGGACCCAAGATAAAAATAATTTCCAAACTCTATACCTGCCTACTACAACAAGACACCATAGAAGAAATAATCAAAGGATGTACGATAGCAGGAACACAAAACTTTGGATATACAATAAACCTTACAGAATGGGAAAAAATATTCACAATTAATTATAAACTGACACTTGCGATATCCTACAAAGAAAACCTCTACAAAATGATTTACAGATGGCATCTTCCACCAGCCAGACTGTCAAAAATGTTCCCAAATATATCACCCCTATGTTGGAAGTGCAAAGAGAAACAAGGAACCTATTATCACCTGTACATGTGCCAAAAAATTCTGGACAGAAATTAAAAGAATAATAGACCAAGTCCTATCGATAAAGATTGCAACCAAAGCCGAACTGTTTCTCCTAGGTGTCCTCAGACGAAAGATATCTTATCGTACAAATATTGACGCCCAACAATGGAAAGAAAAAAACATCCCCACAACTTTAACTATTATTAGCAAAATCATGGAATGGGCTGAACTCTCCAAAATGAGAATGGAAATACAAAATAAGAATGAATCCGAGTTCCACAAGGCCGGGGAGAAGTGGTAGAGATGGCTACCCAGCACCAATCACCATAAAAGACAAACCAACTGAAAACCCCTTACTCTGCACCAAAGGAAAAACAAATACAACAAAAACATAGACCAAATTTATTTATTTATTTATTTATTTTATTATTTAGATTTGTATGCCGCCCCTCTCCGCGGACTCGGGAGATACAAATACAAACTAGATGTTCTGTCTGAGTTCAATTCCCCTGATACCTATCTATAAATTACTAACAATGTAACATGCAACTATCCTCAATATACACACCCACGGCCATAACACTATAATTTAATAATATGTCGTTAAACTACATACGCCTGCTATACTGTAGGTACCACCCCCCTCCCTTTCCCCACCCAAATCCCATCTTATCTTATCTAACCATACTAATATATCGCTAAGCAAATCTATAGATATGAAACCATAAAACATTAAACATTAAGTATAACATGAAAATGCACATTTGAATGTTTAAAACTGATACATAATAAGTTATATATTTTATGTTGGAACATGTCTATTGTTCTGTATCCCCCTTACTTTTTGTATCCCTATTTCCCCCCCCCCCCTTTTTCTTTTTTTTTTCTTTTCTTAAAAAACCAATAAACTATTTTAAAAAAGAAAAAAAAGAAAATTGCTTTATCAAGTTCATTGATCCTGCAAAACCTTCAGTGCCTTTCACTAAAGTAATCCCACTTATTTATTTATTCATTTATTTATTTAGATTTGTATGCCGCCCCTCTCCGCAGACTCGGGGCGGCTCACAACAAGTGAAAAAACAATTTAACAAATCTAAATTTCTACTAAAAACATTTTAAAAACCCCATTTTCTAAACACACAAACATGCACACATACCATTCATAAATTGTATATGCGCGGGGGAGATGTCTCAGTTCCCCCATGCCTGACGACACATGTGGGTCTTAAGGAACTTACGTAAGGCAAGGAGGGTGGGGGCAGTTCTAATCTCCGGGGGGAGTTGGTTCCAGAGGGTCGGGGCCGCCACAGAGAAGGCTCTTCCCCTGGGGCCCACTAACCGACATTGTTTAGTTGACGGGACCCGGAGAAAGCCCACTCTGTGGGACCTAATCGGTCGCTGGGATTCGTGCGGCAGCAGGCGGTCTCAGAGATATTCTGGTCCAGTGCCATGAAGGGCTTTAAAGGTCATAACCAACACTTTGAATTGTGACTAGAAGTTGATCGGCAACCAATGCAGACTGCGGAGTGTTGGTGAAACATGGGCAAAGCTAGGTAGGCCCATGACAGTAGTCGCAGACTACTTCTGGATCAAGTGATCTATTGCCCAGTCTATCTTTGATTGATCTAGTAGTCTGACCCATTGGCTGAAAGGAAGAAAACAGAGAGAAAATTCCCTGGGAAAATCATTTCTCAGCTTTTGCAAGGCGGGAATGTTTGATCTCCTAATCAAGGCGCAAATCAGAGGACTGGAAATTATTTTGTATTTGTTTTGTGTATATTCATTCTTATTTCTTGAAGGACTTTTTAGAACTTCCTTCTTGTAAACTCTAAAGGTGGAAGAATACCTAGCAGAAGAAGACAACCAGAGGAAGCTCTGCTGGCTAAAAGGAACTTGAACCTGCTCTTCTGCTCTCCATGTTGTGGGAGGACACAAAAATAATCTGGGCCAAACAAGGGGGGGAAATGGAAGGAGAGAGCCCTCTGCACACCCGCTTCACTTCCTGAGAGGAGAATAGGAATCTCATAGCTTTTCCCTTTCTTACTTGATTTGGAGGTTCAACCGCTGTTTGATCTCCGTCACAAGAACCAGAAAGATTCATTCTTTGTCTCTCTGTAAGGAATAAATAATTTCAAAATGCATAATTAACAAAATAGGAGGAGAAGAGAGAGAGAGGTAGGACAGATGGGTCATGGGAGGATCTTCCATTACCTTCTGTGGTGTCCTGACGTGGATCTTCCGAAGGGATCCTCCAGGAAATTGGTTCCTGAGGGGGATTTGATGGATTCCTCTTTCCCTCAGGATCTCTGATCTCCACAGTGCAGCACTTCAAACAGGAGTAAGGGAAAAAGAAACAGAATTAATGTACATCACACAACACAAAGCGGATTGCCAGATTCACAACACAACATCCAACCCCCCAATATCCACCCGTGAGATTGAGTGAAAGAACGGAACAATGTCCTACAAGAATTGGAGAATTGCCACATGTGATGAACGCCAGAGAAGTTTGGGAAGGAGGGGTGAAGTATTCAACCACGTTCTCTACTGTTTTCTGAGCTCCCAAAAGTGACTCACCTGCAACTGGACCTGCTCCTTCTGCTCCTCCGCCTGGCTCAGGAGGAGGCCTTCCACCAGGGCCACCGCCTGGGAGCTGGTCTCTGCTCCACACTCCCGCACCCAGCCCTCCATCTCTGGGGGCAGAAGGGACAGGAGCTGCTCCAGAACCACCAGGTCCAGCATCTGGGCTTTGGTGTGTTTCTCTGGCCTCAGCCATTGCCTGCAAATGTCGTGGAGTCGGCTGCAAAGTCCTCGGGGACCCTCAGCCTCCCGGTATTGGATGGAGTTCCAGGGCTGAACTTCCAAAGGGAGGATGGGTTCTTCCTCCAGGATCTTCTGCCAGGGTCTTGTCCAGAGCTTCCCCCCCTTCCCAGGCTGAGCGGCTGCAGGGCCTTTTCCGCTTCCCTCCTTTGCATCAGGTGGGGTCTCCATCCTTCCTCTGTCCTGCAGAGCAACTCCAAAGGGGTCCAAGGACTCTTGTGGGTCTCCAGACGCCTTTTCCTTCACGGGACCATTTCTGGGAACACAGGACGGATCCCTCCAGGTGATCCCGCTCTTTTCTTCTTCCCCCAGGAGAAAACGGGGCCTTGCAAAGACCACAAATGGCTTCCGGTTTCTGTCTGAGGTGGAAGGAAAAACAAAGGCCCAGAATGAGAAGGTGGAATTCAGCCCCTGAGCGACCTTCCCCCAACCTGCCCGGAGCCCCAAGAGGCTCATCCCAGCGCAGGGCCCAGGTCCCCCGAGCAGGGCCGGGAAGGAGGCAGCTGCAGAGGCCGCCCCGCTTCTCTCCCCCTCCGGAGACAGGATCGGGCCCTCGGGGAGCCTGGGGCGAATCCCGCCTCCTCCCCTCGCCCCGCCTCTTCCGCTTCCCCTGCAGGGAGAGGGCGGCAGGGGAACATGGGCACCGGGAAGGGCCCCCCCTCACCTGGGACACGTCTGGGGGTTTCCCCGCCGGGCTCTCGCTCTCACGCGGCACCAGGGTTGGAGAAGAGCGAGTGGGGCGTCCTAGAGCGACAAGGCTCAGTGATGTCACTTCCTTCTCAGCCTCCTCTGCAACCCCCCCCGTGACGTTCGCCCTCCGGTGGGCCAATGGGGAGTTCCCTTCCCTTGGCAGACATCGCCCCCTGGTGGATTGGGGGCAAAGTGCCCGGATGGGAGGAATGGCGGGAAAGAGACGCGCCTGACAATCCAATCAATGTGAAGAGAGTGAATTTAATGGCTGGAGAAGGAAAGTGCACAAAGGTCCCAAACACCCCGTGGTGGCTGGGGGAGGGCGGGCTCCTGCCTGAGGGGATCTGCGCTCTGATTGGTTGCTGGGGGTGGGAAGGGGGCGTGTCCCCTTTCCCCGCCTTTTTCCTCTGGGCGCTATTTGAGATTTACCTCAGGAGTCTCCCGGCTGTCTTCTCTGCTGCGAAGGTTCATTTCTCTTGATAGAAAAGGGCCGATTTTTCTCCGTGTCTCCCTCTTCCTTTGGACAGCAGCCGCGTGTTTCCTCCACATGGACCTTTTTTCCTTCTTTCCTGCGGGGAGGGAGGAAAAACTCCCTGGAATGGAGGCCCAGAGACTGGGAGCAGGAGGGCCCAGTGGGAGCCCCAGAGATGGGGGCACAGGGGGGTTTCTCTCCCGCTCTGCCCACAAAGGGAACCGTCCAAGGAGGGAAGGCAGCACCCTGGAAGTCCAGCCTGGCTTAGGGGACGGGTCTCTCCAGAGAGGAACTGGGATCCTTGGACCATGGTCCACAACACCCCCGTGGGGGCTTCTGGCAGGGGATGAGCTGCCCCTCACAAGGACCCAGAAGGTCAGCTGTGGGAACCCACCACCTCTCCTCATCCAAAGGCCTTGAGAGTGAAACTGAAGTGAGAGGGAGACGAAGGTTTAGAAGCTGATTCCCAACTCAAATCTCGGTGGAATCACCAAAATTGGAAGAAAAAAGGACACAATACAGCAGAGGGAGAAACCAAATATGGGGTCAATCAAAAGGGGATTCCGATGCACCAATGCGAGGAATAAACCAGGTGATTTCCAGGGAAAATCTGTGGAGGGAGCTGCAGGTTCGAGGTGCCAAAGGTCAGGTGTAAAAACTTCATGACTTCGAGAGGACTCATTATTTCTGTCTCAGGGGGTAAAATACTCACCCCCAAGGCCGCCATCAGGAATTTTGGGGGCCCCTCCCTTCTTCCTTCCTTCCTTCCTTCCGTTTTTCTTTCTCTTTTCTTTTTGTTTTTCTTTTCCTTCCTTCTTTCCTCCCTCTATCCCCTTCCTTTCTTTCTTTGTTTCTTTTTCTTTCTTTCCTTTTTTCTCTTTTTCTTTTCCTCCCTCCCTCCCTCCTTCCTTCCTTCCCTTTTAGAAGTCTGACGGCAGAAAAAGACCTCATGGTCCATCTAGTCTGCCCTTATACTATTTTCTGTATTTTATCTTAGGATGGATATACAGTGATCCCTCGATTATCGCGAGGGTTCCGTTCCAAGACCCCTCGCGATAATCGATTTTTCGCGATGTAGGGTTGCGGAAGTAAAAACACCATCTGAGCATGCGCACCCTTTTTTCCATGGCCGCGCATGCGCAGATGGTGGAGTTTGCGTGGGCGGCGGGGAAGACCCAGGGAAGGTTCCTTCGGCCGCCCAGCAGCTGATTTGCTCGGCAGCGCAGCAGCAGCGAGCAGACGAAGATCGGGGTTTCCCCGCCGCCCACGCAAAAAGGGGACTGACACTGCCCTCGGCTACTATACTCAAAAGAGTGGCGTCCAAAACCCGGGCCGGAGTCTTGGCGTTTGGACCGGGGGATAAGAGAGAGGCTGACGCGTATGGGGGTGACGGGGAAGGCGGGGAAAGAATTAAGAGTTTCCCTTTCCAGTAAAGAGGCTGGTGACTTTTCCTGGGCGGGACCTTTTTTCGCTAGTGCATGTGGACGCCAGCCTGGTTTTAATTGCCTTTCCCTGTCAGTTTTTTTTAAAAAAAAAACACAACAACAACACACACGGATACACCTCACGCAAAATTAGCAAAAATAGGAGGCCGGGCCGAAGTCTCTGAGGAGAAGCTAAATAATTACCTCACGGCATTAATGAAGGTTGTGCTCCCGCTTCTCTCTCTCTTTTTCTCTCTCACTCACACAAACACACACAGACACACCAATTGTATCTCTCTCTCTCACACACACACACGCACATACAAACACACACACTATATATATATCTTGGGACAGGGTGGCATTTGCACGTTCGAACGCAACCCACAGGGCAGGCAAGCCGGACCAATTCCGGTTTTTGTTGATCTCGAAAAAAAGGCGAGTGACGATCATAAGGAAAACACGCGTTTGTAAGTTGGGACTTTCCAGATGCCGAGGAGGACTGACAAAATTACAAAAACAGGGAAAGGAGGGTGGTTGGCGGCGGATTAGAATGTATTTAGAAATATATGTTCGGAGAAGGGCGGCATATAAATCCAATTAATAGAGAAAGAGAGAGAGAAAGAAAGATGAGAAAGGAAGGAAGAGAGTGACGTCATCGGGTGGGAAAAATCGCGATATAGCGTTTCGCGAAGATCGAGATCGCGAAAACCGAGGGAACACTGTATGTTTATCCCAGGCATGTTTAAATTCAGTTACTGTGCATTTATCTACCACGTAAATATTTAAATTTTCAAACTGTCTTCTCCATATTCCTGGCTGAGGAATTCTGAAAGCTGCAGTCAACTGGTCTTCAGCCATTGTCCAGCCCTGCACTACGGACCCCTCCCTCCACCCCCTGAAGAGGCCAGGGGCTTCTTTCCAAAGCCAGTGGCAGTGATGCCAGAACCCCCTTCCCTGGGGATGGGAGCGGGGGGGGGGCTCCACTGGTCTCCCTTGACAAGACCTTCAGCAACACACCAGCCCTCCTAGGCAGGCCTCTTAGCTCCGCCAAAGAAATGGGGCTTAAAGAAGACACCCACCCCTCACCTTGCCCTAAACACTGGCACTCTGCATAACCCATGCGGGGGCTTTGGCTTCCCCTCTGCAGAACAGAAGCTGGGGACCCCTCCCTCCACATACACCGGATCCCTATGGCCCATCTGAGGGCTAGAAAAATTGGTGTGCCCCCACCTGATTTTTTATCTCTCTCTTTATATATCTCTCTCTCTCTCTCCTTTTTCTTTTTCTCTTTTTCTCTCCCTTTCTCTCTTTTTATCTCTCTCTCCCTCTTTTTCTTTTTGTCTCCCTTTCTCTTTCTCTCTTCTCTCTCTTCCCCTCTCTTTCTGTCTTTCTCTCCCTTCCTCTCTCTTTCACTTTCTCTATCTCTTTCTCTTCCTCTCTCCGCTTCTTTCTCTTCTCTCTTTCTCTTTTTTCTTTTTATCTCCCTTTCTCTTTTTTCTATCTTCTTTCTCTCTTTTTCTCCCCTCCATCTCCCTTTCTTTCTATACCTTTCTCTCTCTCTCTCTCTTTCTCCCCCCTCTCTCTGAAGTGGGGAGGGCTGGGTTGGCACCAACGGAGCTCGAGACGGGGTGCAAAAGCAAACTACTCTGCCGGCCCGAGCCCGGATGAGGCGAGCACCCGGCCAACCAAGCCTCGTTCCCCAACACTGCCACCCCGAAGGGGCTCCTACCTTTGCCGCACGCTTTACTTTATTCCAGGAGGACCGCGCTGCCAAAGGCTCCGTTTGGGGCTTCGAGTCCTGCTTCGCGAGGGCCAAGAGGGCGCGCCTTTTTCTTCCAAATGAGTCCCGCTCCCGTTGGTTAGGCATGCAGCCGGCAAGAGAGGGTCATTACTGCGCCTGTGTGAGGAGCTGCTCACTGGGCACAAATTACTGTGGGCGTCAGGGGGGTGGCAAAACCGCCCCTCCCC
The DNA here is from genome assembly GCF_031021105.1 of Erythrolamprus reginae. Classification (NCBI taxonomy): domain Eukaryota; kingdom Metazoa; phylum Chordata; class Lepidosauria; order Squamata; family Dipsadidae; genus Erythrolamprus; species Erythrolamprus reginae. The sequence goes on from NC_091951.1 coordinate 600,372, forward strand.
CATTTTTCAATTTGGCCGGGCCCCTGACGCCAGTACCAGTAGTACCGGTTTATCGGCGGCCCTGCACACAAACACAAACACATACAGAGAGAGAGAACCTCTTCTTTCTGCAACCCAAAACAGCTGAAGAGGCATTTGGGCTTTGCTTCCCCAGCCTGAAGCGTTGGGCTCCTCCGAAGCGGAACTGGGGAACTGGCCAGGATCCAGCAGGCAACAAGCCTGGATTCTTCATCCGAGCAGCTCAGGGTCTCTTCTCCTCTGACCCATGGATGAGTGTCCAGGTGGGGCAGCTCCTTTGTCCTGTGACCCACTGGAAGGAGTCCTTCAGTTATAGCCTTTCATTTAGCGACTGCTCAAAGTTTCAATGGCTCTGAAAAAGGGACCTTACGTCCTTCTGGTCCAAGGGCTGCCCAGTTTCTTCCACAAAGCCTCTCTTCATATCTGCCATGGGAAGTATTCCCTTTAAGGTGTGTGTGTGTGTGTGTGTGATCTGGACAATCCCTTGTTCACCTGATGGAGGGATCAAGCATGTCTAGATAGGTGGAAAGCAGTGTGGAGAAATCTGTTTGCAGAGCTTTGACATGTCAGGAAAGTTAATGGAATCTATCAATGGGGAAGGGGCTCCTCTGACTCCCCCATCCCACAAAGGGTCTTTTTTCTCCTTCCAGCAACTCCCATCCAGCCTCCTGCAGGTGATTTTCTCCTCTTCTTCCTTCATCTGACTCCCCTTTTAAAAATCCTCTGAGTCTTCCATTTTCTGGGAAATAAATGTTTCTAAACGAATCAAACGCCCTCAAACTCTCCCTGCACGGCCTCAGTCCTCCAGTGGAATGAAAGTGTTCAAATTTCAGCCAAAATTTCCCTACACAAAACTCCACAATGGGGTGCCATGAAACACCAACCCACACAGACACAGAGAGAAAATACTAAAATCTCCAGGGTTTGGGGTCCTGCAGAAGGGAAGAGGAGGGGAGGATTCCTGTCTTTGGGGGAGGGGGAGGGAGCACCGGAGGGTTCTATATTGCCCTTACTGACCCCCTCTTTTCCTGGTGACATTTAACACAATTTGTGACCCAGGGACACAACTCCCCCCTTTGCTGCTGCCCCCATCTTCCGAAACCTCTGCAGGGAGGGAGGGAAGGATGGATGGAGGCCGCCCCTTCGATTGACCCTCTAATTAACAGGAACAGAGTTGGAAGGGACCTTGGAGGTCATCTAGTCCAACCTCCTGCTCACCCAGGAGACCTATACTAGGGATTTGACCTGCCAAACTGCCGACCTCTCTGACTCGGCTCCTAAAACTTCGACTACCTCCCACTGTCAAGGCCTTTGGAGGGGGAAAGCCAGTCGGTGACCAGAGCCGAACGTCTCGATCTTTATCAGGGGCAGAAGCCCCCATGGGGCTGTTGTGGACCATGGCCATCAATCCCAATTGAGAGAGAGAGAGAGAGGAGAGAGACAAGAGAGGGGGGGGGAGAGAGAGAGAACCGTCCCCAAAGCAAGGTGTGATGTTCCAATAAGAGCCAGAGACCTTGTAGCTCGAGTACGTTTCCTGCAGCACCCGGCTGAAACGCTCAGGAGGCCTTTGAGCTATGTAGAGAACAAGGAACAGCAAGACGGGAGCCGCGTGGCTTCTTTTAAAGGGAGACTTGCCAGAGGTTTGACAGCGCTTTCAATTTGCCAGACGCATCTTAGCCAATCCACGACCGGCATGCAAATTTGTGAGTGTCGCTCCGTACACAACCCAAGGGTGGACATCCAAGGTGCTGCCTTCCCTCCTTGGATGGTACCCTTCATTGGGAGAGCGGAAGAGAAAACCCCCTGTGCCCCCATCTCTGTGGCTCCCACTGGGCCCCCCTGCTCCGAGTCTCTTGCCATTTATATCTTCTTAAGTGACCTTGGACTCCTTTGCACATTAAAAAAAATCTGAACTGAAGCCATGTTTTGGTGAAACCTAAAGACATTTCATGGAATGCTTCCTGTATGTTTCAACAAACAAAAGAGCCTACAATGAAACAATTTTTTTAAAAAAGGTTGTGAGGGAGGGAAGCAACCCAGTGTCGTAATTTTTACTGGATGGATGGATTTTTTGTTTTGTATTTTAGATGCAAACTTTTAAAAAAGTGACTTATTTATTTATTTATTGGATTTGTATGCCACCCCTCTCCGCAGACTCGGGGCAGCTAACAACAGTGATAAAAAACAGCATGTAACAATCCAATACTAAACAACTAAAAACCCCTTATTATAAAACCAAACATACATACAAACATACCATGCGTAAATTGTAAAGGCCTAGGGGGAAAGAATATCTTAGTTCCCCCATGCCTGATGGCAGAGGTGGGTTTTAAGAAGCTTACGAAAGGCAAGGAGGGTGGGGGCAATTCTAATCTCTGTGGGGAGTTGGTTCCAAAGGGCCGGGGCCCCCACAGAGAAGGCTCTTCCCCTGGGTCACGCCAAATGACATTGTTTAGTTGACGGGACCCGGGGAAGGCCAACTCTGTGGGACCTTATCGATGGTTGGGATTCGTGCAGTAGCAGGCGGTTCCGGAGGTACTCTGGTCCAATGCCATGTAGGGCTTTAAAGGTCAAAACCAACACTTTCAATTGTGACCGGAAACTGATCAGCAACCAATGCAGACTGTGGAGTGTTGGTGTAACATGGGCATATTTAGAAAAGCCCATGACTGCTCTCGCAGCTGCATTCTGCACGATCTAAAGTTTCCGAACACTTTTCAAAGGTAGCCCCATGTAGAGCGTTACAGTAGTCTAGCCTCGAGGTGATGAGGGCATGAGTGACTGTGAGCAGTGACTCCCAGTCCAAATAGGGTCGCAACTGGTGCGCCAGGCAAACCTGGGCAAACGCCCCCCTCGCCACAGCTTAAAGATGTTTCTCTAATGTGAGCTGTAGATCGAGGAAGACGCCCAAGTTGCGGACCCTCTCTGAGGGGGTCAATAACTCCCCCCCCCAGGGTGATGGACAGACAGATAAAATTGTCTTTGGGAGGCAAAACCCACAGCCACTCTGTCTTATCAGGGTTGAGCTTGAGTCTGTTGACACCCATCCAGACCCCAACAGACTCCAGGCACCGGCACATCACATCCACCGCTTTGCTGACTGGACAAGGAGTGGAGATGTAGAGCTGGGTATCATCTGCATACTGATGATACCTCACCCCATGCCCTTGGATGATCTCACCCAGCGGTTTCATGTAGATATTAAATAACAGGGGGGAGAGGACTGAACCCTGAGGTACCCAACAAGGGAGCAACCTAGAGGTCGACCTCTGACTCCCCCCCCACTAACACCAACTGCAACCGACCGGAGAGGTAGGAGGAGAACCACTGAAGAACAGTGCCACCCACTCTCAAACCCTTCAGCCGGCGCAGAAGGATACCATGGTCGATGGTATCGAAAGCTGCTGAGAGGTCAAGAAGCACCAGGACAGAGGATAAACCCCTGTCCCGGGCCCGCCAGAGATCATTCATCAGCGCCACCAAAGCAGTTTGCGTGCTGTAGCCGGGCCTGAATCCTGACTGCTGAGGGCCTAGATAATCTGCTTCTTCCAAGGACCACTGGAGCGCCACCATCTTCTCAACAACCTTCCCCATAAAGGGAAGGTTGGAGACTGGGCGATAGTTGTTGAGAATAGCTGGGTCCAGGGAAGGCTTCTTGAGGAGGGGGCGCACAAGCGCCTTGTTGTATGGATCCGGAGAGGACCCCCTCCCCAAAGAAGCATTGACAATCTCCTGGACCCAGCTCTGTGTTACCTCCCTGCTGTCCGAAACCAGCCAGGAGGGACACAGAGCCAGCAAACAGGTGGCGGAACTCACAGCTCCAATGGCCTTGTCCACTTCATCAGGTGTGCGCACCCCCAAATCCCCCCCGCGCACCCTTTTCCATGGGAAGCGCTCCCCATCCCCCTGCCAGCTCGCGGAAGGGGCAGGGAGGCGCCGCCAGTAGAAAGGGAGCCGTGGCTGCCCCTGCCTCCCCACGGTGCCTCCGGCCTCCTCGCACCCCTGGCCTCTCGGTGCTGCCCCCCGCCCAGCCCCCTCTCCTCCCCCTCCATCTCCTGCCTTGGGGCGCGACTTCTCCTGCGGCGGTGGCTGCAGCTTCTCTTCCTCCTCCACTTCTGCGCTCCCAGCCAGGGGTCTGCGAGAGAGGGTTTTCTCTGCGCGCTTCGGGAATCCCCACTCCGCCCCTCTCACAGCCCCTTCGCTGGGAGCGCTTTCGTCCCGGACTTTCAGCAAGGGGGCTGCAGTAGAGGCAGGGCAGGCGTTCCCAAAGAGTTTGGAGAAAGCGCTCTCGCAGCCCCCTCACTGACAGAGAAAGAGAGAGACAAAGGGAGAAAGTAAGTGAGAGAGAGAGGAAGGGTGTGAGAGAGATAGCAAGAGACAAGAGAAAGAAAGTAAGAGAAAGAAAACAAGAGAAAGAGAGCAAGAGGGGGAGAGAGATAGAGAAAGTGAGAAAGAGAGAGAAAGAAAGCAATAAAGAAAACAAAGAAAGAAAGAGAGAGCAAGAGGGGAGAGAGATAGAAAGAGTGGGACAGAGCAAGAGGGGGGGGGAGAGAGAAATGACTCTTGATTTAAAGCATATGGTAAAAAGCACCCAAATAATAACAGAAAAAAAACCCCAGCCGTTTGTGTGTGTGTGTATGCGTTTCTGTGCGAACTCTTGAACCATTTCCAATAGCTCACCTGTTATTGGAAATGATTCAAGAGTTCACACACACAAGGGGGGAGGAGACAGGGATGGAAAAAGAGAAGATAGTAATAATAGTAATAGATTTTGGTTTTGTTTTATTATTAATTTCTTTTAATAAAAAGGGATTTTTTTTCTTATTTATATATTTATTTATTTATACTTCTATGCTGCCCAGTCCCAAAAGAACTGCCGCTCAGACATTATACTGTTCCGCCCATACCGAAAAAAAATTAAAGGGAACATTGTTCACCAGATCAAACTCTTCCCAGACAGGTGGACAAGTACGGTTCCCAGTCACCTCAACTGACTCGGTTTTCCAATTGGAGTCGAGGTCCGCCCAGATCTGAGCGATTTTATCGGTGAAAAACGTGTTAAAATCCTTGGCACTACTCTGTAAGGCCTCCCCAACTCCCCCCTGGTTAAGGAGCGAGCGGGACTCGGGTCCAATGAAGTCTTATTAGGATTATTTCAGGGATCCTCAATCTCTTGTTGTTCTTGTTGCTCTTGTTTTTATGATTTTTTTTAAAAAAGGAAAGAAGTTGGAAGGGACCTTGGAGGTCATCTAGTGCAACCCACTGCTCAATCTGAGACTCGAAGAGGGAGATGTTGCGTGTCAGAATGGGGCAGGAGGATCGAGTTGTGGAGCAGAGAAATGGCTGGGTGAGCGAAGGGGGAGACTCAGGTGTCCCCAAAAGGCCCCCCAGGAGTGCTTGGGGAGGACCATGCGGGCTGCCATTTGGACCTTCAAAACGGGCTTGAGGGGAAGTAGAGCGGGAGGGGGGGTTCTTAGCAAGAGAAGGTCCAGGCTGCCATTCCCCTCCCCCCCAACTTGCCACCTTCTGCCTCCATTTTTCAGAGTTTGGACAAAGTTGGTTACTCCAGATGCCACCTGGGACTGACCATGTCCAGAGCCCTGGCAACCCTTTGATTGCAGGATGCACCAAGCCTTTGCCAGGGCCATGCCAAGACGCTTACTGAAGGGGATTTGGGGGAAGGCAGAGGGAGACCCACCTCACCCACAAACCAGGCTCTGCCTGCAGCTGGGCGACCTCCTTCCATCCTCTAAGTGGCACAATTGTTAGATGGATTAATGGGGGACGGGTGGGGGTGTCTGGGAGAGCCCTCCAAGAGGGTCCTTAAAATGTCCCTTCCATCTCAGAGCACTTTGCTAACAGTGTTGCTCGATGTAGAGGGACTGTTTTAATCACTGTTCTATAATGCTGAAGAACATTCAATTGGTTAGTTGTAAATTAAAGCTGGGATCTAATCTGTTGCCATCCAGACAAATAATTCCAGTGTGGGTTTTGTTCTGTTTTTCATAATAAGCCCATTTGCATCTGGGAGCATTAAAAAATCTTTGTGGACCAGCTATAAAAAGGCAATGGTTTTACAAAGTGAAATTGTGACTTTGTTTGAGGAAGAAATGCAAATTCTGGATGCGAAAAAATATTTCAGCAAGAAAATGGATGGAGCATTTTTTAATGTTTTTGACATTTTATTGAAAACATCTTCTATACATTATTTTTAGTAGTTGATACAGCCTTTCATGCTTCTGAGGTCGCTAAAATGAGGACAGATTGCTAGGGACAATAATCTGACTTTGTACATGGCTCAGAGGTAAAGTGGTAAAGCATTGTGGAGTAGTATATAAATCTAAGTGGAATTGCTATTTCTATATAGTTTCTCCCGAGAGTGGATCCTTATATGAGAAGATAGATGACCATTCTGAGCAAAGGTCTTTCCACACTCCATGCATTTATACGGCGTCTCCCGAGTGTGAATCCTTTTGTGGTGAATAAGAGGACTTCCTTGAGCAAAGGTCTTTCCACACTCTATGCATTCATCCGGCTTCTCCCGTGTGGATCCTTTTGTGGATAGTAAGTTGCTCTCTTGTTCTAAAACATTTTCCACATTTCAAACATTTATAAGGCTTCTCTTTTGTGTCAATCACTTTTTGAGATGTAAGGTAGTTATTTCCAAGAGAAAGAATCAATGTTGCATAGTAATTTTGTCCATTGTGTCTTCTTATAGCATTTTTTCCTTTGTTTTGGGTTAAATAGTGTTCCTTTACTTGTACTTTAGCTTTGATTAACTGCATACTTTTCCGAATATCTTTTGTCTTTATTTTCTCTTGTTGGGCAAGAATGTTTTGCATCGGAGCATCAGTGGAAGATGAGTTTTCCCGATTCCAATTCTTTGACTGGTTTCTCTCAGGACTTCGAATTTCATTCCAATTCCAAACTTCTCTATTCCATCGTTACCATTGATCAGTTGGAACAGTTTACAGGGATCTTGATTCTGCTGCCCATTATTAACTTCAAAGCAAAAGGGAAAAGAAAATGATTGCAAACTTAGAGAAAAAGCTCAAAGGTCAAGTGAATATCCTTCTGAATTTCTCCAAAATTCCATCAAGTTGTATGTTTGCATGCTCACAGTGGTGTGATATAATGATTTCTATATCCATGCGTTATGAAAGCTTTGAAAATATTTAGATATCTCTTTCTTTAAAATCTATCTATCTATCTATCTATCTATCTAATCTACCTACCTACCTACTATCTATCTATTCATCTGGAAATCTCACTCAGAGTCAGTTTTGAGTTAAAAAATGGAATAGAAAAACAAGAGACCTTGGAAGTCTTCTAGTCCAACACCCTGCTTAAGCAGGAAAGCTTACCATCAATTCAGACAGGTGGTTATCCAACATCTTCTTAAAAACTTCCAGTGTTGGAGCATTCACAAGTTCTCGAGGCAAGCTGTTCCACTGATTAATCGTTTCAACTGTCAGGAAATTTCTCCTTAGTTCTAAGTTGCTTTTCTCCTTGATTAGTTTCCACCCGTGGCTTCTTGTCCCGCCCTCAGGTGCTTTGGAGAACAGTTTGACTCCCTCTTCTTTGTGGCAGCCCCGAGATACCTGAAAATTGTTATCACTCCAGATCTGGTACAGGCATCAGTTGACATAAAACGAACTAAAGCACTTTATTGTGAGATCACAGGAGGAGTGTGGATCCTCTTATGGTAAGTAAGTGCACTGCTATGAGCAAAGGTCTTTCCACTCTCCATACATTTATACGGCTTCTCCCCTGTGTGGATCCTCTTATGGGAAATAAAGGTATCCTTTCGAGCAAAGGTCTTTCCACACTCCATGCATTTATACGGCTTCTCCCCTGTGTGGATCCTCTTATGGGAAGTAAGTTTACTGCTTTGAACAAAGGTCTTTCCACACTCCATGCATTTATACGGCTTCTCCCCTGTGTGGATCCACTTATGGGAAGTAAATCCACTGATATCAGCAAAGGTCTTTCCACACTCCATGCATTTATACGGCTTCTCCCCTATGTGGATCCTTTTATGGGAAGTAAATCCACTGCTATCAAAAAAGGTCCTTCCACACTCCATGCATATAATAATAATAATAATAATAATTATTATTATTATTATTATTATTATTATTGTTATTATTTATTAGGTTTGTATGCCGCCCCTCTCCAAAGACTCGGGGCGGCTCACAACAACGATAAACACAATATTATACTGGCACAAATCTAATATTTAAAAACCCTAAAAACCCTATCATAATTAAAAACCAAACAGCACATACCTACCAAACATAAATTATAATAAGCCTGGGGGAAAGGTGTCTCAAATCACCCATGCCTGGCGGTATAGGTGGGTCTTAAGTAGTTTACGGAAGACAAGGAGGGTGGGAGCACTTCTAATCTCCGGGGGGAGTTGATTCCAGAGAAGGCTCTTCCCCCGGGGCCCGCCAGACGACATTGTTTAGTTGACGGGACCTGGAGAAGGCCAACTCTGTGGGATCTTATCGACCGCTGGGATTCGTGAGGTAGCAGGCAGTTCCGGAGGTACTCTGGTCCAATGCCATGTAGGGCTTTAAAGGTCATGACCAACACTTTGAATTGTGACCGGAAACTGATCGGCAGCCAATGCAGGCCACGGAGTGTTGTAGATACGTAGGCAAATCTGGGAAGCCCCACGATGGCTCTCGCGGCCGCGTTCTGCACAATCTGGAGTTTCCGAACACTTTTCAAAGGTAGCCCCATGTAGAGAGCGTTGCAGTAATCGAATCTCGAGGTGATAAGGACATGAGTAACTGTGAGCAATGACTCCCTCTCCAAATAGGGCCGCAACTGGTGCACCAGGCGAACCTGGGCAAACGCCCCCCTCGCCACAGCCGAAAGATGATGTTCCAATGTCAGCTGTGGATTGAGGAGGACGCCTAAGTTGCGAACTCTCTCTGAGGGGGTCAGTAGTTCCCCCCTCCAGGGTAATGGACGGACAGATGGAATTGTCCTTGGGAGGCAATACCCACAGCCACTCCGTCTTGTCTGGGTTGAGTTTGAGTTTGTTGACACCCATCCAGTCCCCAACAGCCTCCAGGCACCAGCACATCACTTCCAATGCTTCGTTGACTGGACATGGGGTGGAGATGTACAACTGGGTATCATCCGCATATTGACAATACTTCACCCCATGCCCTTGGATGATCTCACCCAGCGGTTTCATGTAGATATTAAATAGCAGGGGGGAGAGGACCCCACAAGGGAGAAACCTAGAAGTCGACCTCTGACCCCCCACTAACACCGACTGCGACCGACCGGAGAGGTAGGAGGAAAACCACTGGAGAACAGTGCTTCCCACTCCCAGCCCCTCCAGTCAGCGCAGAAGGATACCATGGTCGATGGTATCGAAAGCCGCTGAGAGGTCATGAAGCACCAGGACAGAGGACAAGCCCCGGTCCCGGTCCCGCCAGAGATCATCCATCAACACGAACAAAGCAGTTTCCGTGCTGTAACCGGGCCTGAAACCCGACTGTTGAGGCCCTGGATAATCGGCTTCTTCCAAGGACCGCTGGAGTTGGAGCGCCACCACCTTCTCAACAACCTTCCCCATAAAGGGAAGGTTGGAGACTGGACGGTAGTTTATGGCTTTTCCCCTGTGTGGATCCTTTTATGGGAAATAAGATGACTTCCTTGAGCAAAGGTCTTTCCACACTCCAAGCATTTATACGGCTTCTCCCCTGTGTGGATCCTTTTATGGGAAATAAGATTACCACTTTGAGCAAAGGTCTTTCCACACACCAAGCATTTATACGGCTTCTCCCCTGTGTGGATCTTCGTATGGGAAGTAAGATTATTTCCTTGAGCAAAGGTCTTTCCACACTCCAAGCATTTATATGGCTTCTCCTCTCTGTGGATCCTCTTATGGGAAGAAAGTACACTGCTATGAGTAAAGGTCTTTCCACACTCCATGCATTTATACGGCTTCTCCCCTGTGTGAATCCTCTTATGGGAAACAAAGCTTTCCTTTCGAGTAAAGATCTTTCCACATTCTATGCATTTATAAGGCTTCTCCCCTGTGTGGATACTTTGATGGCAGGTAAGATCACTGCCTTTAGTGAAGACCTTTCCACACTCCATGCATTTATACGGCTTCTCCCCTGTGTGGATCCTCTTATGGGAAGTAAGTGACGTGCTATGAGCAAAGGTCTTTCCACACTCCATGCATTTATACGGCTTCTCCCCTGTGTGGACCCACTTATGAGAAATAAGATGACTTCCTTTATCAAAGGTCTTTCCACACTCCAAGCATTTATACGGCTTCTCCCCTGTGTGGATCCTCTTATGACAAGTAAGTACACTGCTATAAGCAAAGGTCTTTCCACACTCCATGCATTTATACGGCTTCTCCCCTGTGTGGATCCTTTTATGGGAAATAAGATTACTTCCTTTAGCAAAGCTCTTTCCACACTCCAAGCATTTATACGGCTTCTCCCCTGTGTGGATCTTCGTATGGGAATTAAATCCACTGCTATCAGCAAAGGTCTTTCCACACTCCATGCATTTATATGGCTTCTCCCCTGTGTGGACCCACTTATGGGAAATAAGATGACTTCCTTGAACAAAGGTCTTTCCACACTCCATGCATTTATACGGCTTCTCCCCTGTGTGGATCCTCTTATGACAAGTAAGTGCACTGCTATCAGCAAAGGTCTTTCCACACTCCATGCATTTATACGGCTTCTCCCCTGTGTGGACCCAGTTATGGGAAATAAGCTGACTTCCTTTAGCAAAGGTCTTTCCACACTCCAAGCATTTATACGGCTTCTCCCCTGTGTGGATCCTCTTATGAGAAGTAAGTGCACTGCTATGAGCAAAGGTCTTTCCACACTCCATGCATTTATACGGCTTCTCCCCTGTGTGGATCCTTTTATGGGAAATAAGCTGACTTCCTTGAGCAAAGGTCTTTCCACACTCCAAGCATTTATATGGCTTCTCCCCTGTGTGGATCCTCTTATGAGAAGTAAGTCCCCTGCTCTCAGTAAAGGTCTTTCCACACTCCAAGCATTTATACAGCTTCTCCCCTGTGTGGATCCTCTTATGAGAAGTAAGTGCACTGCTATAAGCAAAGGTCTTTCCACACTCCATGCATTTATATGGCTTCTCCCCTGTGTGGATCCTCTTATGGTAAGTAAGTGCACTGCTATAAGCAAAGGTCTTTCCACACTCCATGCATTTATATGGCTTCTCCCCTGTGTGGATCCTCTTATGAGAAGTAAGTGCACTGCTATAAGCAAAGGTCTTTCCACACTCCAAGCATTTATACAGCTTCTCCCCAGTGTGGATCCTTTTGTGGCGAATAAGTTGACTTCCTTGAGGAAAGGTCTTTCCACACTCCAAGCATTTATACGGCCTCTCCCCTGTGTGGATCCTCTTATGAGAAGTAAGTGCACTGCTATAAGCAAAGGTCTTTCCACACTCCAAGCATTTATGTGGCTTCTCCCCTCTGTGGATCCTTTTGTGGATAGTAAGTTTCTCCCTTGTTCTAAAACATTTTCCACATTTCAAACATTTATATGGCTTCCCTTTTGTATCAATCGCTTTTTGAGATGTAAGGTAGTTATTTCCAAAAGAAAGAATGGATGTCCCATTGTAATTTCGTCCATTGTGTCTTCTTATAGCCTCTTCTCCTTTGTTTTGGGTGAAATAGTTTTCATTTACTTGTATTTTAGCTTTAACTAGCTTCACACTTTTTCCAATATATTTTTTCTTCATTTTCTCTTGTCGGGCAAGAATGTTTTGCATCGGAGCATCAGTGGAAGATGAGCTTTCCTGATTCCAATTCTTTGACTGGTTTCTCTCAGGGCTTTCGGATTTCATTCCAATTCCAAACTTCTCCATTCCATCTTTATCATTGATCAGTTGGAACAGTTCACAGGGATCTTGATTCTGCTGCCAGTTATGACCTTCAAAGCAAAAGGGAAAAGAAAATGATGACAAAGTTAGAGAAAACCATCAAAATGTAGAACGTCAAGTGAATTTCCTTCTGAATTTGTCCAACATTCCATTAGGTTGTATGTTTGCATAATAATAATAATAATAATAATAATAATAAGTAATAATTGATTAGTTTTGTATGCCGTCCTTCTCAGAAGGTTCTGATGAGGGGAAAGATCATAGTTGGGGGAAAGATCAAAAGCAACATGAGGAAATATTATTTTACTGAAAGAGTAGTAGATGCTTGGAACAAACCTCCAGCAGACGTGCTTGGTAAATCCACAGGACCTGAATTTAAACCTGCCTGGGATAAACATATATTTTGAATTGAAGAATGGAATAGAAAAACAAAAGGGACCTTGCAGGTCTGCTAGTCCTCCCCCCCCCCCCCCCCCCCCCCGATTAGGCAGGAAAGCCTTCCACCACTTCAGTCAAACAGTTATCCTACATCTTCTGAAAAACCTCCAGTGTTGGAGCATTCACAAGTTCTGGAGGCAAGCTGTTCCACTGATTAATTGTTTCAACTGTCAGGAAATTTCTCCTTAGTTCTAAGTTGCTTTTCTCCTTGATTAGTTTCCACCCGTGGCTTCTTGTCCCGCCCTCAGGTGCTGTGGAGAACAGTTTGACTCCCTCTTCTTTGTGGCAGCCCCTGAGATATTGGAAAACTGCCATCACTCTGGATGTGGTACAGGAGTCAGTTCGCAGAGAGCGGAGATCTAAAGTACTTTAGGGATAGATCACACGAGATCAGTAGTGCAAGATCCCAGGCGACTAATATCATGTGATCTCACACCTTCAGGCATTGAAGAACTTTAAGGACTGAGGACTGCACGAGATCCAGGGCAAAAGTTTTTGGAGACGAAGGGACCTTCCCTCTCTCGGCCAACATTTTGCCCTGGATCTTGTGCAGGCCTTGGGTAGCCGGGAACAGAGGCCTAGAGCATTATAGTGCGATATCACGTGAGATCAATAGTGCTACGTTTTCTACGACTGACTTCACATATCTCTCAATACTTTAGGCTTCTTCTTTCTGCAAATGCACCCAAGTAGGCAAAGGAACCGATGGAAAGTTCTGTTCTCACAAAAGTTTGGAGGTTTGAGACAAATGACAACACACTCCTCCCACATGACCTCCAGGGGACACACAAAAGCACACCTCGTTCATTTTACACACCCCAAAATATAAGTTCAAATAGAAATGGAAAAATACAGATATGAAATGGCACATAAAGCATCTAAGCCAAGAGACATTGACTCTTTCCTTCCTTGGAGCACCAGAAGGCCAGATCCTTTCCTTCTCCCGCCCAGGAGACGATGCCTCATAATATTGGGTTTTTTAAAATAAAAAGCTAACTATAATCTTCCTTCTTGAACTCCGATTGGTCTCATACTCTTACCCAGAAAGAACACGTTCCTGTGGTTTTCCAGCATGACTTCCGAATGCAGCGCTTTCTGGTCAGGATCCAGCTGAGACCATTCCTCCTCAGAGAAAGACACAGCCACCTCCTCGAAGGACACAGGACTCTCCTGAACACGGGGAAAAGAACAGAACGGGAGGATTCATAACATCTGTTTATCTTCCTCATTCATTTAGACAAGAGGATAGAAGGGGAACTCATCCCATTTGTAGACAAGACCACATCGACAGGTATAACAACACTCCAGGATATAAGATCGAGATATAGAAGGATCAACAGATATGGGCCCCATCTGACAAAGCAAAATCAACAGTAAAAAATGTAACCACGTTCATTTAGGAAAGAAAACCCAAATGCATTCGCATAGAAGAGGTGAAACCTGGCTTAATAGTAGTAAGTGCAACAGGGATCTTGGAGTCCTAGAGAACAAACACTTAAATATGAGTCAGCAAATAATGTTCAGTTGCCACCAAAAAATTCAAAACCCAACAAAATCAGAGGCGGCATTAAGGGGGATAGAATCAAGATGACATGAAGTGTTAGTACCACTGTATAATGCCTTGATAAGACCACACCTGGAATATTGACTCCACTACTGGTTGCCAGATGTAAGAAAGATATTGAGACGCTAGAAAGAGTGCAGACAAGAGCAACAAAAATTACTACTGGACCAGAGGTTAAAGCATTGCTGTTTTACTGTTGCTGGAATTGGGTATTTGTACTTTCATGAAAAGAAGGACCAGGGAGTGACATGATAGCAGTGTTCCAAGACACAATGGATGGAAAGTTTTCAAGGAGAGAACCAACCCACAAGTAAAGGGAAATTTCCTGATGGTGAGAACAATTAATCAGTGGAATGACTTGCCTCCAGAAATTGTGGTTGCTCCAAAAGTGGAGGTGTTGATGAAGGAATTGGACAGCCATTTATCTGAAATGTTATAGGGCTTCCTCTCTGAGCAGGGGGTTGGACTAGAAGACCTCCAAGATCCCTACCAACTGTTATTCTGTTCCATTGTTCCCAAATTACTACAGCAAAGATATGCACCAAATTAAATGGTTGTGCATCACAGAAGTCCTAAGTTTATGTGAGAGAATGGGCAACTTCTAAACCACAACTTTCATATAATATGTCTACAAGAGACACATATTACCAAAAAGGATGCCATGGTTCTACTTCTCCCCGGTCTTGGCGAACTCTTTACTTCCTCGGCATCAGTTAAAAAAAGAGGAATTGCCATACAGTGGTACCTCAAGATACGAACCCCTCGTCTTACGAACAACTCGTGATACGAACCCGGGGTTCAGAAAAATTTTGCCTCTTCTTACGAACTTTTTTGGAGTTACGAACCGGCGTTCGGGAGGCTGCTGGGAAGCCCCCCGGCTGTTTTAAAAGGTGACAGCCGGGCGGCGTGGCTTCCCGGCAGCCTCCGAACGCCGGTTCGTAACTCCAAAAAAGTTCGTAAGAAGAGGCAAAATTTTTCTGAACCCCGGGTTCAGTTCGGGAGGCTGCTGGGAAGCCCCCCAGCCCGGCTGCGACCTTTTAAAACAGCCGCGCGGCTTTCCAGGAGCCTTCCGAAGCCGAACGCCAAACCCGAACTTCCGCGTTCGGCATTCGGAGGCTCCTGGAAAGCCGCGTGGCTGTTTTAAAAGGTGACCGCCGGGCTAGGGGGCTTCCCAGCACCCCCCCGAACCCGGAAGTTCGGCAAAAGTTCAGGCTTCGGGAGGTTGCTGGGAAGCCCCCCAGACCGGCTGTCACCTTTTAAAACAGCCGCGCGGTTTTCCAGGAGCCTTCCGAAGCCGAACGCCAAACCCGAACTTCCGCGTTCGGCGTTTGGAGGCTCCTGGAAAGCCACGCGGCTGTTTTAAAAGGTCGCAGCCGGGCTGGGGGGCTTCCCAGCAGCCTCCCGAACCGAACCCGGGGTTCAGAAACATTTTGCCTCTTCTTACGAACTTTTTTTGAGTTACGAACCGGCGTTCGGGAGGCTGCTGGGAAGCCCCCCGGCTGTTTTAAAAGGTGACAGCCGGGCGGCGGGGCTTTTGCCGAACTTCCAGGTTCAGGGTTCGGGGGGGTGCTGGGAAGCCCCCCAGTCCAGCTGTCACCTTTTAAAACAGCCGCTCGGCTGTTTTTTTTGCGGGGGGTTTTTTTTTGGTTGCACGGATTAATTGACTTTACATTGTTTCCTATGGGAAACAATGTTTCATCTTACGAACCTTTCGTCTTACGAACCTCCTCCCGGCACCAATTAAGTTCGTAAGACAAGGTATTACTGTATATGTTAAAACCCAATGCAGACCAAAACTTTTCTATGAAGACACCGACGGTCAAATATTAATGGTGCAGATAACTATCAGAAACGAACAACTTAGAATAATAGGAATCTACACACCTACCATCAACCAATCAATATTTTTCTCACAACTACAGAAAAAAATAATGAAACATAGAAACATAGAAGACTGACGGCAGAAAAAGACCTCATGGTCCATCTTGTCTGCCCTTATACTATTTCCCGTGTTTTATCTTAGGATGGATATATGTTTATCCGAGGCATGTTTAAATTCAGTTACTATGGATTTACCAACCACGTCTGCTGGAAGTTTGTTCCAAGGATCTACTACTCTTTCAGTGAAATAACATTTCCTCACGTTGCTTTTGATCTTTCCCCCAACTAACTTCAGATTGTGTCCCCTTGTTCTTGTGTTCACTTTCCTATTAAAAACACTTCCCTCCTGGACCTTATTTAACCCTTTGACATATTTAAATGTTTCGATCATGTCCCCCGTTTTCCTTCTGTCCTCCAGACTATACAGATGGAGTCCATGAAGTCTTTCCTGATACGTTTTATGCTTAAGACCTTCCACCATTCTTGTAGCCCGTCTTTGGACCCGTTCAATTTTGGGAATATCTTTTTGTAGGTGAGGTCTCCAGAACTGAACACAGTATTATTCCAAATGTGGTCTCACCAGCATTCTATATAAGGGGATCACAATCTCCCTCTTCCTGCTTGTTATACCTCTAGTTATGCAGCCATACATAGACCCAATACAGACCAAAACTTTTCTATGAAGACACTGACAGTCAAATATTAATTACTTGTAAAATTAAAAGATTAAAACAAATAAATTTTGACTATGCAAACAAACCCGGCCGTTGACTGGCTTTTAAACTGGCACAACAAAAAGCGGAAAAAACGATAGAATCCCTTTACGATAATCTAGGTTCCTTGAAAACAAACGCAGAGGAAAATAAAACCATAATAAAACACTTCTATCAGGAACTATATAATTCAGATACAACAGATAACTCTGCAATTAGGGAATATCTACTTCAAAATGAAACATTAGAGCTAACAGACAAAGAAAGCACCAAATTAAATAAGACTATTACCCTCACAGAAATCAAATTGGCCATTGCAAAACAACTCAACAACAAAACCCCGGGACCTGATGGAATCCCCTCGGAATTTTATAAACTCCACCAGGACTTATTAGAACCACTTATGTTAAAAGTATACAACGAAGCCTTACTTCAAGGCAACCTTCCCAAAACATGGTCCGAAGCTTACATCACTATCATTCCGAAAGAAAATAAAGATTAAAAATACCTAGAAAATTACCGACCAATCTCTTTACTAAATACAGACTATAAAATATTTTCGACAATAATTGCAGAACGTTTTTAAAAGATTCTAAATAATATTATTCACTCAGACCAGAATGGATTTCTACCGGCAAGGAATATAAGTAATAACACTCGGACCATACTTAACACCCTAGAATATTACAATAAAAACCCTGACAAACCAATGGCCCTTATATTTATAGATCTAAAAAAGGCTTTTGATTCTTTATATTGGGAATATTTCAAGGCACAAATAGAACATATGAAATTTGGCAATAATTTCCTTAATTTAATTAAATCCATTTATTCACACCAATCAGCTAAAATACTCTTCAACAAATCTATTACAGAAGAAATAACAGTAATGAGAGGTGTACATCAGGGATGTCCTCTGGCACCTCTAATATTCATACTTGCCATGGAAACATTACTAAAAAAGTATAAGAAATAATAGACAAATACACGGAATCGAAATAAAAAAACAACACTTCAAACTTCAAGCCTTTGCAGACGACATGTTATTCATAATTCAAGATCCAGTCAAATCAGCTCATATCTTATTGGATGAACTTCACAGATTTGGGGAAATAACTGGTCTCATTATAACCAAAAACACGACAGAAAAACAAAATTCCCTACTAGAAGAAGCTCTTAATCTAAAAAATTGTGGAAAAAATTAAATACCTGGGCATCTTAATTTCAGCAAATAACAACACCATAAAAAAAGACAATTATGACAAACTTACACAAGACATACAAAAAGATCTAGCTAGATGGACAAACCTAAAATTATCTTTAATGGGCAAGATTGCCGCAATTAAATCAAATATCCTTCCTAGATATTTATTTCAAGTAGCCCCCACTAAACTAAACCAATCATTCTTTGAACATCTCCATAAACTCATTCGAAAATTCATTTGGACAAAAAAGAAGGCAGGAATAAAACTAAAAAAACTCCAAGACCATAGGTCTAGAGGTGGTTTTGGCCTACCCAAATTCTATCTATACTATCAAGCCACGATTATGACCAAAATCAAAGATTGGATAACTCTCCAAAATAAAAGAGTGCTCACATTGGAAGGATTTGACATACAGTCAGGATGGCATCCATTTTTAATGATGGAACCAAACAAAATACCAAGACACTTTAAAAATCACTATATAAGAAATACAGTAATACCTCGTCTTACGAACTTAATTGGTGCCGGGAGGAGGTTCGTAAGGTGAAAAGTTCGTAAGACGAAACAATGTTTCCCATAGGAATCAATGGAAAAGCGATTAATGCGTGCAAGCCCAAAATTCAGCCTTTTTGCCTCATTACTGCCGGCATTCGGATTTTGTTCGGGGGTGGGTGGAGGGGGGGAGACGGGGGGAGACAGCGCAGGCTGCCCGGTGGGAGCCTCGTGGGTGGATTAACCGAAAAGTCAACAGTTACTGTCCGGCTTGCAATGACTGGAAGGGAAGAGAGGGAAATGCACAGGCGGTTTGTACGTGTGTCTTCTCTGATTTTTTGTGTCTGGGAGGCCCCACTGGGGTTCTAGGATCGTCTTGCGGGAGTCCGGTAGCGGTTGGGGAAAGGTTGGGGAAGCCCTTGCCGGATTCGCGCTGCGCCGCCACCCCTATCTGTAACTTCAGGCAGAAACCTTTCTCTCTCTCTCCTTCCTCCCTCCCTCCCTCCCTCTCTCCCTCCTGGCCTCCCTCCTCCTCCTCCTCCTCCTGTATTCCGACTCCCTCCAGGCCTCCGGGCCACATTCGCCTTCCTCCAAAACCACCGGCGCCCAGCTCCTCCTCCTCTTCTTGCTTCTTTAGAAGATGACAGCCGGCCGGCGGTGCGGAGACTGGGGATGGTGTGCGTGTGTGGAAAGGGTCAGCGGAAGAACTGGGGGAGCCGTGGCCACTGCCCCGTGGAAGGGACCCGACTGGGAAGCTCCCGAAGGTGTGGGCTGGGGTCTTTCCGGGAGAGCAAGCAGCAGGCGTGGGCTGGGGTCTTTCCCCTGGGGGCAAAGGTGGTGGTCGCGGGGTGGCTTTGCTGCAGGTGGGTGTCTAGGCACCGCAGCTCCCCCCAGTTCTCCCACGGACCTCTTCCACACATCCCGACTCCTGCAGCCTCCGCGTTTTTCTTTCGGCTTCGAGCTGGACAGGAGGAGCTAAGCAGCCGGAGAAGTTGCCAGCCCAGCGGCGTTTTACATTGATTCCTCCGGCCGCTTAGCTCCTCCCATCCATCCAGAAGCTGAAAGAAAAGCACAGAAGCTGGAGGAGTCGGGGTGTGTGGAAGAGGTCTGCGGGAGAACTGGGGGGAGCTGCGGTGCCTAGACACCTGCCTGCAGCAAAACCGCCCCACGACCACCACCTTTGCCCCTAGGGGAAAGACCCCAACGCATGCCTGCTGCTTGATTTCCTGGGACGACACAAAGACCACCTTCGGGAGCGTCCGATTCAGGGCTGGCGGCGCCCGACGCAGCAGAGAACATCAGCGCGGGAGGCAGGAGAGGACCGGGCAACCGGAGCAGCAGCACCGCCGCCGTTGCCACCATGCCCGGCTCGGATACCCTGGCCGCCGCAGGCACTGCGCGCTGTGATCCTCCGGGCCGGCGACGCTCAGCGGCTCCAGCCCCGGCCCCTTTCGGCTGAGGCTCCCGGGCCAGGCGGCCGCCTTCCATCGCTGAGCCCCCCCGGCCTGGAAGATCGCGGCGCGCAGTGCCTGCAGCGGCCAGGGAAGCCAAGCTGGGCGTGGCGGCAACGCTGCTGCTCACTTCGCCTGGTCCTCTCCTGCCTCCTGCGCCAATGTTCCCCGCTGCGTCGGGCGCCGCCAGCCCCGAGTCAGCCGCACCCTCGCCGCCGTGCCCAGCCTCTGCCCGACCCGTCCTCACTGGAGGTCTAGCCAGAGCCTGAGCCGGGCCCGCTCGGTAGCGCCTCCTCGCCCGCTGCCCGCCCCCTCAGGATGTAGACCTGCTGCCTCGCCCCGCGCCCGTCGCCAGCCCAATCCTGCGCCTCCTGCTCCTCCCCCCAGCCAAAAATACAAAGGCGGTCTGCCGCCGCCCGCGGAGCAATGGGAAGCTGAAGCCACCGGCAGTTTCAGCCTCCCTTTGCTCCATGCTGCTCTGCCCTGCCTGTCATCCTGGCTCAAACGGGCGGTGGCAGACCGTCTTTGTGTTTTTCGCTGGGTGGGGGAGCAGGAGGACCTTCCTGACTCCCTCCCCCCAGCGCCGGAGCTCCTACCCTCCCTCCCAGCCAAAAAGGCAAAGCCGGCGGCAGTAGCAGCTGCTGCAAGAGGCTTCCGCGCCCCTCGCCTGTGGCCGGCAGAAGAGCACTCTTGCCCGGCAGGAGGCGAAGCACTCTTCACCTCCCGCCGGGCAAGAGCGCTCTTCTGCTTCTTGTAAACTCTAAAGTTGGAAGAATACCTAGCAGAAGAAGAGAACCAGAGGAAGCGATGCTGGCTAAAAGGAACTTGAACCTGCTGTTCTGCTCTCCATGTTGTGGGAGAACACAAAAATAATCCGGGCCAAACAAGTGGGGGGGGGGGAATGGAAGGAGAGAGCACTCTGCACACCCGCTTCACTTCCTGAGAGGACAATAGGAATCTCATAGCTTTTCCCTTTCTTACTTGATTTGGAGGTTCAACCGCTGTTTGATCTCCGTCACAATAACCAAAAAGATTCGTTCTTTGTCTCTCTGTAAGGAATAAATGATTTCAAAATGCACAATTAACAAAATAGGAGGAGAAGAGAGAGAGAGGTAGGGCAGATGGGTCATCGGAGGATCTTCCATTACCTTCTGTGGTGTCCTGACGTGGTTCTTCCGAAGGGATCCTCCAGGAAATTGGTTCCTGAGGGGGATTTGATGGATTCCTCTTTCCCTCAGGATCTCTCATCTCCACAGTGCAGCACTTCAAACAGGAGGAAGGGAAAAAGAAGCAGAATTAATGTACATCACACAACACAAAGCGGATTCCCAGATTCACAACACAATCTCAAAGACCCCAATATCCACCCGTGAGATTGAGTGAAAGAACGGAACAATGTCCTACAAGAATTGGAGAATTGCCATATGTGATGAAGGCCAGAGAGATTTGGGAAGGGGGGCTGAAATATTTACATATGTTCTCTATTCCCTTCTCAGCTCCCAAAAGTGTCTCACCTGCAACTGGACCTGCTCCTTCTGCTCCTCTGCCTGGCTCAGGAGGAGGCCTTCCACCAGGGCCACCGCCTGGGAGCTGGTTTCTGCTCCACACTCCCGCACCCAGCCCTCCATCTCTGGGGGCAGAAGGGACAGGAGATGCTCCAGAACCACCAGGTCCACCATCTGGGCTTTGGTGTGTTTCTCTGGCCTCAGCCGTCGCCTGCACAAGTCGTGGAGTCGGCTGCAAAGTCCTCGGGGACCCTCAACCTCCCGGTATTGGATGGAGTTCCAGGGCAGAACTTCTGAAGGGAGGATGGGTTCTTCCTCCAGGATCTTCTGCCCGGGTCTTGTCCAGAGCTTCCCCCCCTTCCCAGGCTGAGCGGCTGCAGGGCCTTTTCCGCTTCCCCCCTTTGCAACAGGTGGGGTCTCCATCCTTCCTCTGTCCTGCAGAGCAACTCCAAAGGGGTCCAAGGACTCTTGTGGGTCTCCAGAGGCCTTTTCCTTCACGGGATCATTTCTGGGAACACAGGACGGATCCCTCCAGGTGATCCCGCTCTTTTCTTCTTCCCCCAGGAGAAAATGGGGCCTTGCAAAGACCCCAAATGGCTTCCGGTTTCTGTCTCTGAGGTGGAAGGAAAAACAAAGGCCCAGAATGAGAAGGTGGAATTCAGCCCCTGAGCGACCTTCCCCCAACCTGCCCGGAGCCCCAAGAGGCTCATCCCAGCGCAGGGCCCAGGTCCCCCGAGCAGGGCCGGGAAGGAGGCAGCTGCAGAGGCCGCTCCGCTTCTCTCCCCCTCCGGAGACAGGATCGGGCCCTCGGGGAGCCTGGGGCGAATCCCGCCTCCTCCCCTCGCCCCGCCTCTTCCGCTTCCCCTGCAGGGAGAGGGCGGCAGGGGAACATGGGGACCGGGAAGGCCCCCCCCTCACCTGGGACACGTCTGGGGGTTTCCCGCCGGGCTCTTGGTCTCATGCGAGCACCAGGAATGAAGGAGAGCGTGTGGGGCGTCCTAGAGCGGCAAGGCTCAGTGATGTCACTTCCTTCTCAGCCTCCTCTGCAACCCCCCCCCCCGGTGATGTTCGCCCTCCGGTGGGCCAATGGGGAGTTTCTTTTCCTTGGCAGACATCGCCCCCTGGTGGATTTGGGGCAAAGTGCCCGGATAGGAGGAATGGCGGGAAAGAGACGCGCCTGACAATTCAATCTCAGCTCAGACTTTCAATGTGAAGAGAGTGAATTTCATGGCTGGAGAAGGAAAGTGCACAAAGGTCCCAAACACCCCGTGGTGGCTGAGGGAGGGCGGGCTCCTGCCTGAGGGGATCTGCGCTCTGATTGGTTGCTGGGTATGGAAAGGGGGCGTTTCTCTTTTCCCGCCTTTTTCCTCTGGGCGTTGTTTGAGATTTACCTCAGGAGGCTCCCGACTGTCTTCTCTGCTGTTTACGTTAAATACCTTCATATTGATATCAAAATATAAATGTCTGTATTTAATGGCTGGAGAAGGAAAGTGCGCAATGGTCCACAGATTCTTATCCATTTTTCGTCTTTCTGGGATAAACTCCCTGGAATGGAGGCCCAGAGACTGGGAGCAGGAGGGCCCAGTGGGAGCCCCAGAGATGGGGGCACAGGGGGGTTTCTCTCTCGCTCTGCCCATAAAGGGAACCATCCAAGGAGAGAAGGCAGCACCCTGGAAGTCCATCCTGGCTTAGGGGACGGGTCTCTCCAGAAAGGAATTGGGATTTTTGGACCATTATTATTATTATTATTATTATTATTATTATTATTATTATTATTTATTAGATTTGTATGCCGTCCCTCTCCGCAGACTCGGGGCGGCTCAGAAGTGATAAAAACAATATATATTGAGAAATCTAATAATTAAAATCTAAGATAACAATTATATATTTAAAAATCTAAAAGCAAGGAACCCCAATATAAAAAACATACATACAGTCATATCATGCACTAGAACTACATAGGCAGGGGGAGATGTCTCAGTTCCCCCACGCTTGATGACAGGTGGGTTTTAAGGAGTTTACGAAAGGCAAGGAGGGTGGGGGCAATTCTAATCTCTGGGGGGACTTGGTTCCAGAGGGACGGGGCCGCCCCAGAGAAGGCTCTTCCCCTGGGCCCCGCCAAACAGCATTGTTTTGTTGATGGGCCCTGGAAAAGCCCACTCTGTGGGACCTAACCGGTCGCTGGGATTCGTGTGGCAGAAGGCGGTCTGGTAGATACCCTGGTCCGGTGCCATGAAGGGCTTTATAGGTGATAACCTATACTGTACACTGAATTGTGCCCGGAAACTGATTGGCAACCAATGCAGACTGCGGAGTGTTGGTGTTGCATGGGCATTTTTGGGAAAGCCCAAGATTGCTCTCGCAGCTGCATTCTGTACGATCTGAAGTTTCCAAACACTTTTCAAAGGTAGCCCCATGTAGAGAGCATTACAGTAGTCGAGCCTCGAGGTGATGAGGCCATGAGTGACTGTGAGCAGTGACTCCCGGTCCATATAGGGCCGCAACTGGCGCACCAGGTGAACCTGGGCAAGCGCCCCCCTCACCACAGCTGAAAGATGTTTCTCTAATGTGAGCTGTGGATTGAGGAGGACGCCCAAGTTGAGGACCCTCTCCAGGGGGTCAATAATTCCCCCCCCCGGGTGATGGATGGACAGATAGAATTGTCCTTCGGAGGCAAAACCCACAGCCACTCCATCTTATCAGGGTTGAGTTTGAGTCTGTTGACACCCATCCAGGACCCAACAGCCTCCAGACACCGGCACATCACTTCTACTGCTTCGTTGATTGGACATGGGGTGGAGATGTAAAGCTGGGTATCATCTGCATACTGATGATACCTCACCCCATGCCCTTGGATGACCTCACCCAGCGGTTTCATGTAGTATTAGAAAGACATTCAAAACAATAAAAAAACTTTTTAAAAGAAGGAATATTAGGCAAAGAGTCACTTTTTTCAATGCCATTGAAACTAAATGGCTAAATGTTATAAGTCAAGGACTCTTTCCAGTGGGTCACAGGACAAAGGGGCTGCCCCACCTGGAGACTCAGCCATGGGGCGGAGGAGGGGAGTCCCTGAGCTGCCCTGATGAAGAATGGAGGCTTGTTGCCTGCTGGATCCTGGCCAGTTCCTCAGTTCCGCGTCGGAGGAGCCCAACGCTTCAGGCTGGAGAAGCGAAGCCCACGCGCCTCTTCAGCTGTTGGGGCTTGAAGAAAGAAGAACTGCTGCTTTGTTTGTGTGTGTGTGTGTGTGTGTGTGTGTGTGTGTGTGTGTGTGGAGTGGGGTTGTCAGGAAGAACTCAGAGATAATCAAAATCTCCCAGGAGGAAACATGGAAAGAGCCCAGAAGTTCTGCTTCGATGGACGTCCCACCAGAGTCTCTCTGGATCTGGGGCCCATTTTGTGTGACCGGGTGGGTGCAGACACACAATTGTGGGGCAGGTTCGGACTCTGCCTCCTCCTTCAGCCGCAGGTGGAGACCCAGTTCTGTCCTTCTGAGGCCGGTGTTGGGCCAGGGCGGAGTTTGACCCCTCCAGCCCCCTCCCCCATCCCAGGAAAGGACTGAGGCCATCTCAGGATACAGGCCCTGTGGGACGTCTGCCTGCTGCAGCCAGGAGAAGGTTGGGGCTCTGAGCGCTGCCTGATCTGGTGTTTCATTCTCAGTGCTCAACAGCTGGAAGCTTCCCAGCCCCACCTGCCCTCACCTGGCTGAGAGAGATCGGCCTGGCCAGCCTGAGGATGGGAGACCACCAGGAGGCATCAGGGCTACTGCATAGGCTGAAACTGCTCCAAGACAAGGAGGGGGAAGCTTCGGGGCCTCCTCGAACTCGCCTCCCTCACAAGATCCACTTCCCATTCCTCTTTTAGCCTTGTCTGATCTCCCTGAAACTCCCCCACCCCCCTTGCTCAGGTCCTGCCGTTTGGAAGACCTCGTGGGAGCCCAATTCTCCTTGTCTACAGAGAGGGGAGAAGGTTAGAGTGGAGCGGAAATAATGATAAACGGGGGGGCCACAAGGGGGGTCTCATCTTCCTTGGTCCTTGCCCCCACCTTTAAATTCAGGAGCCCTTTAGACTTTCTCCCCTTCCTGAGGCTCAGGGTGCAAGGGGGGTGATTGGGGGTCTCCAAGCCCCTCTTTCCATCCCTCCCCTGGGAGTGACCCCCCCCAGTCCTGGGTCAGGAGGGGAGAAAGGCTGCCCAGGCAGAGCAGGTTGGAAAACTGTCTCCAGGCAGAGGATCCACCGCTGGGTCCATTGGAGGAGATGTTAGTTCTAATTCCCGACAGGAAACCATCATATAAGCTGGAGCCAATTAACAAAGCTCAATTCACAACACATGATTTCTAGCCGTCTGTCACATCAGAAACAAGCAGCAGATGTTGGTTTCCTCAGCAACAATTATATAGTAGCAAAACGAATTCACAATAAAAGCAAATAGCCAATAATAGTTGGATTCATATAATCCTTCACTATAATGGGAAATAACGAAGTCCCCGAAATCTCTATTAAAATTCCTGGTTCTTTTTATAAATTATTATTGTATAGTTTGGTTTAATATACTGTCCACCCACCCACCCACCCATCCATCCGTCAGTCCGTCCGTCCATCCATCCATCCATCCATCCATCCACCCGTGGTGGGGAGGCTGTGACCCCAGAGTTCTAGCCATCAATGGGGCGGTGCCTCCCCCCTTGTCACCCGGGGCAGCTGCTGGGGGCTCCCTCCTTCCAGGCTGAGCGGGTGGGGGGAGCCCAGGAGGACCCTTCCAGCTCCGGATCCACTCGGCCCTTCGGGAGTCTCCGCAGCTCCAGCCTGGGCGCCCTCTGGGCACTGGGGGAACCCAAAGGGCATCCAGCCTGCCCCTCCAGGCGCCCAGAGGAAGGGAGAGTGGGGGAGGATTATGGAGCCGGCATGAAGGAGCCCCCTAGAATGCAGCCCCCCCCCAAGATTGAGCACGTCCCCCTCCCCCTCCCTCCGCTCCTCCCTCGGCTTCGGACTATCTCCTGTATCGGGCGAAGTCAAGGGAGACTCTACCCGGAGACCGATGACGCTACAAAGGGGAGAATTCCCATTGGTCCCCTTGCTCCTTCTTCGACACGCCCAATGCCGAAGTCCGAGGAAAACTCCTCCCCCCCCCCAATCCAGACCCACCGATTCCGCCTCTCGGGTTGGGAGCCTCCGCGTCTCTCTCCTCTCTCGGTCGAGCGCTGGTGGAGCCGCATCATCCATGGCTTTGGTGGGGGTCGCCCTGGTGCTGCTGGTGGGGGCGCTGGCCCGGATCTCCGGAAGCGGAGGGGGGAAGGAGAGCCCCGGTAAGGAGGGGGCTGGGCAGGGGAGGAGGGGGTGGGAAGAGAAAGCTTATGGGTCTCCAGAGCCTCCGACAGCCTTGATCTCTGCGTGGTCTCCTCCCCCTTCCTCCCCACATGCCCCCCTAGGAGGAAGGAGAGGGACCCCCGTTCCCCGAGTGTAGCCGAGGGGGGGGAGTCGCAGCCGGGCCCCTCCCTCGCCCCCCAGCGTCTGGGTCGGAGGGGGCTGCAGGGAAAGAGGAAGAGAAGCGAAAGCGGGAAACTGAGGCATTTTCAGCCCTGAATCCACAGGAGGGAAAAGACGCATTTGCGCAAAAGGATTTTGGCTTTTTTAGAAACTTCCGTTTTTCTTCTGACTCTTAAAATTGAGGCTTTGGAGGTCAGGCAAGAGGGGGGCGTCGGTCCCTTCTGGGGAGACCCTGGATTTGGGGAGGAGCCCAGGAACCCTCCCAACCCCCATAACCCCCACCCTCTGCTCTATGGGGACTTGGAAGGGGGGGAGGATCTGGGGGGCTCTGAGTGGCTCCTCCCAAACAGGCCCCCCTTTGTGAGTGGGGCTGGAGACCCTCCCTTTGAGAGGCTCTTAGGAGGGGCTGCAGGGGGTCTTTGGGGGGAGGGGAAAGAGGTGGGATCCCCGAGAATCCGTGAAAGGTGAACTAAGGTTTGGGGGGGGAGAAAAGTTGGTGCGACCCATGGAAGTTGGGGGTTGAAGGGCTGGAAGACTCCGGAAGAGTCAGTCTAGATCAGTGATTTTCAACCTTTTTTGAGCCACGGCACATGTTTTACATTTACAAAACCCTGGAGCACATTGAGGGGGGGGGGGGCAGGTGTTGGCTAAAAAAACTTTGGACAAATTTTTTCTCTCTCTCTTCCTCCCTTTCGCTCTATTTCTCTCTCTCTCCCTCTTTCTCTCCCTTCTTTTTTCTCTCTCTCTCCATCCTTTCTTTCTCTCCCTTCCTTCCTCTCTTTTTTGCTCTCTTTCTCCCTACCTCCCTCTATGTCTTTCTCTCTCCCACCTTCCCTCTCTTTCTCTCTCTCTTTCTTTCTTTCCTTCTCTCTCTTTCTTTCTCTCTCTCTCTCTTGTTCTCTTTCTCTCTCTTGTTCTCTTTCTCTCTTGCTTTCTTTCTTTCTTTCTCTCTCTCTCTTGCTTTATTTCTCTCTCTCTCTTTCTCTCTCTCTTGTTTTCTTTTTCTCTTTCTTTCTTTCTTTCTCTCTTTCTTTCTCTCTCTCTCTTTCTCTCTCTCTTTCTTTCTCTCTCTTTCTCTCTCTCTTTTTCTTTCTTTCTCTCTCTCTTGTTTTCTTTCTCTCTCTGAGCTTCGCGGCACACCTGACCATGTCTCGCGGCACACTAGTGTGCCGCGGCACACTGGTTGAAAAACACTGGTCTAGATGTCCTCCTTGTGCCCCCACTCCCCCCCCCCAATGGTAGAGAGAGAGAGGGAGGGGTGGAGATGAGCTTCCCTCCAGCCTAGAAATTTCCCTCAGCCCCTCCCCCATCCTTCAGGTCGCTTTCGATCCAGCCTTTTCCCTCCTCCCCTCCCCCTCTTTCTCTCCTCCCCTCCCCCTTTCTTCCCTCCCCCCTCTGCAGACCCCCACACACCACAAGTCTCCCTCCCTCTCTAGGGCTGAGAGGGTTTCCTTTCCCTCCTCCAGGGGGCGTCTCCCACCAGTGTCCCCTCCCCTCTTTCTGTGGGACCCTCCTCCTCCTCTACCAGTGGCTGGGAACGATGGGCCCTGGTATCCCTCCTGACGGCCTCCCTCCTTTTCTTCCTCCCCCCTTCGCAGCCCATTTCCTGCACCAGCAGAAGGCCGAGTGCCGCTTCCTCAATGGGACGCAGCGGGTGAGATACCTGTTGAGATACATCTACAACCAGCAGGAGTTCGTCCGCTTCGACAGCGACCGCGGGGAGTTCGAGGCCGTCACGGAGTTGGGGAAGGCGGATGCGGACGCGTGGAACAGAAACAAGTTCATCCTGCAGGACAAGAAGGCCGCTGTGGATCGCTGCCGTTACAACTACGAGGTTTTCCAGGGGGTCCCTGTGGTTGGCCGGAGAGGTGAGTGGGGGGGGGGGAGATTTTGGGGGAGGGGATCCCCCTTCCCTTCCCTTCCCTTTCCAAGGGGGATCCAGGCCTCTGAGAGGAATCTCCAAAGAGAATCCACGGAAGCCACTTGTGGTCTCCTTTCTCTGCATTTTTCTTCTTCATTCCGACTCATTTCCACTCCAACATCTTTTAAATCAATAAATAAGTGAAATAAATAAATGTATAAAATTAAATAAGCATATTAAAGCTATACATAAATAAATAAACCTGATTAAATGGAAACTGAAATAAAAATAATAAAATAACTTAATTTAATTTAAAATTATAAATGAAATAAAAAATGATAAAATAAAGTAAAATAAGTAATAAAATAATAATCTAAATAAAGAATAGAATAAATAATAAACTAAATAATTACAATAAAGTATAAACAAGTCTGCAGAGAGGGGCGGCATGCAAATCTAATAAATAGCCTGGCTCTGTTAAAAAAGTGCTATTGCTAACATGTTGTAAGCCACCCTGAGTCTAAGGAGAAGGGCGGCATAAAAATTGAATAAATAAATAAATAAATAAATAATATAATATAATAAATAATTGATCAATAAATAAATAAATAACAATAAATAAATAAAAATATGATGGGGGAACATAAAATGTACTTTGGACTCCTGCTGTTTTAAATCCAGAGGCCTCTTATTTGCCTATTAAATGGAATTCCTGGAGGGGCAGAGGGAGAAAGTAGGGATTTAAAGAGAAAGAAAGAAAATATCTTTTTTCCCATCCAATTAAAATCTCCACGAACTCCCATCTGGCCAAATTGGAACCTCAAAATCTTCACACTGCAGTCTTGAAAATAAGGAGGTTTGGGATGGGCTATAAAAATAAAAATGTAAAAATGTCAAATTGAAGCTTTTGAATTTCCACTGACTTAAAATCTGATCCTTCCTTTTTATTGTTAAAAGACTTTTTTCCTCATCCACAATTTGCATTTCCTGATTTTTTAAGAAAGGCCGTTTTCACTTTGTGAAGCCTCTGCCTTCATTTTCTTAGCAATTCCACAAAGGCCTTTAAGGTCCCCAGATACAAATGGGATCAGCCTGAAATGCTGCTATTGGTCTGCAATCTGACCGGATCCCAGGTTGGAAGGACAGATGACCATCTCAAAAGTGGTTGTTCTTGAGCAGGACAGAATTTACTGTCAATCAGAAAATCTCTCAAGAGGAAACAAAATGGTTGTCAAAGGACTCTGGGCTGGAATGGGTCAATTGTGGACCCTCTGTACCCCCCTCCCCACCATTGATCCACCCAGGAGTTTTGCCATTTGGAACATTTGCTGAAGGAGGAGATCAAGAGGGATCCCCTGCAAGGCCCTGCTGAGATCCTGGGACCCACCTGATCTCCTGAGCCTCCAACTACCCCCAATTTCCCTTTCCCCAAAAGATCCTCTCTGGATCCCTTCTCTCTCCTCTCCTCTCCTCTTCACCCCTCTTGCTCCTTCTTTCTTTCTTTCTTTCTGCCATCTTGGTTGATCATCTTCATGGCTCCGGACTCTCTCCTCCCCTCCACAACCTCTGCGTGAAGCCGCTGGGTGAGACTGTCCATCACCAGGGCTGGAGGTCTCCTCCGTATGCTGATGTTATCAGTTTGCGTCTCCACCTCTGGGGACACAGGTGATGCTGAGGCTGTGGGGGGATCAATGGGGGATCAGAGGCTTCGGCTGGACCCTGGCAAGACCAAAGGGCTTTGGGTCCATGGGGCAACAACATGGGGGGACTTTAACCAACTTTCTTCTGAGTGGAGTTGCATTGTCCCAGAGACCCAGTTGGCAATTCTGGAGATTCTCCTGGACTCCTGAAGAGCATCTGGCAGTCACAGTTCGGAGAGTATTCGTAAGGCTTTGGGTCAGTCGTGGTCACTTTGGCAAATAAATTTAATAAACAAATGAACAAATGTTGGGGTAATACACCAAAATTAAAAGTGTGGTTTCATTTTCAACAAGATCCCAGGAATCCTCCGACTCGTGCTGCGTCTGTCCTTTCTGTCTTCTGCATTATTTCTTTCCATGTCCACCACATCTGGTAGAAGGTTCCTTCCACCTCTGGGCGTTTCCAGCATTTATCCCTGTCAGACTTGCCTCTTTCGGGAATTCTTTTATGGAGACTGCAACTGATCCCAGTCACAAAGGATTTAGGAGAGGGTCTTTGGGGAGGGGCGGCATACAAATCTAATAAATTATTGTTGTTGTTGTTGTTATTATTATTATTATCATAATAATAATAATAATTATTATTATTATTATTATTATTATTATTCTCCTCCCCCCTTTCAGGATCCCTTTTGATTTCTTGCTGCAATTTATTTGGAAGATGACTCAAAACACAGAATATATTTTCAGGCGTGAAAAGGGATCTTGGCCTGAACCAACCAACTGGGTCTTCTGTTCTGGGCCCTCCTGTGTCTCTCATGTGCCTCCTTCTCCTCCCTCCCTCCAGCCAAGCCCAAGGTCACCATCTCCCCCACCAAGATGGACCCAACTTCCCCCAACACCATCCTCCTCTGCATAATGACGGGCTTTTACCCCATGGAGATCGAGGTCCAGTGGCTGAAGAACGGCCAGCCGGAGAAGGAGGGCGTGGCCTTTGGGGAGGAGCTCCAGAACGGAGACTGGACCTACCAGCTCCACGTGATGCTGGAGACCCAGCCCCAGCGGGGGGACGTCTACACTTGCAAGGTGGAGCACGCCAGCCTGGAGGCCCCCATCACCGTCCAGTGGGGTAAGTCCCTTCCCACCCACCCTTCCTGGAACCCGTCCTGCCCTGAGAAGGGGGAGAGACCCTCTCTGTGGTGGGGGGAGCCAGAATGGACCCTCCTGGGGGAAGGTGGGCCCAATCCTCCTGCTCAGGTGAGGCTCCTTCTCCTTCCCCAGAGCCCCGTTCCTCCCGCTCTGCCAGGGCCAAAGTCTGGACGGGGATTATGGGGGCTGTGATAGGAGTGGCCTTCCTGGCTGTGGGGCTCTTCTCCTACCTGAAGGCCAAGAAAGGTGAGTCTGGGGGGCTGGAGGAGTGGTTGTAGGGAGGGGTTGTGAGGAGAAGTATTTTGGGGAACTTCTGTTCTTGGAGGGTTTATTAAGGGAAGATATTGCAAGTTATTATGGGCTATCGATGGGGAGGGGGTCCCTCTGAGTCCTCCAGCCCATGAAGGGTCCTGATTGGCTCTTTTTCTCCTTCCAGCAATTCCCATCCAACCACCTGCAGGTGAGTTTCTCCTCTTCCTCCCTCTTCTCAGCCCCTCCTATAAATTATGGGGTTTTTTGTTTAATTTCTCAATTGTTCCTTTTTTAAAAGAAAACCTGCCTGAACAATATCTCTTCACCCCCCTGCCCCCCCCCAGTCCCAGGTGATCCTGCAGACTCATTTGGGTTTGTTAGTTGGACCCTTGACAGGCTGTTCTTCTTGACCCCCCCATTCTTGTGACAGTTCATTTTCTGGCCATGTGACCCCAGGCTCCCCCCTTTGCTGCCCCCCCATCTTAGCCCCATATTCCCTGTTCACATGAAGAATCGCAGCCTTTTGCCCCCTGGAATGGGCGGATTCTCTCTCTGTCTTTCTCTGCCTGTGGGGGCTGAAAGGGAAGAAAAATATGTTATTTGCAGTAAAAGTTTCTCCTTATATTCTGATTTTCTTCCCCTTCTCTTTTCCTGCAGCACTCGTGAATTAATCCTGCTGTCAACCTTCGCTATAATTCTGCATCATTTCTACGCTTGGTTGCCAAGAGTTACGGGGAGGGGTCTTGGGTAATGGGGGGGAGGATGCAGGAGGCCCTGTGAAGTGGAATAAGTTTCCTCTTCCTTGAAACCAGGGGACCTGAAGGAGACCGTTAGAAGTGACATTCCATAAATGTGACCTGGGTTGAAGATGCCTCCACCTGATGGTCATGGACACTAGGGATTGGCCAATCTCCAGAGGGGGGGGGGTCAAAAGGGGGTTTGATCTACGCAGGTATAGCACCTTTTTCTCCAGTCTTTGCTTTCACCTTGACTGCTTTCAGTCCTGGTTTAGGATAAATTCACTTTTGAACCTTGAAAAGGACCCTGAGTTTTATTCTTCTTAAATTCTGACTGTAGCAGCCGACACCTGCTCTCCGATGCACAAGGATTTATTTTTATTTCTTTGGTCTCTGATGGTTCTTTGTCCTGTTTGCAAACTCTGAAAAATGGAGGCAGAAGGTGGGAAGTTGGGGGGAGGAGGAGAAGGGCAGCGTGGACCTTCTCTTGCTGAGAACAGACCCCTCCCCACTTTCTTTCCTGTGAGGGAGGGGTGGAGACCATGTAGACTGTCCCCAGGGATGCTGGGCCGACCTGTCAGTCAAGCCCCCTCATGTCTCCTGGCTTTGAACCCACAGCAGCTTCATCTCCATCCTTCTTCCTACGAATCCCTTCCCTTCCCTTCGCTTTGCTGTGAAAGAATAAACTCCAGATGTAGGAAAACCCTGGAATCCTCCGTTTCTTCCTCCTCTTCCTCCTCTTCCCTGCCCCCACAGGAGGCCCCTCCCTCCGCTGCCTCTGGATCAACCATCCCGGCTACTTCGGGTCCAAAGCCAGAACTCATGTGGGAGGAGGGGGGGCAGATCCAGGAAGGGGGAGGGGCTGGACCCCCTTGCTCTGCTCCCCCTCAAGGCCCCTTTGAGGAGCAGAAGGCCAGCAGGGACGGTCCTCCCTCGGCAATTGTGGGGAGCCATTGGGGGCACCCGAGACTCCCCCAACATTCACCCAGCCATTTGAGCCATTTCTCTTCCTCCCAACTGGAGGGTCCTGCCCCATTTTGTCAGCCAATGCCCCCCTCCCCTTTTTGGGGACTCTTTCGAGTGGTGTATAGAGTCTCCTGCCTGATGGTATAAATGGTGAAGGCTCGAGAAAGGGGTTGGACTAGATGACCTTTATGAAATCCACCGGAAGCCATTCCTGGTGCAGAAGAAGCTTGAGACAGAGGGGAAGACCAGCTCTGCAAGGGGGGAGGGGCTCCATGGTGCCGTCTTGAGTGGAAGACCCCTTCCTTCTCTCCAGCACCCCTAGATACCCCTGGACAGCTCCACAACTGAGCCCGGCCCCCTCCAGAGCTGATCCAGACTGGTTCTGCAGGACTCCAGTGGCCTTGATCCCTGAGGTGGAATTTCCCCCTCCCCTCCCTCATTTGGGGTCCCCACAGGAAGAATCGGTCAGTGTGTGATTGTGGGAATTGTTGGAGACTCTGAGAAGATCTGGGCTCCAGTTGGCAACACCTCCTCTTGCAAGAGAGCCTGCAGGAACCCAAAGAAGGGACCACAACAAATGCACCAATTGGGGGGAAGGGCCTCAGAGTGGACTTCCTGGATTAAAAAAAGTAAATGCTTTTTTCAGTGTCATTGAAACTTCAGTCACTAAATGAACTGTTGTAAGTCAAGGACTCCTTCCAGTGGGTCACAGGACGAAGGGGCTGCCCCACCTGGAGACTCAGCCATGGGGCGGAGGAGGAGAGTCCCTGAGCTGCCCTGATGAAGAATCCAGGCTTGTTGCCTGCTGGATCCTGGCCAGTTCCTCAGTTCCGCTTCGGAGGAGCCCAAGGCTTCAGGCTGGGGAAGCGAAACCCACAAGCCTCTCCAGCTGTTGGGGCTTGAATGAAGAAGAGCTGCTGCTTTGTGTGTGTGTGTGTGTGTGTGTGTGTGTGTTTTGGGGTATGAAAAGAGCCCAGACGTTCTGCTTTGACCAGGAGAGTGATGGGCATCTCATGAGTCTCTCCAAATCAGGGGTCCCCAAACTTTTTACACAGGGGGCAAGTTCACTGTCCCTCGGACTGTTGGAGGGCCGGACTATTAAAAAAACCTATGAACAAACCCCTATGCACACTGCACATACCTTATTTTAAAGTGCAGTAGTCCCTCGCTATACCGCGCTTCAGCTACTGCGGCTTCGCTTCATCGCGGGTTTCTGAGGTTTTTAAAATATATATATATATATCTAAAATTGTAAATACTGTATTTAAATACTGTATCTAAAATAAATACTGTGTGGGAAGGGTTTATAAACACTTAAAACAATGAAAACGTACCAAACAATTACAATATAAATACTTAAATAAGTACTATCAGTCGATAAATTCCCCATCGCGGATTTCACCTATCGCGGCCAGGTCTGGAACGTAACTCCAGCGATAGGTGAGGGACTATTGTAAAAACAAAATGGGAACATACTATTTAGAGGGGGGGGTTTAAGAAGTCTGAAATTCATATATGTTTGTGTTTCGTTTTTAATTTTCTTTTGTTAACTTCTGATTGGCTATAAAAGGTTTTCTTGGCTTATAGAAAAATGTATAAAGAAAGAAGGAAGCACTTTGGCATAATGGTTAATAAGTTAGAAATATAATTGGTGTACTTTTTGAAGGAACATTACGGAGGGAATTTAATTAAAAGAAAATGAATGTAACTGGATGACAAAATTAGAAAAAAAACTTTTTTGATGATTGATATTAGTTACTAATACCACATTTTTTTCATTGAAAATTAGGTGGTAGAGTGTGTTGTTTGAATGCATGCTAAGAGAAAATTTTTAAAAAATTACCCCCAAAAAAACAGTCCTTCCTTCCTCTGTCCCTCCATTCATTTCATCCTTCCTTCCTTCCTTCCCTCCTTCATTCCTCTGCACTTCTACTTCCCTCACTCTCTTTCCCTTTTCTTTCTTTCTCTCTCTCTTTTCCCTCTCTCTCACAAAACCTCTGTGCCTGGCCATGAACTTGAGGGAGGGCGTCTCTCTCTCTGCTGAAAAAATGAGACTCCCCACAAGTCAACTTATGGGAAAGGTGGAGAGAGGGCGAGGTGACAGCTCTGGTGTAGGCACAAGTCAACACCGCTTTTACCCCAGGGCGCTGCTTCTGCGCACAGGTGGCAAGGTCATCCGACTGCTGCCTCTTGTTTCCTGGGGGGGAGGGGTGTTGCTTCCTGTTTCTTCCTGGTGGCGGGAAGAATATCGGTAGGAGTGGGCAGGTCAAGGTCCCCAGACACAGCCGGAGAAGCTGGATGGGGCTCAGAGCCCACGGGGTTTCTCCCGGCCGACAGCAGATCAGCTGTTGGACGGGAGAAATGGCGCCGGCTCTAGGAGTTTGTTTTTTGCCTGCGCAGCCATGCAACCACACAGGCTAGAGGGCATAGTGGCCAGGAACATAGGATATGGACGCATCCTGTGCTTCTGTCATCACCCGCGGGGCGGATAAATGGCCTCCGCGGGCTGCATGTGGCCCCCGGGCCGTAGTTTGGGGACCGCTGCTCTAGATCCAGGGCCAGGTTTGTGTGACTGGGTGTGTGTAAGCACACAATTGTGGGGCAGGTTCAGACTCTGCCTCCTTCAGCTGCAGGTAGGGACCCCATTCTGTCCTGCTGAGGCTGGTGCTGGGCCAGGGGGGAGTTTGACTGCTGCAGCCCCCTCCCCCATCCCAGGTAAGGACTGAGGCCATCTCAAGATACAGGCCTGTGGGATGTTGGCCTGCTCCAGCTGGGAGAGGGTTGGGGTCTGAGCCCTGCCTGATCTGGCATTTCATCCTCAGCCCTCAACATCTGGCAGCTGCCCAGACACCCCCCCCCATGCTCACCTGGCTGAGAGAGATTGGCCTGGCCAGCCTGAGGATGGGAGACCACCAGGAGGCATATGGGCTACTGCATAGGCTGAAACTCCTCCAAGACAAGGAGGGGGAAGCTTTAGTCCCTCCTCGAACTCGCCTCCCTCAAGAGATCTGTTGGGTATTTTGATTACTATTAATATTATTAGTATTAGCAGAGTTCAGCTGGCTTAATTTGCAGAGGAGTTAGCATGGCAAGAAATTCAAAACATGGTTCAGAATCCCATTTGTTAGCAATGAATGACCACTCCTTCCTAAGGATGAAAAATACAATCTTTACTTACAATTCTGCTCTTTCGTGCAATTACAGATGTCAGGCAGATAGGTTTATACTCCAGTCCATATTAATAACTTCTGGATGGTTCCATGTGTGAGGATGGCTTTGGATTTCATCTCACACATGTGTCCTCAGCCGAGGACAATGGAGGAGGTAGAAGGAGGTGAAAAAGGAAGGGTCATCAAGGCCAAAAGAGGATCAAAGGGGGGGGCATCTACTCTGCAGAGGTTTATATAGTCTGCAGAGTACCTGCCCCTTTTAGTCATCAAAAGTTGACACACTGGTCAGTTAATTGCGACCTGACCATAGAGATATATTTACAAGACAGTGCAAGCATGTAGTAGAGTGGTTGACCCCAACAAGATCCCCTTCCCCTTCCTCTTTTAGCCTCGCCTGATCTCCCTGAAACTCCCCCGTTCCCTCTTACTTAGTTCCTGCCGTTTGGAAGACAATTCTCCTTGTCTACAGAGAGGGGGGAAGGTTAGAGTGGAGTGGAAACCATAAATTCAATTTTTTCAATTCAATTTATTAGATTTGTATGCCGCCCCTCTCTGAAGATTTGGGGCAGCTCACAACAATAATAAAAACAGTATTATAATGGAACAAATCTAATAATAAAATTATATTAAAAAACCCCAACAATTTGAAAACCATAGAACACATACATACCAAACATAAAATATAAGAAAGCCTGGGGGAGATGTCTTAATTCCCCCATGCCTGGCAATAAAGGTGGATCTTGTGTAACTTGCAAAGGACAAGGAGGGTGGGGGCCATTCTAATCTCTGGGGGGAGTTGATTCCAGAGGGCCGGGGCCGCCAAGGAGAAGGCTGTTCCCCTGGGGCCTGCCAAACGACATTGTTTCATTGAAAGGACCCGGAGAAGGCCAACTCTGTGGGACCTTATTGGCTGCTGGGATTCGTACGGTAGAAGGCGGTTCCGGAGGTATTCTGGTCCAATGCCATGAAGGGATTTAAAGGTCATTACCAACACTTTGAATTGTGACCGGAAACTGATCGGCAGCCAGTGCAGGTCACAGAGTGTTGTAGAAACGTGGGAGAATCTAGGAAGCCCCACGATGGCTCTCGCGGCCGCATTCTGCACAATCTGAAGTTTCCAAACACTTTTCAAAGGTAGCCCCATGTAGAGAGCGTTGCAGTAGTCAAACCTCGAGGTGATAACGGCATGAGCGACTATGAGCAATGAATCCCTGTCCAAATAGGGCCGCAACTGGTGCACCAGGCGAACCTGGGCAAACGCTCTCCTCGCCACAGCCGAAAGATGGTGTTCCAATGTTAGCTGTGGATCGAGGAGGACTCCCAAGTTGCGAACCCTCTCTGAGGGGGTCAATAATTCCCCCCCCCCCCCGTTGTGGTTCAGCCTGAGCCAGATCAAAGACCAGCTGCGTCTCTGCTGGCTCCATGCCCAGGGGATGCTGAGAGCGGAGAGGAGAGTTCTTTGCAGTCAGACAGTGCAGACAGCAGTCACGAAAGTGAAGATGATGCAAGGCCTGTGAGCCCTTGGGAAGGGCTATCTCAAGTAAGTAGCTGTGATTCCCTGTAGTCCCTGGATGATGACGCACAAGCTATCATTAGTATGCGGCAGAGACGCATAGCTCAAAGGAGAAATCAACTGCGTAGATATTATCAGGGGGTTGGGTGTGGTCCTCATTAGCAGGGAAGGGTTTATAAGGCATGAGAACCATTTCGGCAGCCTGGAGTGTTATCCAAGGGGAGTTGGTGTTATCTGCATTTTCTCTCAGCGTTTTTGTTCCTGGCTCATGGCCCAGCAGTCTTGAAGACTGGTGGGAGGTGTGTGTGTCTGTTGGCTCAACAGCCTCGTCTGGCATTAAGGATCCTGTGTTTCTGTATGAACAATGGCCTTCGTGTATCTATTTAGAGTTCCAGTGTTTTCCTCATCTGTAAGGACATTTTCTGTTGACTTCTTTTCTCTTTACCATT
Source organism: Erythrolamprus reginae (assembly GCF_031021105.1). NCBI lineage: Eukaryota > Metazoa > Chordata > Lepidosauria > Squamata > Dipsadidae > Erythrolamprus > Erythrolamprus reginae. Next base: position 638,764 of record NC_091951.1, read on the forward strand.
ATAAAACTGTGTTTGGATTCAACCGGTGTGTCTGGCTTATCTTTTTGGATTGGTCATAGCTTCCGGAGTGTCCCAGACAGAACACCCCCCAGGGTAAAGGACGGACAGATGGAATTATCCTTGGGAGGCAAAACCCACAGCCACTCTGTCTTCTCAGGATTGAGTTTGAGCTTGTTGACACCCATCCAGACCCCAACAGCCTCCAGGCACTGGCACATCACTTCCACTGCTTCGTTGACTGGACATGGGGTGGAGACAGGGCCGCTGATAGACGGGTATTACTGGTAGCGGCGTCCCGGGCCCCGGCCAAATTGGGAAATGGGGGGGGCCCGGGCCCGGTGCCCGCCAAAAACTTCCCAACTCCGATTTAGACAAACTCTGCCTCTGCGGCCCGCACCTTCTTCCCACCCCCACGAGGAAAGAAGGCAGGGAGGCCGGCAGACAGGCAGGGAGCCCCGATGGCAGCCACGGAAGGAGGAAAGACCGCAGGGTTGGCTCAGCCTTCTGGAAGCCAAGCCGCGCTGCTGGGGAAGCGGAATTGGGGAAGCCGGGAGAGGGCTGAGCCCCGCCGGCTTTTCCGCCGGTCTTGTGTCCCCCCGAGGATTGCAAGGGCAAGAGAGCCGCGCCTTTCGGCTTCCGGAAGTGCTGGGCCGGGGGTTCGGGGGGGCCATGAACGCCGCCCGGAGCCAATGGCTTCTTTTGGGCTTACTCGAATTCCTGCTGGTGGTAAGCGCGCGCGGGTGGCCGGGTGGGAAGGGCGAGGCGCGAGGTGGAGGCAAGTGGAGAAGCGGAGAGAGAAGTGGACCAAAAGAAAGAAAAGGGAAAGAGAGGGAGGGAAAGAGAAATGGAGAGGAAGGAAGGAGGGAGGGAGGGGAGGGAGGGAGAGAAGGAAGGAAGAGAAAGGAGGGTAGAAAGAGAGGGAGAGAGAGAGGAGAGAGAAAGGAAGAGGAGAGATAGAAAGGAAGAGAGAGAAAGAAAGAGGGATAAAGAGAGAGTGAGAGATGCTCAGTGAGCCTTTCTTTGAAGTTGCCTTTCTTTCTTTCTCTCTTTCTCTCTTGCTCTTTCAATCTTTTTTCTTTCTCTTTCTTTCTTTCTCTTTCTTTCTCTCCTTCCTTCCCTCCTTCCATTTCTTTCATTCCCCCTCTCTATTTTTATTTCTCTTTCATTCTTTCTTTCTCTCTTTCTTGCTTTCTTTCTTGCTCTTTTTCTTTCTCTCTTTTACCTTCCCTTTTTCTATTTCTTTTTCTTTCTCCTTCCTACCTTCTTCCCTCCCTCCCTTCCTTCAGTCCTTCCTCTCTGACTCTCCCCTTTCATAAGTTTCCTTGCTTCCTTCCTCTGTTCCTGTCCCTTCCCTCTTTCTTTCTTTCCCTCCCTCCATTTCTTGCTTTCCTTCTCCTTCCTCCCTTCTTTCCTCCCTCATACCCTTCTTTCACTCCTTCTTCTCTTACTCTCCCCTTTCCCACCTTTCCTTGCTTCCTTTGCACCCTTCCTCTGTTCCTGTCCCTTCCCTCTTTCCTTCCTTCCTTCCCAACCTCCATCCATTCATTCACCCATTCCTCTCTTGATCGCCCCTTTTACCATTCCTTCCTTCCTTCCGATGTGGGCCCGGGCCGGCAGAGTAGTTTGCTTTTGCACCCCGTCTCGAGCTCCCTTGGTGCCAACCCGGCCCTCCCCACTTCAGAGAGAAGGGGGAGAAAGAGAGAGAGAGAAAGAGAAAGAGAGAGATAAAAAGAGAAAGATAGAGGGAGGGAGAGAAAGAGATAGAAAGAGACAAAGAGAGGGGGAGAGAAAGAGAGAGAGAAAGGGAGACAAAAAGAGAAAAAAAGAGAGAAAGAGAGATAAAAAGAGGAAGAGAAAGAGAGAGGGGGAGGGAGAGAAAGAGAAAGAAAGAGAGAAGGGGAGAGAGGGAGAGAAAGAGATAGAGAAAGAGAAAGAGAGGGAGGGAGAGAAAGAGATAGAAAGAGAGAAAGAGAGAGGTTGGGAGAGAGAAAAAAGAGAGAAAGAGATATAAAGAGAAAGAGAGAGAAAGGGAGATAAAAAGAGAAAAAGAGAAAGGGAGAGAAAAAGAGAAAAAGAAAGAAAAGTAGAGAGAGAAAGAGAGACAAAAAGAGAAAGAGAGGGAGAGAAAGAGAGAGAGATAGAAAAGCAGGTGGGGGGGCCACACCTATTTTGCCAGCCCTCGGATGGGCCATAGGGATCCGGTGTATGTGGAGGGAGGGGTCCCCAGCTTCCGTTCTGCAGAGGGGAAGCCAAAGCCCCCGCATGGGTTATGCAGAGTGCCAGTGTTTGGGCAAGGTGGGGGGTGGGGGGTCTTCCTTAACCCCCATTTCTTTGGTGGGGCTAAGAGGCCTGCCCAGCAGGGCTGATGTGTTGCGGAAGGTCTTGTCGAGGGAGACCAGTGGAGCCCCCCCCCCCGCTCTCATCCCCAGGGAAGGGGGTTCTGGCATCACTGCCACTGGCTTTGGAAAGAAGCCCCCGGCCTCTTCAGGGGGTGGAGGGAGGGGTCCGTAGTGCAGGGCTGGACAATGGCTGAAGACAGTTGACTGCAGCTTTCAGAATTCCTCAGCCAGGAATATGAAGAAGACAGTTTGAAAATTTAAAAGGGAAAGAAGAAAGGAAGGAAGGAAGGAAGGAAGGAAGGAAGGAGGGAGGGAGGAGGGAGGGAAAAGAAAAAGAAGAGAAAAAAGGAAAGAAAGAAAAAGAAGAAAGAAAGAAAGAAAGAGGAAGGAAGGAAGGAAGGAAGGAAGGAAGGGAAAAAAAGCAAAAGAGAAAAAAGAAAGAAAAAGGGAAGGAAGGAAGAAAGAAGGGAGGGGGGCCCCAGACACTTAGGCTGTATGGGGCCCCAAAATTCCTGATGGCAGCCCTGGGTGGAGATGTACAACTGGGTATCATCCACATATTGAGGATACCTCACCCCATGCCCTTGGATGATCTCACCCAGCGGTTTCATGTAGATATTAAATAGCAGGGGGAAAGGACAGACCCCTGAGGGAGAGACCTAGAGGTCGACCTCTGACCCCCCCACTAACACCGACTGCGATCGACCGGAGAGGTAGGAGGAGAACCACTGGAGAACAGTACCTCCCACTCCCAACCCCTCCAGCCGGCGCAGAATGATACCATGGTCGATGGTATCGAAAGCCGCTGAGAGGTCAAGAAGCACCATGACAGAGGACAAGCCCCTGTCCCGGGCCCGCCAGAGGAGAAGCCCCTGTCCCGGGCCTGCCAGAGGAGAAGCCCCTGTCCCGGGCCCGCCAGAGATCATCCATCAACGTGACCAAAGCAATTTCCGTGCTGTAGCCAGGCCTGAAACCAGACTGCTGAGGGCCTAGATAATCGGCTTCTTCCAAGGACCGCTGGAGCTGGAGTGCCACCACCTTCTCAACAACCTTCCCCATAAAGGGAAGGTTGGAGACTGGACGGTAGTTATTAAGCACGGCTGGGTCCAGGGAAGGCTTCTTGAGGAGGGGGCGCACAAGTGCCTCCTTATAAGGAGCCAGGAAGGACCCCCTCCCCAAGGAGGCGGTGACAATCTCCTGGACCCAGCTCCGTGTCACCTCTCGACTGGCCAAAACCAACCAAGAGGGACACGGATCCAGTAAACAGGTGGCAGAACTCACAGCTCCAATGGCCTTGTCCACTTCATCAGGTGTCACCAAGTCAAACTCCTCCCAGACAGATGGACAAAGACGTTTAGCCCCAGTCGCCTCGACTGACTCATTGTCAGCCGATACTGCTATGCAATTGGAGTCGAGCGGATCCGAGCGACTTTATCAGCAAAAAAACGAGTTAAAGTCCTCGGCACTGCCCTGCAAGGGTTCCCCAAATCCCTCCTGGTTAAGAAGGGAGCGGGTCACCCTAAACAGAGCAGCCGGGCGGGATTCCGCTGATGCAATCAAGGCGGCAGGGTACACGCATCTTGCCGCCTTGAGCGCCACTTTGTAAGTCTTAATAAAAGCTCTTACAAGTGTTCGATCGGATTCGGACTTACTCTTCCTCCATCGCTTCTCTAGACGTCTCTTTTGGCACAAGGATCTCCTTGTGCCAAAAGTGTAGCTAGTGGCGCCAGCCACCATGAACTTGTAGCAGGCTTAGGACTTCAGGCACCAGGGCTCCATCAGTTCCTGGATGGACAGAAGGAGATAATTGTGTCTTGGGGTGGGGAGAGAGAAAGGAAAGAGAGAGAAAGGGAGGGAAAGAGGGAATGAAGGAGGGGGAGAAATAAAGAGTGAGTGAGAGATAGAAAGGATAGAAAGAGGGAGAGAAAGAGGAAATGAAGGAGGGAGAGAAAGAGTGAGTGATAGAAAGGATAGAGAGAAAGAGGGAGAGAAAGGAAAGAGAAAGGGAGGGAGAGAAAGAGGGAATGAAGGAGGGATTGAAATAAAGAGTGAGAGATAGAAACGATAGAAAGAGGGGAGAGAAAGAGGAAATGAAGGAGGGAAAGAGTGAGTGATAGAAAGGATAGAGAGAAAGAGGGAGAGAAAGGAAAGACAGAGAAAGGGAGGGAAAGAGGGAATGAAGGAGGGGGAGAAATAAAGAGTGAGTGAGAGATAGAAAGAGGGAGAGAAAGAGGAAATGAAGGAGGGAGAGAAAGAGTGAGTGATAGAAAGGATAGAAAGAGGGAGAGAAAGGAAAGAGAAAGGGAGGGAGAGAAAGAGGGAATGAAGGAGGGATTGAAATAAAGAGTGAGAGATAGAAACGATAGAAAGAGGGAGGGAGAGAAAGAGGAAATGAAGGAGGGAGAGAAAGAGTGAGTGATAGAAAGGATAGAGAGAAAGAGGGAGAGAAAGGAAAGACAGAGAAAGGGAGGGAAAGAGGGAATGAAGGAGGGGGAGAAATAAAGAGTGAGTGAGAGATAGAAAGGATAGAAAGAGGGAGAGAAAGAGGAAATGAAGGAGGGAGAGAAAGAGTGAGTGATAGAAAGGATAGAGAGAAAGAGGGAGAGAAAGAGGAAATGAAGGAGGGAGAGAAAGAGTGAGTGATAGAAAGGATAGAGAGAAAGAGGGAGAGAAAGGAAAGAGAAAGGGAGGGAGAGAAAGAGGGAATGAAGGAGGGATTGAAATAAAGAGTGAGAGATAGAAACGATAGAAAGAGGGAGGGAGAGAAAGAGGAAACGAAGGAGGGAGAGAAAGAGTGAGTGATAGAAAGGATAGAGGGCGAAATGGCGCCTCATCTCTGGCTAGAGAAAAAGATATAATTTTAAACCTCAGAAAGGGAGATCGTGGAAAAGGAAAATAAAGCTGAATTATGAGGAGAAAAAAACCCATTTCCACGGAGGGACCGAGGGGGAAATTCGCCTCACGAGGCGCCACTGGGGAGCGAAAGCCCTGAAGGCTGGGGGAGGGGAGCCCCCTCATGGATGCCCCCACCATCTTCTCAAGCAGATCAACCGCTGCAGGGGATCTACTCCCAGACACAGGGGATCTCGAGTGGGGGGAGGAGCGTATGGAGATCGCCCGAAACTCTCTGGGCTGGAGGGGAATCCGAGTCCGCCCTTGACGACCCGCTTCTAGGCGGCGAGGATCTCGGAGGTTCCCCAGAGAGGCTCCCGGCCTTCGTCTTCTGACCGCCCGGCCCTTTCTGAGAGGATTTGGACCCTTTGGAGGCTTCCTCCGATCTCTGTGGACCCTTCAGGGCGGCTGTTCTTGGAGGAGGCGAGTTCAAATCCTCCAGAGAGATTTTTCTCCATCTCCACAGACGGTTCCGGGACAGGAAGAAAGTGCCGCCTCTGGGGCGTCGAAGCCTCACTCTGACATTGAGTCATTGAGGGTTTTTCCTCCTACTCCCATGTCCATCATCTCCGTCCTCTCCCTTCGGGTTCCTCCTTCCCGCCCTTTCTACCATCCCGACACTTTGCCCCCAATCCACCAAGGGGCGCCCTCCGCCAAGAGAAGGGGACATCGGGCGCTTCCCTATTGGCCCACCGGAGGTCGAACGTCACGGCTGCCTTTCCAACAGAGGCTGCGGAGGAAGTGACATCACAAAGGTTTACCGCTCTAGGACGCCGCCCTCGCTCTCCTTGCACCGTGGTCTCCGTAGGAGGCGGAGAGGCTGCGGGAGAGGCTGGCGGAGAACATCGAGACGGGCCCCGGGTGAGGGATGGGGTTGTCCTTCTGGGTCCCATGCTCCCCAGCCGCAGGGGCCAACGGGGAGCCGGGGAAGGATCCGACTGGGAGGAGGGGAGGGGAGGCCTTGCAGAGGCCCAGCAGGAGGAGAGAGAAGCCGAGTGAGGAGGAGGCAGGATTCGCACCAGGCTCCCCGGGGACCTGATCGTGGCTCCGGAGGGGGAGAGAAGCGGGGCTGCCTCTCCACCTGCCTCCTTCCCGGCCCTTCTGAGAGGACCTCAGCCCTGTGCTGGAAATGCCACTTTCTCATTCTTAACCTTTGTTTTTCTTTCCTTCTCAGATACAGGAACTGGAAATCATTTGTGGTCTTTCCAAGGCAAAACTTTCTCCTGGGGGAAAATGCGGAATTACTTGCATAGACCAGTCCTGCGGCCCTAGAGATGGTCCTTTGAAGGAAAAGGGCACCTGGAGACCCCCAAGAGTCCTTGGACCCCTTTGGAGTTGCTCCGTGGGGCAGAGAAAGGATGGAGACCCCACCTCTTGCAAAGGAGGGAAGCGGAAAAGGCCCTGCAGCTGCTCAGCCTGGGAAGGTGGAGAAGCTCTGGACAAGAACTGGGCAGAAGATCCTGGAGGAAGAATCCATCCTCCCTTCCAAAGTTCAGCCCTGGAAGTTCATCCAATACCAGGAGGCTGGAGATCCCCGAGGACTTTGCAGGCGACTCCATGACTTTAGTAGGCAATGGCTGAGACCAAAAAACCACACCAAGGCCCAGATGCTAGACCTTGTGGTTCTGCAGCAGCTCCTGTTCCTTCTGCCCCCAGAAATGAAGAGCTGGGTGCGGGAGTGTGGAGCAGAGACCAGCTCCCAGGCGGTGGCCCTGCTGGAAGGCCTCCTCCTGAACCAGGAGCAGAAGGAGAAGGCCCAGTTGCAGGTGAGACATTTTTGAGAGCTCAAAAGAGGATAAAGATTGTGTTTCAATACTTCACCCCTCCTTCCCAAACTTCTCTGATGTTCATTATATGTGGCAATTCATCAATTCTTTTTTGCAATTAAAAAAAAAATGTTCTCCACAATAACATGCTTATATCTCTAATACAACTCAAACAAACAGGTAGTCCCCGACTTACGACGGGGATCCATTCCCATGGCCCCCTGTCCTATTGTCTCTCCTATATCTCCTATATCATATCTACTATTCTTCTTATACTACCCTCATAATTCCGGTTCCGGTGGGGGAAGCAGGAGGGGGGGAGGGAGCTGCAGCTCCTCGGACAACAGGTGAAACATCTAGAATATAGGGGGGATTTGATTGTGTCAGCGAACTTGTCTCTGGAAATTCTTGTGGGGTGAGTTGTCCCTGCCTTTGGAGCCCCCACTTGGCACTCTTGTGTGCCAATTAAGAACTGGGCTGCGGAAAATGGCGGCCACCACAGCGAACTGACTTACATGAAAGGCGGAAAGAACGAGAGGCAGGAGAGTGAGGAGTGAGAGAACGAGAGGCGAGTGTCCTGGATTGTGCTGGCTGGAGATGTTGGAGGTGGGCCTGGGACACTGGTGCGCTGTTGGTGGGAGCGCCCAGCGCTGGAGGGTCTGCCGATTGAAGGGCCAGCGTGGAGAGGCCGGACCGTTTGTCGTCGCTGAGAACAAGGTCTGCGAGGGGAGAGGAACTGAAAGCGAGGTCTGCGAGGGGAGAGGAGCTGAGGAGGATGTCGGGGCGACGCCGAGGCTGTATTGTGAGCGTTTGGAGCTGTGGAATGAACGCTTGGTGGTCCTGCAGTGCTGTTTGGCAAAGGGAGTTGCGGAAATATCATTTGGACTGCAGCGACACCAACAGAAAGTGCAGACCAACGACTGGCGAGAGCCGGGGGTCCTGGGCGGAGCCAAGGAGCCTGAGGCAGAATCGGGTAACATCAAGAGGAGACGACTTATCCAGGACTGGGACATTCCCCTACCCCAACTCCCCTCTTTTTTGCCTTTTTTTCCCCCCGGGACATAGAACATACTATTAATCCAGAACTTAGTAACTGAGAACTGATACGACTTTGCTGCTAACCAGATTCCTATATTCCTATATTCTCTATATATGCATTTTATACACTACTGATTAGATTGGATTCATTTTAATTGACTAAATTACTACATTATTATCTATATTTTATATATTTTATATTTTTATGTGTATCTTTTACCTTTATTAGTATTTTAATTTTTAGTATTTTTAACTATAAATTGATTTATATTTTAACTAAATTATTGGGTGGGATTTAACAATGGATAATTGGGGTGGGTGTAGTATGTATGGAGTGAATGATTGGTATGGATGGGATGGATGGGGTTATAATATGGGCGAGATGAATGGGAAGGATGCAAATAACATAGTTGGCCCACCTGACGCTGGAGAGGCAGGAGGGGGAGAGGCACCTATCTCTGGGGGGACAGAGGGTCAGGATATCCCGGTGTTGCTGGGGAGAGGCAGATATGGCGGGGGCCACAGAGTTAGCCGTTCCAGGGGAACGAGGGATCGTTGCTTAATAACAATCCCTTGTTCTGGCTCTGTGAGCTCAACCTTGGGTACTGGTGATGAGTGTAATTCTGGCCCTGGGCTCAGGTTGCTGCTGCTTAATGCCAGATCGGTGGTAAATAAAGCTCTCCTCATCCGGGATCTAATCCTGGATGAGGAGGCCGACCTGGCTTGTGTGACCGAAACCTGGCTGGGCCCGGAGGGAGGAGTTCCTCTCTGAAATTTGCCCAGCCGGGTTTCAGATATGGCATCAACCTCAACCCCAGGGAAGGGGGGTAGGAGTGGCTATTATAGCCAAGGAGAGTCTTGGCCTGCGTAGGCTCATTGCTCCAGAGGTTGCGGGTTGCGAGTCCCTCCTGGTGAAGTTGGACTTAGGGCTTCAGGTGGGCTTGTTTCTCACGTACCTGCCTCCCAGCTACGTGTCAAAAGCCCTGCCTGTGCTGCTCGAGGAGGTAGCCGCATTGGCGGTGGAGTTCCCCAGACTTATTGTCTTGGGGGACTTCAATCTGCCGTCACTCGGCGAAGCCTCTGGACTGGCACAGGAGTTCATGGCCACCATGACAGCCATGGACCTGACTCAAGTAATTCAGGGTCCAACTCACGAGGGAGTACATGCACCCGACATGGTATTCCTCTCTGAGCAATTGAGTAATGGTCTGAGACTAAGGGGCTTAGAAGTACTGCCTTTGTCATGGTCAGACCATTTTCTACTACGGCTTGACTTCCTGGCTCCAATCCTTCCCCGCAGGGAGGTGGAACCAATTAAGATGTTCCGCCCCAGACGCCTGATGGACCCAGAGGGCTTTCAGAGGGTGCTTGGGGTTATTGCAGATGCACTCGTCCACAGTTCGGCGGAGTCTCTTGCGGAAGCCTGGAACAAGGCTGCAACGGAGGCTCTTGATCGGATTGCGCCTTTGCGACCTCTCCGTGGTGCTAGACCCCGTAGAGCTCCATGGTTCAACGAGAAGCTCCGGGAGTTGAAACGCCAGAAGAGACATCTAGAGAAGCGATGGAGGAAGAGTAAGTCTGAATCCGATCGAACACTTGTAAGAGCTTTTATTAAGACTTACAAAGTGGTGCTCAAGGCGGCAAGATGCGCGTATCATGCCGCCTTGATTGCATCAGCGGAATCCCGCCGGGCCGCTCTGTTTAGAGTGACCCGCTCCCTTCTTAACCAGGGGGGAGTTGGGGAGCCCTTACAGAGTAGTGCCGAGGATTTTAACATGTTTTTCGCTGATAAAATCGCTCGGATCCGGGCGGACCTCGACTCCAATTGGAAAACAGAGTCGGCTGACAACGAGTCAGTCGAGGTGACTGGGGCCCGTACTTGTCCACCTGTCTGGGAACAGTTTGATCTGGTGACACCTGATGAAGTGGACAAGGCCATTGGAGCTGTGAGTTCCGCCACCTGTTTACTGGATCCGTGTCCCTCCTGGCTGGTTTCGGCCAGCAGGGAGGTGACACGGAGCTGGGTCCAGGAGATTGTCAACGCTTCCTTGGGGAGGGGATCCTTTCCATCATCCTATAAAGAGGCGCTCGTGCGCCCCCTCCTCAAGAAGCCTTCCCTGGACCCAGCCGTACTAAATAACTACCGGCCAGTCTCCAACCTTCCCTTTATGGGGAAGGTTGTCGAGAAGGTGGTGGCACTCCAGCTCCAACGGTCCTTGGAAGAAGCCGATTATCTAGGTCCCCAGCAGTCGGGTTCCAGGCCCGGTTACAGCACGGAAACTGCTTTGGTCGCGTTAATGGATGATCTCTGGCGGGCCCGGGACAGGGGTTTATCCTCTGTCCTGGTGCTTCTTGACCTCTCAGCAGCTTTCGATACCATCGACCATGGCATCCTTCTGCACCGGCTGGAGGGGTTGGGAGTGGGAGGCACTGTTCTCCAGTGGTTCTCCTCCTACCTCTCCGGTCGGTCGCAGTCGTTGTTAATGGGGGGCCAGAGGTCGACTCCGAGGTTTCTCCCTTGTGGGGTGCCTCAGGGGTCGGTCCTCTCCCCCCTGCTATTTGATATCTACATGAAACCGCTGGGTGAGATCATCCAAGGGCATGGGGTGAGGTATCATCAGTACGCTGATGATACCCAGCTTTACATCTCCACCCCATGTCCAGTCAACGAAACAGTGGAAGTGATGTGCCGGTGTCTGGAGGCTGTTGGGGCCTGGATGGGTGTCAACAGACTCAAACTCAACCCCCTCGGAGAGGGTCCGCAACTTGGGCGTCCTCCTCGATTCACAGCTTACATTAGAAAACCATCTCTCAGCTGTGGCGAGGGGGGCGTTTGCCCAGGTTCGCCTGGTGCACCAGTTGCGGCCCTATCTGGACCGGGACTCACTGCTCACAGTCACTCATGCCCTCATCACCTCGAGGTTCGACTACTGTAATGCTCTCTACATGGGGCTACCTTTGAAAAGTGTTCGGAAACTTCAGATCGTGCAGAATGCAGCTGTGAGAGCAGTCATGGGCTTACTTAGGTATGCCCATGTTTCACCAACACTCCGCAGTCTGCATTGGTTGCCGATCAACTTCCGGTCACAATTCAAAGTGTTGGTTATGACCTTTAAAGCCCTTCATGGCACTGGACCAGAATATCTCCGAGACCGCCTGCTTCTGCACGAATTCCAGCGACCGATTAGGTCCCACAGAGTGGGCCTTCTCCGGGTCCCGTCAACTAAACAACGTCGGTTGGCGGGCCCCAGGGGAAGAGCCTTCTCTGTGGCGGCCCCGACCCTCTGGAACCAACTCCCCCCGGAGATTAGAACTGCCCCTACCCTCCTTGCCTTTCGTAAGCTCCTTAAGACCCACCTTTGTCGTCAGGCATGGGGGAATTGAGACATCTCCCCCGGGCATATACAATTTATGAATGGTATGTCTGTATGTATGTGTGTTTACAAAATGGGGTCTTTTAAATAGTTTTAAATAGTAATTTAGATTTGTTGTAAATTGTTTTCACTTTGTTGTGAGCCACCCCGAGTCTGCGGAGAGGGGCGGCATACAAATCTAAATAATAAATAAATAAAATAAATAAATAATAAATTCCGACTTACATGGTGGTGGCGGCTTCTAAGCAACCAACAGCCGGCGAAGCCTCCTGCTGAACGTTCGGGAGAGAGGATCTCCACGGTGGGCGGCCTCGGAGGCTACAGCAATGCAGCGCCGACAAGGACCGGCTTCAAGTGACCAACAGCCGGTCCTTCTCGGCGCTGTGTTGCTGTAGCTGCGGAGATCCCCTCGCCCAAATGCAGGAGGCGGCGGCGGCGGCGGCAAGCTCAAAGGCTACAGCAACGCAGCACCGAGAAGGACCGGCTGTTGGTCCCTTGAAGCCACCGCCACCTCCGTTCGGGTGATGGGATCTCCGCGGGGTCTCCGAAGCCGCCGCCCATCACGGAGATCCCTTCGCCCGAATGGAGGAGGCGGCGGCAGTGGTGGCTTCGAAACTGTCCTGGGGTCGTCGTAACGAAATGTCGTACATCGGGGATGTCATAAGCCGGGGACTAACTGTATACCCTCTATTCAAAGACATGGAATAAGGCTGCATCGGGGCTCTAGACTGGATTGTGCCTTTATGCGCCTTTATGCATAAAGCCCTAGATGGCTTAAGACCAGGTTATTTATGGGATGGTCTCCTGCCGCATACCACCCTGCGACCGAACAGAGCCCACGGGGTTGGTCTCCTCCAGTTCCTTTGGTTAAACAGTGTGGGTTGGCAGGCCCACAGGGGAGGGCCTTCTCTGTTGCAGGCCCCGCTCTTTGAAACCATCTAGCCCCCAAGGTCCACACCGCCCCCACCCTACTGGGTTTCCAAAAAGCCTTGAAAACCTGGGTTTGCCAGCAGGCCTGGGGACTATGAGAACTTACATTTTTAACCCCAGCCAAGAAACGAACTGATTGGGATGTTTGGTATATGAATGGAGTGATTATATTATAGGGTTTTTATTATTAAGGAGTGTTTTTTAGTATTAAGAAACTTATTATGAAATGTTATTATTTATTATGAAATGTTTTTTATTATTACTAAATATTTTATCTGGTTATATTGTTTTATAATTATTGCTGTAAGCCGCCTTGAGTCCTCAGGGATTGGACAGCATTTAAATTAAATAAATAAATCATTTCGTTGTTGATTATCCACATCCCCAATCCACATCCCCGGCTGGCTGAGGGGTGGAGTGTCACTGACTCCTTCCAGTTGCCAGCAGATCTCCACTTCTTCACCATCCCTCCAGGGTGGTTCCGACCTGTTTCTAAAAGAACCAGGTCCCCAAAAGGCAGGGATATCGGGGATCCCCTTCAAGAAGAGGGGAACTCCGTTGAGCCACGGTTCTCGGCAAGTTGATTATATATGATGATTTGACATACAAGGAGAAGAGTGAAGACAATAAAATATTAATTGTGATTGTATTTTAAGATTGGCCAATTCATCAATTTTTGAAAACCTTGTTCTATTGTTTTCTCACTCAACCTCCCGGGTGGATATTGGGGGCTTTGAGGTTGTGTTCTGAATATAAGAATCCACTTTATGTGTCACGTACATTAATTTTGCTTCTTTTTTCCTTCCTCCTGTTTGAAGTGCGGCACTGTGAAGATCGGAGATCCTGAGGGACAGAAGAAGCCACCAAATCCCCCTCATGAGCTATTTTTCAAGAGGATCCCTTGGGAAGAGCCAAGTCACCTCAAGGACACCTCAGAAGGTAATGAAATCTTCCAATTGCCCACCTGCCTTATTTTTGCTCTCTCTTCTCTTCTATACAATATCTCCTATTATTTTTTAATTATGAAATTATTTATTCAATACAGAGAAACAAAGAATGAAGCTTTCTGGTTTTTATCAAGGAGATCAAACAGCGGTTGAACCTCCAAATCAAGTAAGAAAAGAATACTGTGTTCAGTTCTGGAGACCTCACCTACAAAAAGATATTGACATAATTGAACAGGTCCAAAGACGGGCTACAAGAATGGTGGGAGGTCTTAAGCATAAAACGTATCAGGAAAGACTTCATGGACTCAATCTGTAGAGTCTGGAGGACAGGAGGAAAAGGGGGGACATGATCGAAACATTTAAATATGTTAAAGTGTTATATAAGGTTCAGGAGGGAAGTGTTTTTAATAGGAAAGTGAACACAAGGACAAGGGGACACAATCTGAAGTTAGTTGGGGGAAAGATCAAAAGCAACGTGAGAAAATACTATTTTACTGAAAGAGTAGTAGATCCTTGGAACAAACTTCCAGCAGACGTGGTCGGTAAATCCACAGTCACTGAATTTAAACATGCCTGGGATAAACATAGATCCATCCTAAGATAAAATACAGGAAATAGTATAAGGGCAGACTAGATGGACCAGGAGGTCTTTTTCTGCCGTCAGTCTTCTATGTTTCCTCTATGTTTCTATGAAGCCCACTGAGAGAGTCGCCTGCCAAGCCAGAGGTGCAGGGAGGCGGATCCCGGGGGGGGGGGGAGGTGGAAGGGCAGTTTCGCGTCTCTCCATGTCACTGTGGAGTGGGGGATGCGGGGCTCTTCCCCCCTCCCGCCATGGCGGCTCCAGAGCCTCGATCCCTAGCAGGCAGGGATGCATTTCAAAGTGCCGGAGACACAGCAGAGGATTCGACTCAGGTGGCCACCAGATGCCTGTCCTACCTGGGACTTGTAGCTCCATCGCGTTCTTTGGTGTTGTTTCCCAGGAAGGACGTTGTAGAAGTAAACTTCTCACGAGTTCCAGACGTTTGATTAAACTCGCAAGAACTTGTTTTTACAATCTGCTTCCCTGGACACAACACCAAGGAACGCGATGGAGCTGGAAAGGAATTATGTTCATCTCGCGGCCCACCCTGCCCCATTTCCACTCCTTAAATTCCATCTCTAAATGCCTGGCGAGGGGAGGGGGAGAAGAGGCAGCAAGGAAAGGAGTCTCTCGCTCCACGTGTCTCGCTTCCCCCCTGCCCCAACCTGCCATCCCTCCCGATAAAGAGATGACAGGAACGGAAGCAGCCATAATGTTGTTTGCCATTGGGTCAGGGTGGGACATGTTGGACCACATGATGCACACCTTACCTTTCTAGAGTACCTATTATTATTATTATTATTATTATTATTATTATTATTATTATTATTATTTACTAAATTTGTATGCCGCCCCTCTCCGGAGACTCAGAGCGGCTTACAACAACGATATATAGTACAAATCTAATGATTAAAAAAAAAACAGTTTAAAACCCTTATTATAAAAACAGTCATGCATGTTGTGAGCCGCCCCGAGTCTAAATAAATTATTATTATTATCCCAAACCAACCACACATAAAATGAAACAGCCCGGGAGAATCAATTCCCCCGTGCCTGATGGCAAAGATGGGTTTTGAGGAGTTTGCGAAAGGCAAAGAGGGTGGGGGCAGTTCTAATCTCTGGAGGGAGTTGCTTCCAGAGGGTCGGGGCCACCACAGAGAAGGCTCTTCCCCTGGGCCCCGCCTGACGACATTGTTTCGTCGACGGGACCCGGAGAAGGCCAACCCTGTGGGACCTTATCGGTCGCTGGGATTCGGGCGGCAGAAGGCGGTCCTGGAGATATCCTGGTCCGATGCCATGAAGGGCTTTATACCTTGGTATTGTGTCCAGAGAAAAACATTGTGATAAAACTTCATACTTCTCGGACTCGTGAGATTTTTTTCTTACAATGTTTTTCCTGGACACAACACGGAGGAACGCGATAGAGCTACAAGTCCCCGGTAGAATGGGCATCTTGCGGCCCAACACATCCCAGCTGCCAAAAATGAGTCTCCATCCTACACTTCCCACATCCAGGCTGACACTTCCTCCCTACTCTACCCCCAAAATAATAATAAAAAACCCCGGATAATGCCAAAGCCATATTTTGGGGCTCAAAAGAAAATAAATGCCCTTCTTATTTTTGGGAAAACGCGGTAATATTTTATGTCATCTTGATTCCATCCCTCTCTTAATACAACCTTTGATTCTGTTGTGGGTTTTTTGACAACTGTAGCATACTGTTGACCAGTGTTCCCTGTAAGCTGGGCGCGTGCACACCCGCGTGCCCCAAAATACCCCCCCGTGCACCCTTTTCCACGGGCGCACACTCCCCATCCCCCTGCCAGCCTGCGGGGGGGTGGGGGTGCGGGGAGGTGCCGACAGTAGAAGGGAAGGGAGCCACAGCCACCCCTGCCTCCCCACGATGCCTCCGGCCCCATCGCGTCCCTGGCCTCTCGGCCCTGCCTCCATCCGCCCCCTCTGCTCCTCCGCCACCTCCTGCCTTGGGACGCAACTTCTCCCGCGGCAGGGGCTGCGGTTTCTCCTTCTCCACTTCTGCCAGGGAGCTGCGAGAGAGGGTTTTCTCCGCGCACTTCAGGAATGCCCGCCCCGCCCCTCTCGCAGCCCCTTCACTGGGAGCACTTTCGTCCCGAGCTTTCAGCAAAGGGGCTGCAGTAGAGGCAGGGCAGGCGTTCCCGAAGCACTCAGAGATAGTGCTCTCACAGCCCCCTTGCTGACAGAGAGAGAGGGGGAGAGAGAAAGTGAGAAAGAGAGAGAGAGAGAGAAAGGGGGAAGATAGCAAGAGAGAGAACAAGAGAAAAAGCAAGAGAGATAGAAAGAAAGAAAGATAGAAAATGAGAGAGAGAGCAAGAGGGGGAGAGAAATAGAAAGAGAGGGAGAAAGTGAGAAAAAGAGAGAGAGAATGAGAAAGAGAGAGAAATGACTCTTGATTTAAAGCATATGGTAAAAAGCACCCAAATAATAACAGAGAAAAAACCCCCACCCGTTTGTGTGTGTGTGTGTGTGTGTGTGTTTGTGTGTGTGTGTGAACTCATGAACCATTTCCAATAGCTCACCTGTCATTGGAAATGGTTCAAGAGTTCACACACACACACACACACGGGAGGAGAAAGGGATGGAAAAAGAGGAGAAGATAATAATAATAGTAATAGATTTTGGGTTTGTTTTATTATTAATTTCTTTTAATAAAAAAGAAGGGATTTTTTTCTTATTTATTTATTTATTTGTTTGTTTGTTTGTTTGTTTGTTTGTTTATTTATTCTATGCCACCCAGTCCCAAAGGGACTGTTGCTCAGACAGTATACCTTTCCGCCCACACCGGAAAAAAATTAGAGGGAACATTGCTGCTGACTTATGTTTAAGTGGTTGTCCACTAGGACTCCAAAATCCCTTACTACTGTTAAGCCACGTCTCACGTTCTATGCCAATGCATTTGGGTTTTCTTTCTTAAATGCAGAACCTGACTGACTGGATGACTGAGAATCTCCAGGCATATTTGGGCTTTTAGGATTTGCAGCTTGAAGGAGATCTTGCAAATTCCATCGCGTCTGCTCACGGGAATTCTTGCTTCTTTAGGGTCCTGTGTCCTTTGGGGAGGTGGCCATCTCTTTCAACAGTGAAGAGTGGCTGCTGCTTGATCCCAGCCAGAAAGCCCTGTATCATGAAGTCATGTTGGAAACATCGAGGATGGTGGCCTCCTTAGGTAAGGGTTCCTCTATACGTAACTGTATAAAATCATTTCATCTCTGTTTTTTCTTCTTCTTACATTAATTCCAGTCCCCCTTCATGGTCTTCTAAGTAGCACAGTTTGGTTTATAAGAAAGAGATGGAAACTGCAGTTCAATGTTTCCAAATGTAAAATAAGGCACTTGGGGAAAAGGAATCCTCAATCTGGCTATTGTATTGGCAGTTCTGTGTTAGCAAAAACTTCAGAAGAGAAGGATTTAGGGGTTGTGATTTCTGACACTCTCAAAATGGGTGAGCAGTGCAGTCAGGCGGTTGGAAAAGCAAGTAGGATGCTTGGCTGCATAGCTAGAGGTATAGCAAGCAGGAAGAGGGAAATTGTGATCCTACTGTATAGAGCGCTGGTGAGACCACATGTGGATTACTGGGTTCAGTTCTGGAGACCTCATCTACAAAAAGATATTGACAAAATTGAAGGGGTCCAAAGACGGGCTACAAGAATGGTGGAAGGTCTTAAGCATAAAACGTATCAGGAAAGACCTCATGAACTCCATCTGTATAGTCTGGAGGACAGAAGAGAAAGCGGGGACATGATCGAAACATTTAAATATGTTAAAGGGTTAAATACGGTCCAGGAGGGAAGTGTTTTTAATAGGAAAGTGAACACAAGAACAAGGGACACAATCTGAGGTTAGTTAGGGGAAAGGTCAGAAGCAACGTGAGAAGATATTATTTTACTGAAAGTGTAGTAAAGCCTTAAAGTTTTGGATTCCCATCACTTCACCTCTTCCTTCGGCAGCGACTGTCCTCCTCTTCCTCCTCCCACCCAAATTCTGAGCTTTTATTTCTTTCCTAATGGGTTTGCACACATTATTTGCCTTTACATTGATTCCTATGGGAAAAATTGCTTCTGCTTACAAACTTTTCTACTTAAGAACCTGGTCACGGAACAAATTCAGTTCTTAAGTAGAGGCACCACTGTATATAGATAATTGTAAAGAATGAGATGTTTTCCAGATAGTTTCAAAACTTTGATGATTCATGAATATAGAAATCATCATGTCTATATCACACCTCTGTAAGCATGCAAACGTACAACCTAGTGGAATTTCGGAGAAATCCATAAAGAAATCCACTTGACTTTCTACACTTTGATCTTTTTCTCTAACCTTGTTACCATTTTTTATTTCCCTTTCGCTTTGAAGGTCATAATGGGCAGGAGAATCAAGATTCCTGTGAACTGTTCCAAGTGATCGATGCCAAAGATGGAGTGGAGAATTTTGGAATTGGAATGGAAGTCAAAAGCCCTGAGAGAAACCAGTCAAAGAATTGGAATCAGGAAAGCTCATCCTCCACCGATGCTCCGATGCAAGACTTTCTCCCCCAAGTTAAAATAAGGGGAAACTATATTGGGAAGAGTGTGAAGCTAAACAAAGCTGAAGTACAAGTAAATGAACACTATTTAACCGGAAACAAAGGCGGAGATGCTATAAGAAAGCACAACGGACAAAATTACAATGGGACATTAATTCTTTTTCTTGGGAATTACGTTCTTGTATCTCAAAAAGTGATTGACACAAAATGTTTGCAAAGTGTAAAAAGTTGTAGAACAAGCAGGCAGCTTACTTCCCATAAGTTGATACACACAGGGGAGAAACCATATAAGTGCATGAAATGTGGAGAGACCTTTGGTCAAAGAGATCATCTTACTTCCCATAAAATGACCCACATAGGGGAGAAACCTTATAAATGCATGGAGTGTGGAATGACCTTTGCTCAAAGAGATCATCTTACTTCCCACAACATGATCCACACAGGGGAGAAGCCTTATAAATGCATGGAGTGTGGAAAAACCTTTGGTCGAAGAGCTCATCTTACGTACCATAAAATGACCCACACAGGGGAGAAGCCTTATAAATGCATGGAATGTGGAAAGACCTTTGGTCAAAGAGCTCATCTTACTTCCCATAAGATGACCCACACAGGGGAGAAGCCTTATAAATGCATGGAGTGTGGAAAGACCTTTTGTCAAAGAGCTCATCTTACTTCCCATAAGATGACCCACACAGGGGAGAAGCCTTATAAATGCATGGAGTGTGGAAAAACCTTTGCTCAAAGAGCTTATCTTACTTCCCATAAGTTGATTCACACAGGAGAGAAACCATTTAAATGTTTGGAATGTGGAAAATATTTTAGAACAAGCAGGCAACTTACTTCCCATAAGTTGATCCACACAGGGAAGAAGCCGTATAAATGCATGGAGTGTGGAAAGACCTTTGCTTACAGCAGTGCACTTAATACCCATAAAATGACCCACACAGGGGAGAAGCCTTATAAATGCATGGAGTGTGGAAAGAGCTTTGGTCGAAGAGCTCATCTTACGTACCATAAAATGACCCACACAGGGGAGAAGCCTTATAAATGCATGGAGTGTGGAAAGAGCTTTGGTCGAAGAGCTCATCTTACTTACCATAAAATGACCCACACAGGGGAGAAGCCTTATAAATGCATGGAGTGTGGAAAGACCTTTGGTCAAAGATGTAATCTTACTTCCCATAAGTTGATTCACACAGGAGAGAAACTTTATAAATGCATGGAGTGTGGAAAGACCTTTGCTCAAAGAGCTAATTTTACTTCCCATAAGTTGATTCACACAGGAGAGAAACCATTTAAATGCATGGAGTGTGGAAAATATTTTAGAACAAGCTGGCAACTTACTATCCATAACAGGATCCACACAGGGGAGAAACCATATAAATGCATGGAGTGTGGAAAGACCTTTGCTCAGAGGAGTACATTAGCTTACCATAAAATGACCCACACAGGGGAGAAACCATATAAGTGCATGGAGTGTGGAAAGACCTTTGCTCAAAAAGCTCATCTTACTTCCCATAAGTTGATCCACACAGGGGAGAAACCATTTAGATGTTTGGAGTGTGGAAAATATTTTAGAACAAGCAGGCAACTTACTTCCCATAAGTTGATTCACAGAGGGGAGAAACCATATAAGGGCATGAAATGTGGAAAGACCTTTGGTCAAAGATGTCGTCTTACTTCCCATAACACGAGTCACAGAGGGGAGAAGCCATATAAATGCATGGAGTGTGGAAAGACCTTTGCTCTGAGCAGTAGACTTACTATCCACAAAATTAGCCACATGAGGGAAAAGCCATTTAAGTGCATGGATTGTGGAAAGACGTTTACTAATGGAAGTGGACTTAGAAGACACAAAATGATCCACACAGGAGAGAAGCCATATAAATGTATGGAGTGTGGAAAGACCTTTGCTGATAACACTACACTTCCCATAATACGGTTCACACGGGAGAAGCCATGTAAATGCATAGAGTGAGGAAAGACCTTTGTTCAGAGCACTACATTTACTTCCCATAACAGGATCCACATGGGAGAAACCATATAAATGCCTGGAATGTGGAAAGACATTTACAAGTGGCTGTGGACTTACAAGACACAAAAAGATCCACTCAGGAGAGAAGCCATTTAAATGCATGGAATGTGGAAAGACCTTTGCTCAAAAACCTAATCTTATTTCCCATAAAAGAAGCTACGCGGGGGGAGAAGTCATTTAAATGCATAGTGTGTGGAAAGATCTTTGCTTATAGAAGTTCACTTATTTCCCATACGATGATCCACACAGGGAAGAAGCCGTGTAAATGCACAGAATGTGGAAAGACCTTTGCTCAAAGAAGCAATTTTATTTCCCATAAAAGGATCCACACAGGAGAGAAGCCGTATAAATGCATGGAGTGTGGAAAGACCTTTGCTCAAAAACCTAATCTTATTTCCCATAAACGGATCCACACAGATGAGAAGCCCTA
Organism: Erythrolamprus reginae; assembly: GCF_031021105.1. Lineage (NCBI taxonomy): Eukaryota > Metazoa > Chordata > Lepidosauria > Squamata > Dipsadidae > Erythrolamprus > Erythrolamprus reginae. The sequence continues at coordinate 659,652 of NC_091951.1, forward strand.
TAAATGCATGAAGTGTGGCAAGACCTTTGCTCGGAGCAGTGCACTTACTTCCCATAAGATGATCCACACAGGGAAGAAGCCGTATAAATGCACAGAATGTGGAAAGACCTTTGCTCAGAATTGATATCTATCGTCTCATAAAAGAATCTGGAGAAACTGTATAGCAACTCCACTTAGATTTATGTACTATTCCACAATGCTTTCCCACTTTTTCTCTGAGCAGTTTATGGGTCCTCATTTTAGCCAGCTCAGGAGGATGAAAAGCTGAATAAACTACTAAAAGTAATCTATACAAGTTGAAGACGTTTTCAATAAAATGCCAAATTGTAACATTTCAATTTTCTTTTATTTAAAAAATGCTCCATCCCTTTTCTTGCTGAAATATTTTTTTCTCATCTAGAATTTACATTTCTTGTTCACACAAATAGTCACAAATTGTTTCACTTCCTTTTTTTAAAGCTAGTCCATAAAGATTGTTAATGTTCTTAGATGCAAATGGACTTATTATGAAAAACAAAGCAAACCCACATGAGAAATTATTATTATTATTAATTGGATTTATATGTCACCCCTCTCCGAGGACTTCGAGTGGCTTATAACATAAAAAGAAAACAATACAATATAGTAGCCTAAATCCAATTAATTTTAAACTAAATATACTAATCTATAATCCCAAATTTTATTTAAAAGCTGCATAGAAACATAGAAGATTGACGGCAGAAAAAGACCTCATGGTCCATCTAGTCTGCCCTTATACTATTTCCTATATGTTTTGAAGGGTCCTGATTGGATCTTTTTCTCCTTCCACCAACTCCTGTCTAACCACCTGCAGGTGAGTTTCTCCTCCCCCTTCATCTGAACCCCTCCTAAAAGGTTTTATTTTTTATAAAAGGTTTTATTTTTTCTAACAAACATTGCATATTTTATGTACAAAGTGTCTAGATTTATCTTAAATACCTTTCCATATACATAGTCCCATTTCATTGTCATCTCTCTTTCAATTCCAACTCACAATATTTTCCTTACATATTTATCTTATTTTCTTCTTAATACAAACATAATATTACTAATCACTCAAATTCCCAATCCCTTACAATAACATCAATTAAACATCCTATTTACTACATACATTTCTCATATTTTCTGTCCCACTATATTTCAACTTCTCATAATTTAATTAATTTAATTTAGTTTAAATTATCCTTTCATGTTCCATCTACTGTTCTGTTTTGCTATAATCAATATACATCATCCTCAAATCTTACACAAAATCCCTTTAATTTAACAATCCACAATTTAAAATACTGGTCTATCAAATATCCCATCCCATTTTTTCTACTAAATCTGTTTTCCCATAAATAAAATGCATCATCACATATCTTAATTACTACTCGGCTATTTTACCCTAAACCTTGAACTTAATTAACTATAGCAATAGCATTTAGATTTATATATCGCTTCACAGTGCTTCACAGCCCTCCCTAAGCGGTTTACAGAGAGTAAGCATATTGCCCCCCACAATCTGGGTCCTCATTTTAATGATCTTGGAAGGATGGAAGGCTTAGTCAACCTTCAGTCCACTGAGATTTGATTTGCCAAACTGCTGGCAGACGGTGATCAGCAGAAGTAGTTTTCAGTACTGCACTTTAACCACTGTACCACTGGGACTCTTCTATCCACCATTAATAGTATTAATACAGTTCTCTTAAGCATATTAATATGAACTTTGTTTTCTTTCCACTAGCCTTCCCTTTTTAACCATTTTCCTTTGGTCTCAAAAATCCCACTTCTCAACAAGAGGGGCGTGGCCAAGCACAGTGGTGACATGGAGTTCCCCGGGTTCCACCGGGGAACCTAGATATCTGTGTTGCCTGGGAACCTGGTTCTATCAGAACCGGGTCAGAAGAAGGTGAAGAAGGGAGATGATGTTGGCAGTATGTGAGGGGATGTCAACCTCCCCCCCCCCCTGGAGCCAGGGCCACCGATAGGGCAGTATTACCGGTACTGGCGTCAAGGTCCCGGCCAAATCGAAAAATGGGGAGGGGGGCGATTGAAGAAGACCGGTAACATCTGCAGTGTGTTGGTGAGTTGGAGTGCTAAGGAAGCTAATTGGATTCAGTTGCTAAATTGTTACGATCGGGCCCAGGCAAGAGCACAGATCAGCAAAAATGCCTAGTTTTCTCTCTTCTGCCTGAAGAGCTTCATAGCTGTTAAAGATGAAGTTTGGATTAGGGCTAACTTGGTATACATTAGGTTTTTTTTGAAATTGTTCCCTTCTAAGTGTGAGGAAAAGATGTGTTGCTTTGGAGTTGACATGTTTTTTGGAGCCGTCTCACCATTTTAGATTCGAGAAGCAAACACCATCCTGGATTCGAGAAGCAAGCATTGTGGGAAGTGGGAAGATTTGAATATGCAAAGGAGAAGCTGTGTAGAGCTAAGGACTAAGGACTTTTCAAAAAACAAACATCTACATCATATTTTGAGACTTGTGCAGAGAAGATCTGAAAAGGGAATTTGCTATTTTACATTTTATATTCTACATTATGTTAAATGCATACAGTAACATCTCACGGTATGTGTAATAAATATGATAACATGAGGGTGTGTTCTTTTTTATAAAACAATTTTAAAATTTTGCAAGCTTTGGAAAATGCTATAAGGAGATAGGTGGAGAGGTTAATGAGAAGAGAGAAGGGTTTTTTGCTCTTCCCTCTTTCTCTTCTTTTTTCTTGCAGTGCTTTTCTTTTTCTTGTTTTTTCTTTTCATACTGTTGTGTCTTTATATTCATAGTTACCTTATCTACTTAGTGTAATTTTCTATTTTCTGTTTATATCTCTTTGTGTTCTTATTTCTTTATAGATTTAGTTCTATTTTTTTAACTTTCTTATTTTTAATTTTTTATATAAAGGAATTAGTAACTAGGTTTGTAATTGGATTAATTGGGCAATATTTGGTGATCCTATTTGTTTTGTTTTTTTCCGCTTTGATTATGCTACCGCAAGATGTTTTCAATTTTTTTTACGGGTATTTTTTAATAGGCGCTAATTATCTGTAAAGAGTTGACCTTTTTTTACACCTATGGTGGAGTTTACGTAGAGTTTAAAACATTATTGCGTATAATTTATCTTCTGGTTACCTGTTACTTATTGGTATTATTGTGAAAACAAATATTTTTCTAGTGTGATGCAGGAGTATTTTGTCTTTATCCTTTGTGCCATCTTATTGCTGCTTTTAATATTGTTGATGGCAAAATTAATAATATTTTGTTAATTTGGTGTATTTGCACTTTTCTGGTTATTTATTTATATGTATGTAATATGTTGATGTGACTTGAATATATTTTCTGCATTATTAACACATTGGTCAAAAACTGAGAGGCCACCGAAGAGACATGTGGAATCAGCGCGGCTTTACTAAAGCTGAATATATAGAAACATAGAAACATAGAAGACTGACGGCAGAAAAAGACCCCATGGTCCATCTAGTCTGCCCTTTTACTATTTCCTGTATTTTATCTTACAATGGATATATGTTTATCCCAGGCATGTTTAAATTCGGTTACTGTGGATTTACCAACCACGTCTGCTGGAAGTTTGTTCCAAGGATCTACTACTCTTTCAGTAAAATAATACTTTCTCATGTTGCCTTTGATCTTTCCCCCAACTAACTTCAGATTGTGTCCCCTTGTTCTTGTGTTCACTTTCCTGTTAAAAACACTTCCCTCCTGAACCCTATTTAACCCTTTAACATATTTAAATGTTTCGATCATGTCCCCCCTTTTCCTTCTGTCTTCCAGACTATACAGATTGAGTTCATTAAGTCTTTCCTGATACGTTTTATACTTAAGACCTTCCACCATTCTTGTAGCCCGTCTTTGGACCCGTTCAATTTTGTCAATATCTTTTTGTAGGTGAGGTCTCCAGAACTGAACACAGTACTCCAAATGTGGTCTCACCAGCGCTCTATATAAGGGGATCACAATCTCCCTCTTCCTGCTTGTTATACCTCTAGCTATGCAGCCAAGCATCCTACTTGCCTTTCCTACTGCCCGACCACACTGCTCACCCATTTTGAGACTGTCAGAAATCACTACCCCTAAATCCTTCTCTTCTGAAGTTTTTGCTAACACAGAACTGCCAATGCAATACTCAGATTTAGGATTCCTTTTCCCCAAGTGCATTATTTTACATTTGGAAACATTAAACTGCAGTTTCCATTGCTTTGACCATTTATCTAGTAACGCTAAATCATTTACCATATTACAGACCCCTCCAGGAATATCAACCCTATTGCACACTTTAGAGTCATCGGCAAATAGGCAAACCTTCCCTACCAAACCTTCCCCTATGTCACTCACAAACATATTAAAAAGAATAGGACCCAGAACAGACCCTTGTGGCACACCGCTTGTAACCTGTCTCTGCTCAGAATACTTGCCATTAACAATAACTCTCTGATGTCTATGCTTCAGCCAGCTTGAAATCCACTGAACTATCCAGGGATTAAGTCCAATCTTCACTAATTTATCTATCAGCTCTTTATGTGGAACCGTATCAAAGGCTTTGCTGAAGTCCAGATAGGCAATATCCACGGCACCACCTTGATCCAACACCTTTGTGACATAGTCAAAGAACTCAATGAGATTAGTCTGACACGATTTGCCTTCAGTAAAGCCATGCTGATTTGGGTCCAATAAGTTATTGTTTTTTAGATGCTGATTTATCCTCTTTTTGAGTAGAGTCTCCATCATTTTAACTACAACTGATGTCAAGCTAACTGGCCTGTAGTTTCCAGCTTCTTCTCTACTGCCCTTCTTGTGGATAGGCACTACACTGGCCATTCTCCAATCCTCAGGAACATCTCCTGTTAACAGGGATTGGTTAAACAAATCAGTCAGGGGGGTAGCAATGACAGATCTGAGTTCTTTAAGAACTCTGGGATGGATGCCATCTGGACCCATTGCCTTATTTATCTTTAATCTTTCAAGTTCTTCTAAGACATCGGCTTCTAAGATCACTGGAGCTGAATCCGTACAGCTGGAAGCAATGCTATATCCCTCTATAGTATTATTTTGTAAGGTGTCCTTTGAGAAAACTGAACAGAAGTAGCTATTGAAATGGTCAGCGATCTCCTTATTCCCATTAATGCATGTGTTATTCCCGGTACTAAGCTTTGTGATGCTGTAGTTTTTCTTCTTCCTATCACTAATATATCTGAAGAAGGTTTTATCCCCCTTCTTTACAGATTTTGCTATTTCTTCCTCTTTTGAGGCTTTAGCAGCATATATTATCTGTTTCGCCTCCTTCTGTCTCATTTTATACACCTCTCTATCAGCTATACTTCCAGACTCTTTATACCTCCTATAGGCAGCCTTCTTTTCATTGACTATAGCCCTTACATCATTGCTAAACCATAGCGGTTTCTTCTTCCTTTTACCTTTAGTTACTTGCTTTACATAAAGTCTTGTGGCTTTTAAGATGGCCTTTTTTAATACAGTCCACTGGGTGCTCGCTCCTGCCATTTTATCCCTCCCCTTTAATTCATTATTTAAATATTCCCCCATTGCATTAAAATTTGTTTTTCTGAAATCCAATACTTTGGTTGCAGTATAGGATTGCTCACAATCAGTTTTTACATCAAACCACAAACATAGATGGTCGCTGCAACCTAAATTTTCTCCCACCTTGACCTCTGAAACCCGATTCCCATTTGTAAAAACTAAATCTAGAATATTCTCCCCTCTAGTTGGTGTCTTAACTAGCTGTGCCATAGCTGCTCCTGTAAAGGCCTCTACTATATTCTTACTTTTGCATGTAAGGGCACTGGGGATATTCCAGTCAACATCAGGCATGTTGAAATCACCCATAACCACAATATCTCCCTTTACTGCCATTAGGGTAATCTCATCCACCATCTTGTTGTCATGTTCCTCAGATTGCCCTGGAGGCCTATAGATCACCCCAATTCTAATGACAGAACCGTCTTTATTTTGCATGCAAATCCAGAGGGTCTCCAGATCTTTACATGTATTTTGAATTAGTATTGTTTTCAGACTTTCTTTAACATAAATGGCTACTCCACCTCCCCTTCTCTCTATTCTATCCTTCCTATATAGTGTATATCCTGGTATGGATATTTCCCATTCATTGGAATCCTTAAACCATGTCTCAGTTATGGCAACCAGATCCAAATTATCTCTAGATATTATGGCCATTAACTCACAGAGCTTGTTGCTCAAGCTTCGAGCATTCGTGCACATTACCCGAAGAACATTATTTTCATTATTAGTTTGCCCCTTATCATCAACAACTACATCTATTTTATTTTCAGCTCCCTTTTCATAAGCTTCCAGAAACTGATGTATCCTCATTGGTCGGGGACAGAAATCCTCCACATCTGGTACATCTCTGTCCCCTTTACCTAGTTTAAATGCCTGTCCAAAAAAGCTCTGAATTCCTCACCAAGCACCTGGGTACCTCTGTATGATGGATGCAAACCATCCCTCTTAAACAACTCCCTATTAGACCATCTACTGACATCATGACTTACATAACCAAAACCTTCAGCTTTACACCACTGCCTTAACCACACATTAAACTCTCTGATACAACTTGTTTTACCCTCCTGGCCACAAACCGGTAACACCTCTGAGAAAGTCACTGAATCAGTTATTTTACCCAGCTCCACACTTAGACTTTGAAAATCTCTTTTTACTACATTAACATTTCTCTGGGACAGATCGTTTGTGCCAAGATGCACCACCACATCAACTTTATTACCTTTACTCACAGCCCTGACAATGTTTGTAATCCGCCTCCTGTCCCTGTGGGCAGTGGCTCCTGGAAGACACCTCATCACCTTCACCACATCCTTCCTCTGTCCCAAATCAACACCTCTGACAATCGAGTCACCCACAAGAACATGTGTCCTCTCTTTATTTCTACTAACTGGACTTGGTTTGGTGACACTATGTTCCTCATTTACAACAACATTTACAATATGACAGAACTGGTGGCCCTAACAGCTGCACTTTATAATGTTATATTTGTTATATGTTGTGTATATGTTTACAGTTCACTGTGCTTTCCTTTATGATGTCATATTTGCACTATAGTAATAAACATATTTGACCAAAAGATTTAACAAAATGACTCATATTATTAATCTGTCAAGCAAGTGTACCTTGTTGTAGTGGCAGGGTTTAAATTTTTTTTGTGAAAGGTAAATTTAATACATAATTGGTATGCTGCAAAATAAAGTAGTTTAAAATGGCGGGGGGGGGGGGCAGACACTTAGGCTGTATGGGGGCCCAAAATTCCTGATGGCGGCCCTGCCCGGAGCCAACAAAGAGCTCCTGACCAGCGGAACAGGAAGGCAGCTTGTCAAAAGCCGTCTATTTATTTATTTTATTTATTTATTTATTTATTTATTTATTTATTTATTTATTTATTTATTTTGTCCAATGCACAATACATATTGAAGAGGATAGACATGAGTTATTATATATAAAGAAAGGATATAAAAGTCCAATACACAATGAGGGTTTTAGTGGGTATATATCAATATACACATAGTAAAATACATGATGAAGGTTATAGAGGAGATACTCATAGTAAAATATATCTAAGAAATAATAGAAAAGAAGATATAGGAATAGAATATATCAATGAAAGAATAGAAGAAGAGATATAGGAATAGAGGAAAGGTATATAGGAGATATAGGAGAGCAATAGGACAGGGGACGGAAGGCACTCTAGTGCACTTGTACTCGCCCCTTACTGACCTCTTAGGAATCTGGATAGGTCAACCGTAGATAATCTAAGGGTAAAGTGTTGGGGGTTTGGGGATGACACTATGGAGTCCGGTAATGAGTTCCACGCTTCGACAACTCGGTTACTGAAGTCATATTTTTTACTGTCAAGTTTGGAGCGGTTAATATTAAGTTTAAATCTGTTGTGTGCTCTTGTGTTGTTGTGGTTGAAGCTGAAGTAGTCGCCGACAGGCAGGACGTTGCAGCATATGATCTTGTGGGCAATACTTAGATCTTGTTTAAGGCGTCTTAGTTCTAAACTTTCTAGGCCCAGGATTGAAAGTCTAGTCTCATAGGGTATTCTATTTCGAGTGGAGGAGTGAAGGGCTCTTCTGGTGAAGTATCTTTGGACATTTTCAAGGGTGTTAATGTCTGAGATGCGATATGGGTTCCAAACAGATGAGCTGTATTCGAGGATGGGTCTGGCAAAAGTTTTGTAAGCTCTGGTAAGTAGTGTGAGATTGCCAGAGCAGAAGCTACGTAGGATTAGGTTTACAACTCTTGAAGCCTTCTTGGCTATATTGTTGCAGTGGGCTTTGGCACTTAAATCTTTTGTTATTAGTATACCAAGGTCTTTAACCGAGTGGGGATTATCTGTGATAATTTGATTATTCAGTTCGTATTTGGAGTTCAGGTTCTTCTTCCCAATGTGTAGGACAGAGCATTTGCTAGTTGAGATTTGGAGTTGCCATGTGTTAGACCACTCAGAAACAGCGTCAAGGTCTTTTTGGAGAGTAGTTGTGTTATCGGTGGTGTTGAAGAGTTTTACATCATCGGCAAAGAGGACACAGTTGCTTGTAATGTAATCGCAAAGGTCATTGATGTAGAGAATGAAGAGCGTTGGTCCCAGTACACTACCTTGGGGAACACCGCTTTTAACTGGGACGGGGGTGGATATGGTGCTTCCTATTTTGACCACTTGTTGTCTGTTTGATAGGAATGCTGTAATCCAGCTGTGGAGGGATCCTGAGATGCCATAGGATTTGAGTTTTAGGAGTAGTTTGTCATGGACCACTGAATCAAAGGCTTTGCAGAAGTCAATATAAATTGCATCTGTAGATTTCCCTTGATCTAGATGAGTTGTCCATATATTTTTGCAGTGGAGGAGCTGCAGGTTGCAGGATAGTTTTTTTCTGAAACCAAATTGTTTATTAGAGAGCAAATTATTAGTTTCTAAATGGAGAGTAATTGATTTGTTTATAATTGATTCCATGACTTTGCATGGGACGCAGCATAGTGAAATTGGTCTGTAGTTATCTACAAGAGAGGGGTCTCCTTTTTTGAAGATGGGGATGACCATTGCTTTCGACCATAGCTTAGGAAGTGTGCTGGTTCTGAAGGATTTTTCAAAAATTATGCTTAGTGGTTCAGCTATGGCAGAAGAGAGCTTTTTTAGAAAGTATGCACATAGACCATCTGGTCCAACTGATAGAGAAGGTTTAAGGTCACGTAATGCTTTTTCAACTTGGTCTTCAGTGAAGTCTACTTGGGTTAAATCATTGAGGGAGTTTGAGGTGCGATTGATGAAATTGGGGGATGAGCCATTGCTGTTAACAAAGACAGAGCCAAAGAAAGAGTTGAAGAGGTTGGCTTTGGATGAATCATCATGGTATTCTCTGTTGTTGGGTCCTTTGAGAGGTGGGATTGGTCTAGAGTCTTTGAGTTTATTGTTGACAAAGTTGTAGAAAGCTCTATTAGATTTGGTGCGTAGGAGGTTTTCCTCTTGTTTGCTGTAGTAGTTAAGGCATTCTGCTTTTATTTGATTGCAAATGCTTTTATATCGGCTTTTGAAGTTGGAAACTTGTCCTTTTTTGTTTTTCCTCCAGAGAGATTTTTTTCTTGTTTGTAATTTTCTTATTGAGATGGGGAGGTTATTTTTTTTGTTTATGGTACATGTTAGAGGTACATGAAGTCTGATGATAATTTTCATTTCGAGTAGGAATGTGTTGTAGAGGTCATCAGTAGTGTAGCATTCAGAGAATAGAGTTTTCCAGTTTAATGTTGAGAGGTGGGCTTCAATGAGTTCGTAGTTCGCTTTTTTGAAATTGAATTTTGGTGTTGTATTATTTTGGTGGTTCATAGTGTGGCTTAAGTTGAGACTGAAGTTTATCATGCTGTGGTCGCTGTTGGAAAATGGTTCTGTTATTTGTAAGCCATATATTGTACTTTTGCTGTTACAGAAGATGAGATCCAGACAGTTATCAAGTCTGGTATTTTTAGTTACTAGTTGGTCAAGTCCCAGTTGGGTGACGGTATTATATATAGTAGAATGGATGGGTTCCGTGCTGCATTCATTTAAGGACCAGTTGATGTGTGGTAGGTTGAGGTCTCCGAGGAAGATAATGGGGTATGGGCAGTTGGTTGCCCACGTTAGTAATGTGGATAATTTGTTAGCATGTTCGATGTCGTAGTCCGGGGCTCTGTAGCAGAGTAAGAAGCGAATTGTGGTATTTAGGGATAAATCACAGACAATAATTTCAGGTACCAATAAATCCTGTGCAACTTTAAGGATTTTTAGGTTCAGCGATTTTTTGTAAAATATAGCTACTCCGCCTCCTCTGCGGGATTCACGGTCTGATCGGAAAACATGGTAGTTTTTTGATGTGATAATGGAGTCTGGGTAGGAAGCATTTAGCCATGTTTCGCATATGAAAATTATATCAAAATTGGAGGTGTCAAGTAGAAGGAGGAATTCAGATATCTTGTTGACTAAACTTCTAGCATTTAATAGTTTACATTTGAGATTGGTCTTGTGTTGAGAATTGGTTTTGGGGTGGTTAGAGGAAGTAAGGGGCACGCTTTCCTATTCTTGGTGTGAGGTGGTAGGGTTGTCCATTTGTTGTTGTGGAATGGTGGTCTGGCTGGTGTCAGTTTGATGTTGTGAGATGGTAGGTTGAAAGTTAGACCGGAAGATGTGGGGAGAATTATGCAGTGGCCAGGAATGGATAGATTGATTTGAATTTTGGATTGGAAGTTACCTGACAAGGCTCAGTGATGTCACTTCCTTCTCAGCCTCCTCTGGAAAGCGCCTCGTGACATTCACCCTCCGGTGGGCCAATGGGAAAGCGCCTGGAGTTCCCATCCCTTGACAGAGAGCGCCCCCTGGTGGATTTGAGGCAAAGTGCCTGGATGGGAGAAAAGGCGGGAAAGAGGTGCGCTTGACAATTCAATCTCAGCTCAGTTTCTTTTGAAGACTTTAAATGTGAAGAGAGTGAATTTAATGGCTGGAGAAGGAAAGTGCACAAAGCAAAGGTCCCAAACACCCCGTTGTGCCTGAGGGAGGGCGGGCTCCTGCCTGAGGGGATCTGCGCTCTGATTGGTCGCTGAGGGTGGGAAGGGGGCGTGTCCTTTCCCCCCGCCCTTTTCCTCTGGGCGCTGTTGGAGATTTACCTCAGGAGGCTCCCGACTGTCTTCTCTGCTGCGAACGTTCATTTCTCTTGATATAAAAGGGCAGATTTTCCTCAGTGTCTCCCTCTTCCTTTGGACAGCAGCCGCGTGTTTCCTCCCCATGGACCTTTCCCCCTTCTGTCCTGCGGGGAGGGAGGAAAAACTCCCTGGAATGGAGGCCCAGAAACTGGGAGCAGGAGGGCCCAGTGGGAGCCCCAGAGATGGGGGCACAGGGAGGTTTCTCTCCCGCTCTGCCCACAAAGGGAACCATCCAAGGAGGGAAGGCAGCACCCTGGAAGTCCAGCCTGGCTTAGGGGACGGGTCTCTCCAGAGAGGAATTGGGATCCTTGGACCATGGTCCACAACACCCCCGTGGGGGCTTCTGGCAGGGGATGAGCTGCCCCACACAAGGACCCAGAAGGTCAGCTGTGGGAACTGACCACATCTTCTCATCCAAAGGGCTTGAGAGTGAAACCAAAGTGAGAGGGAGACAAAGGTTTAGAAACTGATTCCCAAGTCAAATCTCAGGGGAATCAATCAAATTGGAAGAAAACAGGACACAAATCAGGAGATGTAGAAACCAAATATGGCGTCAATCAAAAGGCAGCAATGCGAGGAATAAACGGGGTGAATCCCGGAGAAAATGTGTGGAGGGAGCTGCAGGTTCAAGCTACCAAACTTCAGCCGATAAACCTTCCAGAGGACTCATCATTTCTTCCTCAGGGGGTTAAATACTCTCCCCCTCCCCCACTGTATTTAAAGACAACAAATGGACAACATGCTGATGTGAACAAATGTACTTCTACTGTTTCTGCTTCTATTCAAAATATGAAGGTTTATCTATCCATCTATCTATCTATCTCCCCCCATCATTTCTCTCAAATTTGTATAGCCCCCCAACTGACAAGTGACACTGATTCACATACAGCAAAGCTAAAAACAAGTATTTACATGAAATTATTTTTAAAAAACATTCAAAAGAATAAAAGAAGGCATGTGAGGCACTTTTTTCAATGCCATTGAAACTTCAGTCATTACATGAACCCTTATAAGTCAAGGACAAAGGGGCTGCCCCACCTGGAGACTCAGCCATGGGGCGGAGGAGGAGAATCCCTGAGCTGCCCTGATGAAGAATCCAGGCTTGTTGCCTGCTGGATCCTGGCCAGTTCCTCAGTTCCGCTTCGGAGGAGCCCAACGCTTCAGGCTGGGGAAGTGAAGCCCAAGAGCCTCTGCAGCTGTTGTGGGTTGCAGAAAGAAGAGCTTCTCTCTCTCTCTCTCTCTCTCTCTCTCTCTCTCTCTCTCTCTCTCTCTCTCTCTCTCTCTCTGTGTGTGTGTGTGTGTGTGGATAGTGAGGGTGTCAGGGAGAACTCAGAGAATATCAAAAGTCTTGCAGGGGGAAACATGGAAAGGGCCTAGAAGTTCTGCTTTGAATAGGAGAGCGATGGGCGTCCCACCAGAGTCTCTCTGGATCTGGGACCCATTTTGTGTGACTGGGTGTGTGGAAACACACAATTGTGGGGCAGGTTCGGACTCTGCCTCCTCCTTCAGCTGCAGTTCTGGCCTTCTGAGTCCGGTGTTGGGCCAGGGGGGAGTTTGACCCCTCCAGCCCCCTCCCCCGTCCCAGGAAAGGACTGAGGCCATCTCAGGACACAGGCCCTGTGGGACGTCTGCCTGATGCAGCCGGGAGAGGGTTGGGGCTCTGAGCCCTGCCTGATCTGGTGTTTCATCCTCAGCCCTCAACAGCTGGCAGCTGCCCAGCCTCCCCTGCCCTCACCTGGCTGAGAGATCCACCTGGCCAGCCTGAGGATGGGAGACCACCATGAGGCATCTGGGTTACTGCATAGGCTAAAACTCCTCCTAGACAAGACGGGGAAGCTTCAGGTCCTCCTCGAACTCGCCTCCCTCAAAAGGTCCACTTCCCATTCCTCTTTTAGCCTTGTCTGATCTCCCTGAAACTCCCCCCTCCCCCCTTGCTCAGTTCCTGTTGTTTGGATGACAGGAAACAATCATATAAGCTGGAGCCAATTAACAAAGCTCAATTCACAACACATGATTTCTAGCCGTCTGTCACATCAGAAACAAGCAGCAGATGTTGGTCTCCTCAGCAACAATTATACACTAGCAAAACCAATTCACAATTAAAGCAAAATAACGAAGTCCCCAGAATCTCTATTAAAATTCCTGGTTCTTTTTATAAATTGTAATTGTATTGTTTGGTTTCATATACTGTCCATCCACCCACCCACCCACCCACCCACCCACCCATCCAAAATAACACTGACACCTTTTCCAAGGAAGAAAATCTGTCCGGAAACGTTTCCACTTTCACTTTCTCTTTTCCGCCCTTCTCATCCGAGGGAAAGAATCACCAGAGGGAGACTGTGGGTTTTGGGGGCAAAAACCGCCCCCCGATTCCCCTCGAGATCCAGACTGGATCCCGGGATCTGCTTTGGCAGGAAAAGGGGGATCCTCTCGACGCACCGGAAGAAAGAGGGAGATTCCTACACGATCGGGGTTGAGGCGCTTCGTCCAGACGTTGTGAAAGAGGGAGACGCGTGTTTCCAGGAAGGGAAGCGCCGTTTTCTCTGGGAAAGCCACCAGATCCCTCCGGAGATTCCCCCCTGAAGAGGGGGAGGGCCTGGGGAGAGGATCCCGCTGGGTGAGGAGGGATCCCCGCAGATCCTCTCCGCCTCTTCCTGCCCAGACTGCCAGCGGAGGTTTTTCCTGGCTTCCCTTAATGGGGCGGCGCCTCCCCCCTTGTCACCCGGGGCAGCTGCTGGGGCCACCCTCCTTCTAGGCTGAGCGGGTGGGGGGAGCCCAGAAGGACCCTTCCAGCTCCGGATCCACTCGGCCCTTCGGGAGTCTCCGCAGCTCCAGCCTGGGCGCCCTCTGGGCACTGGGGGAACCCAAAGGGCATCCAGTCCGCCCCTCCAGGCGCCCAGAGAAAGGGAGAGTGGGGGAGGATTATGGAGCCGGCATGAAGGAGCCCCCTAGAATGCAGCCCCCCCCCCCCCCCCAAGACTGAGCACGTCCCCCTCCCCGTCTCTCCGTTCCTCTCTCGGCTTCGGACTATCTCCTGTATCGGGCGAAGTCAAGTGAGACTCTACCCGGAGACCGATGACGCTGCAGAAGGGAGAATTCCCATTGGTCCCCTTGCTCCTTCTGGACACGCCCAATGCCGAAGTTCGAGGAAAACTCCTCCCCCCAAACCAGACCCACCGATTCCGCCTCTGGGATTGGGAGCCTCCGCGTCTCTCTCCTCTCTCGGTCGAGCGCTGGTGGAGCCGCCTCATCCATGGCTTTGGTGGGGGTCGCCCTGGTGCTGCTGGTGGGGGCGCTGGCCCGGATCTCCGGAAGCGGAGGGGGGAAGGAGAGCCCCGGTAAGGAGGGGGCTGGGCGGAGGGGGAGGGGGTGGGGGGGAGAAAGTTTATGGGTCTCCAGAACCTCCGACAGCCTTGATCTCTGCGTGGTCTCCTCCCCCTTGCTCCCCACATGCCCCCCCCCAGGAGGAAGGAGAGGGACCCCCGTTCCCCGAGTGTAGTCGAGGGGGGAGTCGCAGCCGGGCCCCTCCCTCGCCCCCCCCCCCGCAGCGTCTGGGTCGGAGGGGGCTGCAGGGAAAGAGGAAGGGAAGCGAAAGCGGGAAACTGAGGCATTTTCAGCCCTGAATCCTCAGGAGGGAAAAGACGCATTTGCGCAAAAGGATTTTGGCTTTTTTAGAAACTTCCGTTTTTCTTCTGAATCTCAAAATTGAGGCTTTGGAGGTCAGGCAAGAGGGGGGCGTCGGTGCCTTCTGGGGAGACCCCGAATTTGGGGAGGAGTCCAGGAACCCCCCACATCTCCCCCAGCTCTTTGGGGACCTGGGAGGGGGGAGGATCTGGGGGGCTCTGAGTGGCTCCTCCCAAACAGGCCCCCCTTTGTGAGGGGGGGCTGGAGACCCTCCTTTTGAGAGGCTCTTAGGAGGGGCTTCAGGGGGTCTTTTGGGGGAGGGGAAAGAGGTGGGATCTCCGAGAATCCGTCAAAGGTGAACTTAGGTTTGGGGGGAGGAAAAAAAGTTGGTGCGACCCATGGAAGTTGGGGGTTGAAGGGCTGGAAGACTCCGGAAGAGTCAGTCTAGATGTCCTCCTTGTGCCCCCGCTCCCCCCCCCAATGGTAGAGAGAGAGAGGGAGGGGTGGAGATGAGCTTCCCTCCAGCCTAGAAATTTCCCTCAGCCCCTCCCCCATCCTTCAGGTCGCTTTCGATCCAGCCTTTTCCCTCCTCCCCTCCCCCTCTTTCTCTCCTCCCCTCCCCCCTTCTTCCCTCCCCCCTCTGCAGACCCCCACACACCACAAGTCTCCCTCCCTCTCTAGGGCTGGGGGAGTTCCCTTTCCCCCATCCGGTCTCTCAAAGGAAGGTCCCCCGCCTCCCGCCCTTCTTCTGTGGGACCCTCCTCCTCCACCACCAGCGGCTGGGAAGGGTGGGCCCTGGGGTCCATCCTGACGGCCTCCCTCCACCTCCTCCTCCCCCCTTCGCAGCCCATTTCCTGCACCAGAGGAAGACCGAGTGCCGCTTCCTGAACGGGACGCAGCGGGTGAGGCTCCTGTACAGGGAAATGTACGACCGGCAGGAGTTTCTCCGCTTCGACAGCGACCGCGGGGAGTTCGAGGCCGTCACGGAGTTCGGGAAGTGGCAAGCGGACGCGTGGAACGAAGACAAGCAGGGCCTGCAGTCCAGGAAGGCCGCTGTGGATTACTTCTGCCGGAACAACTACGAGATTCTGCAGGGGGGCCCTGTGGTTGGCCGGAGAGGTGAGTCTGCGGGGGGGGGGAGATTTTGGGGGAGGGGATCCCGCCCCCCTTCCTTTCCCTTTCCAAGGGGGGTCCAGGCCTCTGAGAGGAATCTCCCAAGAGAATCCACGGAAGTCTCTTTGTGGTCTCCTTTCTCTGCCTTTTTCTTCTTCATTCCGAGTCATTTCCACTCCAACATCTTTTAAATCAATAAAGAAGCAACTAAGTGAAATAAACATATGTATAAACTTAAATAAGCATATTAAACCTATACATAAATAAATAAAGCTGATTAAATGGAAACTGAAATAAAAATAATAAAATAACTTAAATTAATTAAATTTAAAATAAATGAAATAAAAAATAATAAAATAAAGTAAAATAAATCAATAATAAAATAATAATCTAAATAAAGAATAGAATAAATAATAAACTAAATAATTACAATAAATAAAGTATAAACAATAATACATCAATAAATATATAACCTAATAAATAACTGATCAATAAAAAATAAATAAATAACAAGAAATAAATAAAAATATGATGGGGAAACATAAAATTCACTTTGTAGTCCTGCTGTTTTAAATTCAGAGGCCTCTTATTTGTCTATTAAATTGAATTCCTGGAGGGGCAGAGGGAGAAAGTAGGTATTTAAAAAGAAAGAAAGAAAATATATATTTTCCCATCCAATTCTCCACAAACTCCCATGTGACCAAATTGGAACCTCAAAATCTTCACACTGCAGTCTTGAAAATAAGGAGGTTTGTGGAATAGGCTATAAAAACAAAAATGTAAAAATGCCACATTGCAGCTTTTGAATTTCCAGGGATTTAAAATCTGATCCTTCTGTTTTCTTCTTAAAAGACTTTTTTTCCTCATTCACAATTTTCATTTCCTGATTTTTAAGAAAAGCCACTTTCACTTTGTGAAGCCTCTGCCTTCATTGTCTTAGCAATTCCCACAAAGGCCTTTAAGGTCCCCAGATGCAAATGGGATCAGCCTGAAATGCTGTTATTGGTCTGCAATCTGACCAGATCCCAGGTTGGAAGGACAGATGACCATCTCAAAAGTGGTGGTTCTTGAGCAGGACAGAATTTACTGTTAATCAGAAAATCTCTCAAGAGGAAACAAAATGGTTCTCAAAGGACTCTGGGCTGGAATGGGTCAATTGTGGACCCTCTGTACCCCCCTCCCCCCCATTGATCCATCCAGGAGTTTTGCCATTTGGAACATTTGCTGAAGGAGGAGATCAAGAGGGATCCCCTGCAAGGCTCTGCTGAGATCCTGGGACCCACTTGACCTCCTGAGCCTCCAACTCCCCCCACTTTCCTTTTCCCCAAAAGATCCCCTCTGGATCCCTTCTCTCTTCTCTCCTCTCCTCTCCTCTTGCTCCTTCTTTCTTTCTTTCTTTCTTTCTTTCTGCCATCTTGGTTGATCATCTTCATGGCCGCGTAGAGGAATTTGGCTCCGCCCTCTCCCCTCCCCTCCACAACCTCTGTGTGAAGCCCCTGGGTGAGACTGTCCATCACCAGGGCTGGAGGTCTCCTCCATATGCTGATGTCATCAGATTACGTCTCCACCTCTGGGGACACGGGTGATGCTGAGGCTGTGGGGGGAATCAATGGGGGATCAGAGGCTTCGGCTGGACCCTGGCAAGACCAAAGGGCTTTGGGTCCATAGAGCAACAACATGGGGGGACTTCAACCAACTGGGTTCTGGGTGGAGTTGCATTGTCCCAGAGACCCAGTTGGCAATTCTGGAGATTCTCCTGGACTCCTGAAGAGCATCTGGCAGTAACAGTTCGGAGAGTGTCCGTAAGGCTTTGGGTCAGTTGTGGTCACTTTGGCAAATAGATTTAATAAATAGATAAATTTACTAAAGAAATGAACAAATGTTGGGGTAATACACCAAAATTAAAAGTGTGGCTTCATTTTCAACAAGATCCCAGGAATCCTCCGACTCGTGCTGCGTCTGTCCTTTCCGTCTTCTGCGTTATTTCTTTCTACGTCCACCACATCTGGCAGAAGGTTCCATCCACCTCTGGGCGTTTCCAGCGTTTATCCCTGTCAGACTTGCCTCTTTCGGGAATTCTTTTATGGAGACTGCAACTGATCCCAATCACAAAGGATTTAGGAGAGGGTCTTTGGAGGGGGGCGGCATACAAATCTAATAAATTATTATTATTATTATTATTATTATTATTATTATTATTATTCCCCCCCCCCTTTTGATTTCCTGCTGCAATGTACTTTGGAAGATGACTCAAAACCCAGAATACTTTTTTCAGGAGTGAAAAGGGATCTTGGCCTGAACCAACCAACTGGGTCTTCTGTTCTGGGCCCTCCTGTGTCTCTCATGTGCCTCCTTCTCCTCGCTCCCTCCAGCCAAGCCCACCGTCACCATCTCCCCCACCAAGATGGACCCAACTTCCCCCAACACCATCCTCCTCTGCATAATGACAGGCTATTACCCCATGGAGATCGAGGTCCAGTGGCTGAAGAACGGCCAGCCGGAGAAGGAGGGCGTGGCCTTTGGGGAGGAGCTCCAGAACGGAGACTGGACCTACCAGCTCCATGTGATGCTGGAGACCCAACCCCAGCGGGGGGACGTCTACACTTGCAAGGTGGAGCACGCCAGCCTGGAGGCCCCCATCACCGTCCAGTGGGGTAAGTCCCTCCCCTCCCACCCCTCCTGGTCTGGGGACCCCGTCCTGCCCTGAGAAGGGGGAGAGACCCTCTCTATGGTGGGGGGAGCCAGAATGGACCCTCCTGGGGGAAGGTGGGCCCGATCCTCCTGCTCAGGTGAGGCTCCTTCTCCTTCCCCAGAGCCCCGTTCCTCCCGCTCTGCCAGGGCCAAAATCTGGACGGGGATTATGGGGGCTGTGATAGGAGTGGCCTTCCTGGCTGTGGGGCTCTTCTCCTACCTGAAGGCCAAGAAAGGTGAGTCTGGGGGGCTGGAGGAAGGGTTGTGGGGAGGGGTATTTTGGGGAACTTCTGTTCTTGGACGGTTTATTAAGGGAAGATATTGAAAGTTATTATGGGCTATCGATGGGGAGGGGGTCCCTCTGAGTCCTCCAGCCCATGAAGGCTCCTGATTGGCTCTTTTTCTCCTTCCAGAAATTCCCATCCAACCACCTGCAGGTGAGTTTCTCCTCTTCCTCCCTCTTCTCAGCCCCTCCTATAAATTATGGGTATTTTTCTTTAATTTCTCAATTGTTCCTTTTTTAAAAGAAAACCTGCCTGAACAATATCTCTTCACCCCCCCTGCCCCCCCCCCGGTCCCAGGTGATCCTGCAGACTCGTTTGGGTTCGTTAGTTGGACCCTTGACCAGCTGTTCCTCCTGACCCCCCCTTCTCCTTGGGACAGTTCACACCATTTCTGGCCATGTGACCCCAGGCTTCCCCCTTTGCTGCCCCCCCATCTTAGCCCCATATTTCTTGTTCATATGAAGAATCGCAGCCTTTTGCCCCCTGGAATGGGGGGATTCTCTCTCTGTCTTTCTCTGCCTGTGGGGGCTGAAAGGGAAGAAAAATATGTTATTTACAGTAAAAGTTTCTCTTTATATTCTGATTTTTTTCCCTTCTCTTTTTCTGCAGCACTCGTGAATTAATCCTGCTGTCAACCTTCACTATAATTCTGCATCATTTCTACGCTTGGTTGCCAATAGTTACGGGGAGGGGTCTTGGGTAATGGGGGGAGGATGCAGGAGGCCCTGTGAAGTGGAATAAGTTTCCTCTTCCTTGAAACCAGGGGACCTGAAGGAGACCGTTAGAAGTGACATTCCATAAATGTGACCTGGGTGGAAGATGCCTCCACCTGATGGTCATGGACACTAGGGATTGGCCAATCTCCAGAGGGGGGGGGTCAAAAGGGGGTTTGATCTACGCAGGTATCGCACCTTTTTCTCCAGTCTTTGCTTTGACCTTGACTGCTTTCAGTTCTGGTTTAGGATAAATTCACTTTTGAACCTTGAAAAGGACCCTGAGTTTTATTCTTCTTAAATTCTGACTGTGGCAGCCGACACCTGCTCTCCGATGCACAAGGATTTATTTTTATTTCTTTGGTCTCTGATGGTTCTTTGTCCTGTTTGCAAACTCTGAGAAATGGAGGCAGAAGGTGGGAAGTTGGGGGGAGGAGGAGAAGGGCAGCGTGGACCTTCTCTTGCTGAGAACAGACCCCTCCCCACTTTCTTTCCTGTGAGGGAGGGGTGGAGACCATGTAGACTGTCCCCAGGGGTGCTGGGTAGACCTGTCAGTCAAGCCCCCTCGTGTCTCCTGGCTTTGAACCCACAGCAGCTTCATCTCCATCCTTCTTCCTACGAATCCCTTCCCTTCCCTTCGCTTTGCTGTGAAAGAATAAACTCCAGATGTAGGAAAACCCTGGAATCCTTCGTTTCTTCCTCCTCTTCCTCCTCCTCCCTGCCCCCACAGGAGGCCCCTCCCTCCGCTGCCTCTGGATCAACCATCCCGGCTACTTCGGGTCCAAAGCCAGAACTGATGTGGGAGGAGGGGGGGGCAGATCCAGGGAGGGGGAGGGGCTGGACCCCCTTGCTCTGCTCCCCCTCAAGGCCCCTTTGAGGAGCACAATGCCAGCAGGGACGGTCCTCCCTCGGCAATTGTGGGGAGCCATTGGGGGCACCCGAGACTCCCCCTACGTTCACCCAGCCATTTGAGCCATTTCTCTTCTTCCCAACTGGAGGGTCCTGCCCCATTTTGTCAGCCAATACCCCCTCCCCTTTTTGGGGACTCTTTCGAATGGTGTATAGTCTCCTGCCTGATGGTATAAATGGTGAAGGCTCGAGCAGGGGGTCGGACTAGATGACCTTTAAGAAATCCATCGGAAGCCATTCCTGGTGCAGAAGAAGCTTGAGACAGAGGGGAAGACCAGCTCTGCAAGGGGGAGGGGCTCCATGGTGCCGTCTTGAGTGGAAGACCCCTTCCTTCTCTTCAGCACCCCTAGATACCCCTGGACAGCCCCACAACTGAGCCCGGCCCCCTCCAGAGCTGATCCAGACTGGTTCTGCAGGAGTCCAGTGGCCTCGATCCTTGAGGAATAATTTTCCCCTCCCCTCCCTCATTTGGGGTCTTGGGGCCCCCACAGGAAGAATCGGTCAGTGTGGGATTATAGGAATTGTTTGAAACTCTGAGAAGATCTGGGCTCCGGTTGGCAACACCTCCTCTTGCAAGAGAGCCTGCAGGACCCCGAAGAAGGGACAACAACAAATGCACCAATTGGGGGGAGGGGGCATCAGAGTGGACTTCCCTAAGAGAAAAAATAAAAGCATGTGTTGATAGATGATCCATTGTTCAGGGGAACTGAAAGAGCCGTTTCCAAAATGGACAATCAAACTAAGGTGGTTGGTTGTGTCCCAGGAGCATCTACCAAAGACGGGACTGAGGAGCTTAGAGAAATATTGAGGCCCACAGATTATTCTTCCTTCTCCCTCTTTCCTGTGGGGTGGGAGGATAAAGTCCCTGGAAACGATGCCAAGAGACTCAGAGCAGGGGGCCCCAGTGGGAGCCACAGAGATGGGGGCACAGGGGGGTTTTCTCTTCCACTCTCCCAATAAAGGGAACCACCCAAGGAGGGAAGGCAGCACCTTGGAAGTCGAGCCTGATGGTTCTCTCGAGGGAAATGGGGAGCCACTTTTGTCACTGCCATTGAAACTTCAGTCACTAAATGAACTGTTGTAAGTCAAGGACTCCTTCCAGTGGGTCACAGGACAAAGGGGCTGCCCCACCTGGAGACTCAGCCATGGGGCGGAGGAGGGGAGTCCCTGAGCTGCCCTGATGAAGAATCAGAAGACTGTTTTTTAAGTTGTTGTTGTTGTTATTATTATTATTATTATTATTGGATTTGTATGCCGCCCCTCTCCGCAGACTCTATGTTGCCAGGCATGGGGTAAATAGTACATGCCCCCCCCCACTTTCTGACCATTAAATGTTACGTGTGGATGTAATTGAATAAATTGACTGTTTTTTAAGTTGTTATTATTATTATTATTATTATTATTATTATTATTATTATTATTGGATTTGTATGCCGCCCCTCTCCGCAGACTCTATGTTGCCAGGCATGGGGTAAATAGTACATGCCCCCCCCCACTTTCTGACCATTAAATGTTACGTGTGGATGTAATTGAATAAATTGACTGTTTTTTAAGTTGTTGTTATTATTATTATTATTATTATTATTATTATTATTATTATTATTATTATTATTGGATTTGTATGCCGCCCCTCTCCGCAGACTCTATGTTGCCAGGCATGGGGTAAATAGTACATGCCCCCCCCCACTTTCTGACCATTAAATGTTACGTGTGGATGTAATTGAATAAATTGACTGTTTTTTAAGTTGTTGTTATTATTATTATTATTATTATTATTATTATTATTATTATTATTGGATTTGTATGCCGCCCCTCTCCGCAGACTCTATGTTGCCAGGCATGGGGTAAATAGTACATGCCCGCCCCCACTTTCTGACCATTAAATGTTACGTGTGGATGTAATTGAATAAATTGACTGTTTTTTAACTTGTTGTTATTATTATTATTATTATTATTATTATTGGATTTGTATGCCGCCCCTCTCCACAGACTCTATGTTGCCAGGCATGGGGTAAATAGTACATGCCCCCCCCCCACTTTCTGACCATTAAATGTTACGTGTGGATGTAATTGAATAAATTGACTGTTTTTTAAGTTGTTATTATTATTATTATTATTATTATTATTATTATTATTATTATTGGATTTGTATGCCGCCCCTCTCCGCAGACTCTATGTTGCCAGGCATGGGGTAAATAGTACATGCCCCCACCCCACTTTCTGACCATTAAATGTTATGTGTGGATGTAATTGAATAAATTGACTGTTTTTTAAGTTGTTGTTGTTGTTGTTATTATTATTATTATTATTATTGGATTTGTATGCCGCCCCTCTCCGCACTCGGGGTGGCTAACAGCAATGATAAAAAACAACATGTAACAATCCAATTTAATAAAACAACTGAAAACCCTTATTATAAAAAACCAAAGATACACACAAACATACCATACATAACTTGTAATGGTCTAGGGGAAGGAATATCCTAACTCCCCCATGCCTGGCGACAAAGGTGGGTCTTGAGTAATTTGCAAAAGACAAGGAGGGTGGGGGCCGTTCTAATCTCTGGGGGGGGGGTTGATTCCAGAGGGCCAGGGCCGCCACAGAGAAGGCTCTTGCCCTGTGTAAGCAAAACGACATTGTTTGGTCGACGGGACCCAGAGAAGGCCAACTCTCTGGGACCTTATCGGCCGCTGGGATTTGTGCGGTAGAAGGCGGTTCCGGATGTATTCTGGGATTTTAGCTTATAATTTTTAACTACAGTGATTCCTCATCTTACAAACTTAATTGATTCCGTGACCAGGTTCGTAAGATGAAAAGTTTGTAAGACGAAGCAATTTTCCCCAAGACGAGGGATTCGTATCATGAGGTACCACTGTACGACATTTCCAGTGTGGGGTTTTGTTTTTTTGTTATTCATAATAAGACCATTTGCATCTGGGAACATTAACAATCTTTGTGTATTAGCTTAAAAAAAGGCAGCGGTTTTACAAAGTGAAAACCGTGACTTGTTTCTTTGAGCAAGAAATGCAAATGGATCAGAAAAAATATTTCAGCAAGAAAATGGATGGAGCATTTTTAAATAAGTGGAAATTGGAAAGTTTGAATTTGACATTTTATTGAAAATACCTTCAACTTCTGCAGATTACTTTTAGCAGTTGAGTCACTAAAATGAGGACCCAGATTGCTTGGGACAAGATGCTGACTTTGTAAACTGCTCAAAGATAAAGTGGTAGAGCATTGTAGAGTAGTAAAGAAATCTAAGTGGAATTGCTATTGCTATATAGTTTCTCCCGAGTATGGATCCTTTTATGAGAGGATAGAGATCTAATCTGAGCAAAAGTATTTCCACACTCCAAGCATTTCTATGGCTTCTCCCCTGTGTGGATCCTCTTATGGGAAGTAAGAGAATTATTATGAGCAAAGGTCTTTCCACATTCCATACATTTATACAGCTTCTCCCCTGTGTGGATCATTTTATGGGTATTAAGTGCACTGCTCTGAGCAAAGGTCTTTCCACACTCCATGCATTCATACGGCTTCTCACCTGTGTGGATCCTTTGGTGGTAAATAAAATAATCTCTTTGAGCAAAGGTCCTTCCACACTCCATGCATTTATACGGCTTCTCCCCTGTGTGGATCTTTTTATGGAAAGTAAGTGTAGTGCTATGAGCAAAGGTCTTTCCACACTCAATGCATTTATACGGCTTCTCCCCAGTGTGGATCCTTTTATGGGAAGTAAGATCTTTGCTCTGAGCAAAGGTCCTCCCACATTCCATGCATTTATATGGCTTCTCCCCTGTGTGGATCCTCTTATGGAAAATAAGAGAATTACTATGAGCAAAGGTCTTTCCACACTCCATGCATTCATACGGCTTCTCCCCTGTGTGGATCCTTTTGTGGATAGTAAGTTGCCCCCTTGTTTTAAAACATTTTCCACATTTCAAACATTTATAAGGCTTCTCTTTTGTGTCGATCGCTTTTTGGAATGTCAGGTAGTTACTTCCAAGAGAAAGAATGGATGTCCCATTGTAATTTTGTCCATTGTGTCTTCTTATAACATCTTCTCCTTTGTTTTGGGTGAAATAGTTTTCATTTACTTGTATTTTAGCTCTGATTAGCTTCACACTTTTCCCAATATATTTTTTCTTGATTTTCTCTTGTTGCACAAGTATGTCTTTCATCAGAGCATCAGTGGAAGATGGGTTTTCCTGATTCCAATCCTTTGACTGGTTTCTTTTGGGGCTTTCGGATTCCATTGGAATTCCAAACTTCTCCGTTCCATCTTTAGGGTTGGTGACCTGGAACAGTTCACAGGAATCTTGATTCTCTTCTCCTGTCCTGTTCTTACCTTCAAAGCAAAAAAGAAATGACAATGAAAGCCTTTGTTCTTAAATTGGATTGGAAGGAGACTCTTCTATGGGCTGGGTGTGAAAGTTCTATTCTGACACAATTTGGGAGGTTTCAGAGTACAAATGACAACACAGTCCTTTCACATGACCTCCAGAGGACACATAAAAGCACACCTCGTTCTTTTCAGCCTCCATAGGTAAGTTCAAATAGAAATGGAAAAATAGAGATAGCACAGAAAGCATCTAAGCAAAGAGATATTGACTCTTTCCTTCATTCAAGCACCAGAAGACCAGATCCTTTAATAATAATAATAATAATAATAATAATAATAATAATAATAATAATATATTAGATTTGTATGCTGCCCCTCTCCGAGGACTTTCCTTCTCCCTCCCAGAAGACGATATCTCGTAATACATGTATTATTTTGAAAAATAAAAAACTAACTATAATCTGTCTTCTTGAACTCTGATTGGCGACTAGAAAACTCTTACCCAGAGAGACCACGTTCCTATGGTTTTCCAGCATGACTTCCGAATGCAGCGCTTTCTGGTCAGGATCCAACAGAGACCATTCCTCCTCAGAGAAAGACACAGCCACCTCCTCAAAGGACACAGGACTGTCCTGAACATGGAAAAAAGAACAGAACACATTAGATCTTTTCATGTTCATCAAAGATTTACACAAGAGATAGATGGTGTGCAGTAGCTGCCAATAAAGCAGTAACACAGTTCCAGGCTGCATCAACAGAGGGATAGAATCAAGATCACGTGAAGTGTTAATGGTAAGGCCACACTTGGAGTACTGCATTCAGTTCTGGTCACCACGATATAAAAAGGAGGTTGAGACTCTAGAAAGAGTGCAGAGAAGAGCAACAAAGATGATTAGGGGACTAGAGGCTAATATTGTAAAGGCTCGACTACTGTAACGCTCTCTACATGGGGCTACCTTTAAAAAGTGTTCGGAAACTTCAGATCGTGCAGAATGCAGCTGCGAGAGCAATCATGGGCTTCCCCAAAAATGCCCATGTAACACCAACACTCCGCAGTCTGCATTGGTTGCCGATCAATTTCCAGTCACAATTAAATGTGTTGGTCATTACCTATAAAGCCCTTCATGGCACCGGACCAGGGTATCTACGAGACCGCCTCCTGCCGCACGAATCCCAGCGACCGGTTAGATCCCACAGAGTGGGCCTTCTCCGGGTCCCGTCAACAAAACAATGTCGTTTGGCGGGGCCCAGGGGAAGAGCCTTCTCTGTGGCAGCCCTGGCCCTCTGTAACCAACTCCCCCCGGAGATTAGAATTGCCCCCACCCTCCTCACCTTTCGTAAGCTACTTAAAACCCACCTCTGCCGTCAGGCATGGGGGAACTGAGATATTCTTTCCCCCTAGGCCTCTACAATTTATGCATGGTATGCGTGTGTGTGTGTATGTATATGTTTGGTTTTACAAATAAGGGGTTTTTAGCTGTTTTAGTATTGGATTTACATGCTGTTTTTATTAGTGTTGTGAGCCGCCCCGAGTCTGCGGAGAGGGGCGGCATACAAATCCATTAAATAATAATAATAATAATAATAATAATTGTGATGACGAAATTATGGCAGAGCCATTTCTCCGGGCACTCCAAGTGGCGGCCATGAAACGTCCAGGTTTCTGACGTGCATGTGCAGTGACGAAAAGAGGGAGGAGTGGCTGCTGGACGCGCAGAAGCTGCTGACTGCCCTGGCGTCTGCTCGCCAGTGGGGAAATCCCGGTGCCGCTGGTGGAGCAGCTGGAGGAGTTGGCGAGATAGGTGCATTCCTGCCATCCCCCTGTGGCATGCCCCCCCCCCTCGCCTAACCTGTTTCTGAGGATGGGAGCCGCCCTGAGTCTTCGGAGAGGGGCGGCATACAAATCTAATAAATTGAATTGAATAAATTGAATTTCTGTTGGGCCAGTGACTTTCCAGCTCATGTATATCTGCTTGGTCAGCTGCAGCATAGGTTCAAATTTACTTGTATGACATTCTCTAAAATAGGCAATGAAAAGGGTTTAGTTCAACTGGCAGACTTTTTTTATGAGTTTTCATCAGAATATGAGACGGGAAGCAAACCCCTTCCATCAACTGTCCTCTCTTAAGCTCCTCCTCCAGCCCTGTGATGGTGAACTTGTGGCACCCAATTTTCACAAACACTGGGATGTTTGTGCCTTCCCCGAGCCCTCGGAAGCATTCTGCAGACCTCGCAAACCCAAATAAAAAATTGAATAAATAATTTTTTGCAAAACGGGCCTGTTTTTCACCCATTTTTGCCAAAGGCGGGGTGTGCAGAGGGCTGGAAAGGCCCGCAAAGTGCTCCTGGGGGAGAGGGGCAGGGAGGACAGAAACCTTTTTCTTACTTACCACTTCACAGTCTTGGTGTGTCCTATAGTCTGAAAAATATGGTAAATTGCCCTATTGGCAGTCGGATATAAATACGTGGGTGTTGAGTTGCGGTTTGGGCATTTGGTTTGAAAAAGGTTGGCCGTCACTGGGTCAAACATATGAAAAAGGGTTGCAGGACCTGGGTATCTCTAGTTTAAAGGAGAGAAGGACTGGGGAGACATGATAGCGATGTCCCAGTATCTCAGGGGTGGCCGCAAAGAAGAGGGAGTCAAGCTAAGAAGGAGACAAGCGACTTAGAACTAAGGAGAAATTTCCTGACAGTTAGAACAATTGAACAACTGAGATTAAAACCAGAGACCTTTCTTCTAGGCATAATAAATCAAAAACTCAAAAAAGACTATTATTATCTGATACAGCACATGATTACTGCAATAAGAATTGCAATAGCACAAAATTGGAAAGAAGAAGAAACACCATCAGAAAGAGAAATGATTAAAAAAAATATATATGACTGTGCAGAAATGGACAGATTAACCCCAAAACTTAAAAATAAAGAAGAATCAAAATATTATGAACTCTGGATAGAGACAAGAAAAAATAAACAATAACAATAATGGGAGTAAATAAACAAGATGTTCTTAAAATCATTCCAAGATACTACATCAACGGCTTGCCTCCAGTGTTTTTAATAGGAAAGTGAACACAAGAACAAGGGGACACAATCTGAAGTTAGTTGGGGGAAAGATCAAAGGCAACATGAGAAAATATTATTTCACTGAAAGAGTAGTAGATCCTTGGAACAAACTTCCAGCAGACGTGGTAGATAAATCCACAGTACCTGAATTTAAACATGCCTGGGATAAACATATATCCATTGTAAGATAAAATACAGGAAATAGTATAAGGGCAGACTAGATGGACCATGAGGTCTTTTTCTGCCGTCAGTCTTCTATGTTTCTATGTTTCTAAGATCAAACCAATCTGACTTTAGATTAATTGTGTGATAGAACAAATGTGTGACAACCGCTGATGCCATAAGCTGCATATTGACATCAAAAGGAAGAAATAGAACCGTTAGGTCAACAGTTCAACGGGGAGGGAGGGAGGGGGAACTAGGGGCAGCTCTGTATAAAGTAGCTTAGAATTTAAGCACAATAACTATACAAATAATAATTATACTCTGAAATGATACAATATGTAAAACACTATATATCTGCTCTTTGTTAATCTTTGTATTAGAATAATAAAAAATTTTTTTTTAAAAAAAGAACAATTGAACGGCTTTTGCCTCCAGAAGATGTGAATGCTCCAACACTGGAGGTTTTTAAGAAGAGGTTGGATAATCATTTGTCTGAAGCAATTTAGTCTCCTGCCCAAGCAGGAGATCTCCAAGGTCCCTTCCAACTCTGTCGTTGTTACTGTTATTATTATAATTATTACTCTCGCTATTATTACGTATATTTCATTATCTATAGTTCTTGCATAGACATCCCTCCTATCTGTTAATTTTTACCCTCCTTCTCTTTCCATCTCTATCTCCCAATTTTTGACTGCACTTTTATTTTTATCTTCTAGCCATTAAAAACTCTCTTCCAAAATTTGTAACAATCCGTCTCATCTTTGTCCGTGTCTAAAAAATGGCTTGTTGTAACCTTCAAGTTGGAGGAGCTTCGAAGAGAACAAGACAAACAGAGGACGCAACTGGAACCTGCTATTCTGCTCTCCATGTTGTGGTAGAACACAAAAATAATCCTGGCCAAATGGAGGAAAATAGAAGGAGAGAGCCCTCTGCACACCCACTTCACTTCCGGAAGGAAGAATAGAAATCTCATAATTTCCCCCTTTCTTACTTGATTTGGAGGTTCAGCCGCTGTTTGATCTCCGTCATAAAAACAAGAAAGCTTCATTCTTTGTTTCTCTGTAAGGAACAAATGATTTCAAGATGCATCATGAACAAAAGAGGAGTAGAAGAGACAGAGAGAGGTAAGACAGATGGACAACTGGAGGATCTTCCATTACCTCCTGAAGTGTCCTGGCTTTGATCTTCCCAAGGGATCCTCCTGAAAAATGTCTCCTGGGGGGGATTTGATGGATTCTCCTTTCCCTCAGGATCTCTGATCTCCCCAGTGCAGCACTTCAGATGGGAAGAAGGAAAAAAAAGAAGCAAAATGTATATGACACGAGACAAAAATGGATTCCCAGATTTGAAACACAATCTCAAAGACCCCAATATCCATCTGTGAGGTTGAGTGAGAAAACAGAACAATGTCCTACAAGAATTGGAGATGGGATGAACGCCAGAGAAGTTTGCGAAGTATTCAACCACATTCTCTATTCCCTTCTGAGCTCCCAAAAGTGTCTCACCTGCAACTGGACCTGCTCCTTCTGCTCCTCCGCCTGGCTCAGGAGGAGGCCTTCTGCCAGGGCCACTGCCTGGGAGCTGGTCTCTGCTCCACACTCCCTCACCCAGCCCTCCATCTCTGGGGGCAGAAGGGACAGCAGATGCTCCAGAACCACCAGGTCCAGCATCTGGGCTTTGGTGTGTTTCTCTGGCCTCAGCCATCGCCTGCACAAGTCGTGGAGTCGGCTGCAAAGTCCTCGGGGACCCTCAGCCTCCCGGTATTGGATGGAGTTCCAGGGCTGAACTTCCGAAGGGAGGATGGGTTCTTCCTCCAGGATCTTCTGCCAGGGTCTTGTCCAGAGCTTCCCCCCCTTCCCAGGCTGAGCGGCTGCAGGGCCTTTTCCGCTTCCCCCCTTTGCAACAGGTGGGGTCTCCATCCTTTCTCTGTCCTGCAGAGCAACTC
Source organism: Erythrolamprus reginae (assembly GCF_031021105.1). NCBI lineage: Eukaryota > Metazoa > Chordata > Lepidosauria > Squamata > Dipsadidae > Erythrolamprus > Erythrolamprus reginae. Next base: position 689,743 of record NC_091951.1, read on the forward strand.
CAAAGGGGTCCAAGGACTCTTGTGGGTCTCCAGACGCCTTTTCCTTCACGGGACCATTTCTGGGAATACAGGACGGATCCCTCCAGGTGATTTCGCTCTTTTTTCCTTCCCCCAGGAGAAAATGGGGCCTTGCAAAGACAACAAATGGCTTCCGGTTTCTGTCTCTGAGGGGGAAGGGAAAACAAAGGCCCAGAATGAGAAGGTGGAATTCAGCCCCTGAGCGACCTTCACCCAACCTCCCCCCGCTTCCCCTGCAAGGAGAGGGTGGCTGGGGAGCATGGGACCCGGGAAGAGAACTCTCCCTCACCTGGGGCACCTCTGGATGTCCTCCGTCTCGTGCGAGCACCAGCGGTTAAGGAGAGCGAGTGTGCCGTCCTAGAGCGTCGAGGCTCAGTGATGTCACTTCCTTCTCAGCCTCCTCTCGCCCTGGGGTTCCCTTCCCTTAGCAGAGTCCGCCCCCTGGTGGAAAGGCGGGGAAAGACTTTGACCTCTTTTTTGCCCAGTGCAAGATAAATTTAAAAAAAAAAACCATTCCAGCCTCACAATTGAATCTCAGCTCTGTTTCTTTTGAAGACTTTCAATGTGAAGAGAGTGAATTCAATGGCTGGAGAAGGAAAGTGCACAAAGGTCCCCAACACCCCGTTGTGGCTGAGGAGGGGCGGGCTCCTGCCTGAGGGGATCTGCGCTCTGATTGGTTGCTGAGGGTGGGAAGGGGACGTTTCCCTTTTCCCGCCTTTTTCCTCTGGGCGTTGTTTACGATTTACCTCCCGACTGTTTTCTCTGCTGTTTACGTTAAATACATATACAGTACATTCATATTGATATAAAAATATAAATGTCTGTATTTAATGACTGGAGAAGGAAAGTGCGCAATGGTCCACACATTCTCATCCATTTTTCGTCTTTCTGGGATAAACTCCCTGGAATGGAGGCCCAGAGACTGGGAGCAGGAGGGCCCAGTGGGAGCCCCAGAGATGGGGGCACAGGGGGGTTCTCTCCCGCTCTGCCCATAAAGGGAACCATCCAAGGAGGGAAGGCAGCACCCTGGAAGTCGAGCCAGAGAGAAACTGGGATTCTTGAACCATGGTCCACAACACCCCCGTGGGGGCTTCTGGCAGGGGATGAGCTGCCCCTCACAAGGACCCAGAAGGTCAGTGTGGGAATCCACCATCTCTCCTCATCCAAAGGGCTTGAGAGTGAAGACGAAGTGAGAGGGAGACGAAGGGGAATCAACCACATTGGAAGAAAAAAGGTCACAGAACAGCAGATGTAGAGACCAAATATGGGGTCAGTCAAATGGGTCTCCGATGCACCAATACAAGGAATAAACGGGGTGAATCCTGGAGAAAATCTGTGGAGGGAGCTGCAGGTTCGAGGTGCCAAAGGTCAGCCGAGAAACCTTCATGACTTCCAGAGGACTCATCATTTCTTCCTCAGGGGGTAAAATACTCTCCCCCTCCCCCACTGTATTTAAAGAGGTTACAACAAATGGACCACATGCTGGTGTGAACAAATATACTTCTAATGTTTCTGCTTCTATTCAAAATATGAAGGTTAGGGTCTGTCTGTCTATCCGTCTATCCCTCCATCCATCCCTCCATCCATCTATCCTCTCTGTCTCTCTGTCTCCCTCCTAATCTCTCTCACAACAAGTGACTCTGGGTCACAATCAGCAAAACTAAAAATGGGGATTTACATGAAAGTATTAGAAAAACATTCAAAACAATTTTAAAAAACTTTTAAAAGAAGGAATATTAGGCAAAGAGTCACTTTTTTCAGTGCCACTGAAACTTCAAGCAGTCGCTACAGGAACTGCTATAAGTCAAGGACTCCTTCCAGTGGGTCACAGGACAAAGGGGCTGCCCCACCTGGAGACTCAGCCATGGGGCGGAGGAGGGGAGTCCCTGAGCTGCCCTGATGAAGAATCCAGGCTTGTTGCCTGCTGGATCCTGGCCAGTTCCTCAGTTCCGCTTCGGAGGAGCCCAACGCTTCAGGCTGGGGAAGCGAAGCCCAAGCACCTCTGCAGCCGTTGGGACTTGCAGAAAGAAGAGCTGCTGCTTTGTGTGTGTGTGTGTGTAGTGCAGGTTTCAGGGAGAACTCAGAGAAAATCAAAATCTCACAGGGGAAAAATGGAAAGAGCCCAGAAGTTCTGCTTTGATCAGGAGAGTGATGGGTGTCCCACCAGAGTCTCTGGATCTGGGACCCATTTTGTGTGACTTGGTGTGTGCAAACACATAATTGTGGGGCAGGTTTGGACTCTGCCTCCTCCTTCAGCTGCAGGTGGAGACCCAGTTCTGTCCTGCTGAGGCCGGTGTTGGGCCAGGGGGGAGTTTGACCCCTCCAGCCCCCCTCCCCCACCCCAGGAAAGGACTGAGGCCATCTCAGGGCACAGGCCCTGTGGGACGTCTGCCTGCTGCAGCCGGGAGAGGGTTGGGGCTCTGAGTCCTGCCTGATGTGGTGTTTCATCCTCAGCCCTCAACAGCTGGCAGTTGCCCAGCCCCCCCTGCCCTCCCCTGGTTGAGAGAGATCGGCTGGCCAGCCTGAGGATGGGAGACCACCAGGAGGCATCTGGGCTACTGCATAGGCTGAAACTGCTCCAAGACAAGGAGGGGGAAGCTTCAGGCCCTCCTCGAACTCGCCTCCCTCGAAAGATCCACTTCCCATTCCTCTTTTAGCCTTGTCTGATCTCCCTGAAACTCTCCCCCTCCCCCCTTGCTCAGTTCCTGCCGTTTGGAAGACCTCGTGGGAGCCCAATTCTCCTTGTCTACAGAGAGGGGAGAAGGTTAAGAGTGGAGCGGAAATGATAAATGGGGGGGGGCACAAGGGGGGTCTCACCTTCCTTGGTCCTTGCCCCCACCTTTAAATTCAGGAGCCCTTTAGACTTTCTCACCTTCCTGAGGCTCAGGGTGCAAGGGGGTGATTGGGGGTCTTCAAGCCCCTCTTTCCATTCCTCCCCTGGGAGCGACCCCCCCCCCCCCCGTCCTGGGCCAGGAGGGGAGAAAGGCTGCCCAAGCAGAGCAGGGTGGGAAACTGTCTCCAGGCAGAGGATCCAACGCTGGGTCCATTGGAAGAGATGTTAGTTCTAATTTCCATCAATCATATAAGCTGGAGCCAATTAACAAAGCTCAATTCACAACACATGATTTCTAGCCGTCTGTCACATCAGAAACAAGCAGCAGATGTTGGTTTCCTCAGCAACAATTATATGGTAGCAAAACCAATTCACAATAAAAGCAAATAGCCAATAATAGTTTGAGTCATATAATCCTTCACTATAATGGGGAATAATGAAGTCCCCAGAATCTCTATGAAAATTCCTGGTTCTTTTTATATATTGTAACTGTATTGTTTGGTTTGATATACTGTCCAGAAGGACCCTTCCAGCTCCGGATCCACTGGGCCCTTCGGGAGTCTCCGCAGCTCCAGCCTGGGCAGGGCGCCCTCTGGGCACTGGAGGAACTCAAAGGGCATCCAGTCCACCCTTCCAGGCGCCCAGAGAAAGGGAGAGTGGGGGAGGATTATGGAGCCGGCATGAAGGAGCCCCCTAGAATACACCCCCCCCCCCAAGACTGAGCACGTCCCCCTCCCCCTCCCTCCGCTCTTCTCTCGGCTTCGGACTATCTCCTGTATCGGTCGAAGTCAAGGGAGACACTAGCCGGAGACCGATGACGCTGCAGAAGGCAGAATTCCCATTGGTCCTCTTGCTCCTTCTGGACACGCCCAATGCCGAAGTCGGAGGAAAACTCCTCCCCCCCAATCCAGACCCACCGATTCCGCCTCTGGGGCTGGAAGCCTCCGCGTCTCTCTCCGCTGTCGGTCGGGCGCTTCATCCATGGCTTTGTTGGGGGTCGCCCTGGTGCTGCTGGTGGGGGCGCTGGCCTGGATCCCCGGAAGCGAAGGGGGGAAGGAGAGCCCCGGTAAGGAGGGGGCTGGGCGGGGGAGGAGTGGGGAAAGCTTATGGGTCTCCAGAGCCTCCGACAGCCTCGATCTCTGCGTGGTCTCCTTCCCTTCCTCCCCACATGCTCCCCCAGGAGGATGGAGAGGGACCCCGTTTCCCGCGTGTAGTGAGGGGGGAGTCGCAGCCGGGCCCCTCCCTCGCCCCCCCCCCGCAGCGTCTGGGTCGGAGGCGGCTGCAGGGAAAGAGGAAGAGAAGGGAAAGTGAAAGAGGGAAACTGAGGCATTTTGGCTTTTTCCAAAACGTTTTTCTTCTGAATCTCAACATTGAGGCTTTGGGGGTCAGGCAAGAGGGGAGGTTCGGTCCCTTCTGGGGGGGGGGGTATGCATTTGGGGAGGACGCCAAGAACCCCCCCCCTCATAACGCCCCGCACTGCTCTATGGGGAGCTGGAAGGGAGGGAGGAGGATCTGGGGGGCTCCCTTTGAGAGGAACTTGGGAGGGGCTTCAGGGGGTCTTTGGGGGGAGGGGAAACTGGTGGGGCCCCCGAGAATCCCTCAAAGGTGGACTAAGGTTTCGGGGGGGGTAGAAGAAAGGTTGGGGCGACCCATGGAAGGTGGAGGATGAAGGGCTGGGAGACTCCTGGAGGGTCAGCTAGATGTCCTCCTTGTGCCCCCTCCCCCGCATGGAAGAGAGAGAGAGGGGGAGGGGTGCATTTGAGTTTCCCTCCCGTCTAGAAAGTTCCCCCAGCCCCTCCCCCACCCTTCAGGCCGCTTTCGATCCAGCTTCCCCTGCAGAGAGTCGATCTCCTGGACCCGTCGGGCTTCTGCCTGACTTTCCCCCCACCTTCCTCCCCTCCCCCTCTTTCTTCCCTACCCCATTCTTCCCTTCCCCCCCCCTCTGCAGACCCCCCCATAAAAGTCTCCCTCCCTCTCTAGGGCCGAGAGGGTTCCCTTTCCCTCCTCCAGGGGGCGTCCCCCACCAGTCTCTCTTCCCCTCCCCTTCTTCCGTGGGACCCTCCTCCTCCTCCACGAGCGGCTGGGAACGATGGGCCCTGGGGTCCCTCCTGACGGCCTCCCTCCTCCTCCTCCTCCCCCCCTTTTACAGCCCATTTCCTGGTCCAGGAGAAGCATGAGTGCCGCTTCCTCAACGGGACGCAGCGGGTGAGGTTCCTGTACAGGGAAATGTACGACCGGCAGGAGTTTGTCCGCTTCGACAGCGACCGCGGGGAGTTCGAGGCCGTCACGGAGTTCGGGAAGGCGGATGCGGACGCGTGGAACAAAAACAAGCTCATCCTGCAGGATTACAAGGCCGCTGTGGATCGCTTCTGCCGGAACAACTACGGGGTTGCCCAGAGCACTTCTGTGCTTGGCCGGAGAGGTGAGTCTGGGGGGGGGGAGATTTGGGGGGAGGGGATCCCGCCCCCCTTCCTTTCCCTTTCCAAGGGGGGTCCAGGCCTCTGAGAGGAATCTCCCAAGAGAATCCACGGAAGTCTCTTTGTGGTCTCCTTTCTCTGCCTTTGTCTTCTTCATTCCGAGTCATTTCCACTCCAACATCTTTTATATCAATAAAGAAGCAACTAAGTGAAATAAATAAATGTATAAAATTAAATAAGCAAATTAAACCTATACATAAATAAAGCTGATTAAATGGAAACTGAATTAAAAATAATAAAATAACTTAAATTAATTTAATTTAAAAGTATAAATGAAATAAAAAGTAATAAAATAAAGTAAAATAAGTCATCAAGTAATAATCTAAATAAAGAATGGAATAAATAATAAACTAAATAATTACAATAAATAAAGTCTGCAGAGAGGGGGGCCATACAAATCTAATAAATAAATAAATAATATAATAAATAATTGATAAATAAAAAATAAATAAATAAAAATAAATAAATAAAAATATTAAAGGTCAACATAAAATGTAATTTGAACTCCTGCTGTTTTAAATCCAGAGGCCTCTTATTTGTCTATTAAATTGAATTCCTGGAAGGGCGGAGGGAGAAAGTAGGGATTTAAAGAGAAAGAAAAAAATATCTTTTTTCCCATCCAATTAAAATCTCCAGCAACTCCCATGTGACCAAATTGGAACCTCAAAACCTTCACACTGCAGTCTTGAAAATAAGGAGGTTTGTGGAAGAGGCTACAAAAATAAAAATGTAAAAATGCCACATTGCAGCTTTTGAATTTCCACGGATTTAAAATCTGATCCTTCCTTTTTCTTCTTAAAAGACTTTTTTTCCTCATTCACAATTTTCATTTCTCGTTTTTGAAAGAAAGGCCCTGCCACTGCCTTCATTTTCTTAGCAATTCCACAAAGGCCTTTAAGGTCCCCAGATGCAAATGGCATCAGCCTGAAATGCTGTTATTGGTCTGCAATCTGACCAGATCCCAGGTTGGAAGGACAGATGACCATCTCAAAAGTGGTGGTTCTTGAGCAGGACGGAATTTACTATTAATCAGAAAATCTCTCAAGAGGAAACAAAATGGTTCTCAAAGGACTCTGGGCTGGAATGGGTCAATTGTGGACCCTCTGTACCCCCCTCCCCACCATTGATCCATCCAGGAGTTTTGCCATTTGGAACATTTGCTGAAGGAGGAGATCAAGAGGGATCCCCTGCAAGGCTCTGCTGAGATCCTGGGACCCACTTGACCTCCTGAGCCTCCAACTACCCCCAAAAGATCCCCACTGGATCCCTTCTGTCTTCTCTCCTCTCCTCTCTGCCCCTCTTGCTTCTTCTTTCTTTCTTTCTTTCTGCCATCTTGGTTGATCATCTTCATGGCCGCATAGAGGAATTTGGCTCCGCCCTCTCCCCTCCCCTCCACAACCTCTGTGTGAAGCCACTGGGTGAGACTGTCCATCACCAGGGCTGGAGGTCTCCTCCATATGCTGATGTTATCAGTTTACATCTCCACCTCTGGGGACACAGGTGATGCTGAGGCTGTGGGGGGATCAATGGGGGATCAGAGGCTTCGGCTGGACCCTGGCAAGACCAAAGGGCTTTGGGCCCATGGAGCAACAACATGGGGGGACTTTAACCAACTTCCTTCTGGGTGGAGTTGCATTGTCCCAGAGACCCAGTTGGCAATTCTGGAGATTCTCCTGGACTCCTGAAGAGCATCTGGCAGTCACAGTTCAGAGAGTGTTCGTAAGGCTTTGGGTCAGTCGTGGTCACTTTGGCAAATAAATTTAATAATTAGATAAATTTACTGAACAAATGAACAAATGTTGTGGTAATACACCAAAATTAAAAGGTTGGTTTCATTTTCAACAAGATCCCAGGAATCCTCCGACTCGTGCTGCGTCTGTCCTTTCCGTCTCCTGCATTATTTCTTTCCACGTCCACCACATCTGGTAGAAGGTTCCTTCCACCTCTAGGCGTTTCCAGCATTTATCCCTGTCTGACTTGCCTCTTTCGGGAATTCTTTTATGGAGACTGCAACTGACCCCAATCACAAATGATTTAGCAGAGGGTCTTCAGAGAGGGGCGGCATACAAATCTAGTATATTATTATTGTTATTATTATTATTATTATTATTATTATTATTCCCCCCCCCCTTTTGATTTCTTGCTGCAATTTATTTGGAAGATGACTCAAAACACAGAATATATTTTCAGGCGTGAAAAGGGATCTTGGCCTGAACCAACCAACTGGGTCTTCTGTTCTGGGCCCTCCTGTGTCTCTCATGTGCCTCCTTCTCCTCCCTCCCTCCAGCCAAGCCCACCGTCACCATCTCCCCCACCAAGATGGACCCAACTTCCCCCAACACCATCCTCCTCTGCATAATGACGGGCTTTTACCCCATGGAGATCGAGGTCCAGTGGCTGAAGAACGGCCAGCCGGAGAAGGAGGGCGTGGCCTTCGGGGAGGAGCTCCAGAACGGAGACTGGACCTACCAGCTCCATGTGATGCTGGAGACCCAGCCCCAGCGGGGGGACGTCTACACTTGCAAGGTGGAGCACGCCAGCCTGGAGGCCCCCATCACCGTCCAGTGGGGTAAGTCCCTCCGCTCCCACCCCTCCTGGAACCTGTCCTGCCCTGAGAAGGGGGAGAGACCCTCTCTGTGGTGGGGGGAGCCAGAATGGACCCTCCTGGGGGAAGGTGGGCCCGATCCTCCTGCTCAGGTGAGGCTCCTTCTCCTTCCCCAGAGCCCCGTTCCTCCCGCTCTGCCAGGGCCAAAATCTGGACGGGGATTATGGGGGCCGTGATAGGAGTGGCCTTCCTGGCTGTGGGGCTCTTCTCCTACCTGAAGGCCAAGAAAGGTGAGTCTGGGGGGCTGGAGGAGAGGTTGTGGGGAGGGGTTGTGGGGAGAAGTATTTTGGGGAACTTCTGTTCTTTTAGAGTTTATTAAGGGAAGATATTGCAAGTTATTATGGGCTATCAATGGGGAGGGGGTCCCTCTGAGTCCTCCAGCCCATGAAGGGTCCTGATTGGCTCTTTTTCTCCTTCCAGCAATTCCCATCCAACCACCTGCAGGTGAGTTTCTCCTCTTCCTCCCTCTTCTCAGCCCCTCCTATAAATTATGGGTATTTTTCTTTAATTTCTCAATTGTTCCTTTTTTAAAAGAAAACCTGCCTGGACAATATCTCTTCACCCCCCTGCCCCCCCCCCCCCGGTCCCAGGTGATCCTGCAGACTCGTTTGGGCTCATTAGTTGGACCCTTGACCGGCTGTTCCTCCTGACCCCCCCCCCCCTTATTCTTGTGACAATTCACACCATTTCTGGCCATGTGACCCCAGGCTCCCTCTTTTGCTGCCCCCCCCATCTTAGCCCCATATTCCTTGTTCACATGAAGAATCGCAGCCTTTTGCCCCCTGGAATGGGGGGATTCTCTCTCTGTCTTTCTCTGCCTGTGGGGGCTGAAAGGGAAGAAAAATATGTTATTTGCAGTAAAAGTTTCTCCTTATATTCTGATTTTCTTCCCTTCTCTTTTCCTGCAGCACTCGTGAATTAATCCTGCTGTCAACCTTCGCTATAATTCTGCATCGTTTCTACGCTTGGTGGCCAATAGTTACGGGGAGGGGTCTTGGGTAATGGGGGGGAGGATGCAGGAGGCCCTGTGAAGTGGAATAAGTTTCCTCTTCCTTGAAACCAGGGGACCTGAAGGAGACCGTTAGAAGTGACATTCCATAAATGGGAGGTGGGTGGAAGATGCCTCCACCTGATGGTCATGGACACTAGGGATTGGCCAATCTCCAGAGGGGGGGGGTCAAAAGGGGGTTTGATCTACGCAGGTATCGCACCTTTTTCTCCAGTCTTTGCTTTGACCTTGACTGCTTTCAGTTCTGGTTTATGATAAATTCACTTTTGAACCTTGAAAAGGACCCTGAGTTTTATTCTTCTTAAATTCTGACTGAAGCAGCCGACACCTGCTCTCCGATGCAACAGGATTTATTTTTATTTCTTTGGTCTCTGATGGTTCTTTGTCCTGTTTGCAAACTCTGAAAAATGGAGGCAGAAGGTGGGAAGTTGGGGGGGGGAGGAGAATGGCAGCGTGGACCTTCTCTTGCTGAGAACAGACCCCTCCCCACTTTCTTTCCTGTGAGGGAGGGGTGGAGACCATGTAGACTGTCCCCAGGGATGCTGGGCCGACCTGTCAGTCAAGCCCCCTCCTGTCTCCTGCCTTTGAACCCACAGCAGCTTCATCTCCATCCTTCTTCCTACGAATCCCTTCCCTTCGCTTTGCTGTGAAAGAATAAACTCCAGATGTAGGAAAACCCTGGAATCCTCCGTTTCTTCCTCCTCTTCCTCCTCTTCCCTGCCCCCACAGGAGGCCCCTCCCTCCACTGCCTCTGGGTCAACCATCCCGGCTACTTCGGGTCCAAAGCCAGAACTCATGTGGGAGGAGGGGGGGCAGATCCAGGGAGGGGGAGGGGCTGGACCCCCTTGCTCTGCTCCCCCTCAAGGCCCCTTTGAGGACCAGAAGGCCAGCAGGGACGGTCCTCCCTCGGCAATTGTGGGGAGCCATTGAGGGCACCTGAGACTCTCCCTACGTTCACCCAGCCATTTGAGCCATTTCTCTTCCTCACAACTGGAGGGTCCTGCCCCATTTTTTCAGCCAGTGCCCCCCTACCCTTTTTAGGGACTCTTTCGAATGGTGTATAGAGTCTCCTGTTTGATGGTATAAATGGTGAAGGCTCGAGGAAGGGGTTGGACTAGATGACCTTTATGAAATCCACCGGAAGCCATTCCTGGTGCAGAAGAAGCTTGAGACAGAGGGAAAGACCAGCTCTGCAAGGGGGGAGGGGCTCCATGGTGCCGTCTTGAGTGGAAGACCCCTTCCTTCTCTCCAGCACCCCTAGATACCCCTGGACAGCCCCCAAACCGAGCCTGGCCCCCTCCAGGGCTGATCCAGACTGGTTCTGCAGGACTCCAGTGGCCTCGATCCCTGAGGCATAATTTCCCCCTCCCCTCCCTCATTTGGGGTCTTGGGGCCCCCACAGGAAGAATCGGTCAGTGTGGGATTGTGGGAATTGTTGGAGACTCTGAGAAGATCTGGGCTCCAGTTGGCAACACCTCCTCTTGCAAGAGAGCCTGCAGGAACCCAAAGAAGGGACCACAACAAATGCACCAATTGGGGGAGGGGCATCAGAGTGGACTTCCTGAATGAAAAAAGGTAAACGCTTTTTTCAGTGTCATTGAACCTTCAGTCGCTACAGGAACCGTTATAAGTCAAGGACTCCTTCCAGTGGGTCACAGGACAAAGGGGCTGCCCCACCTGGAGACTCAGCCATGGGGCGGAGGAGGGGAGTCCCTGAGCTGCCCTGATGAAGAATCCAGGCTTGTTGCCTGCTGGATCCTGGCCACTTCCTCAGTTCCACTTCGGAGGAGCCCAAGGCTTCAGGCTGGGGAAGCGAAGCCCACGCGCCTCTTCAGCTGTTGTGGGTTGCAGAAAGAAGAGCTGCTGCTTTGTGTGTGTGTGTGTGTGTGTGTGTGTGTGTGTGTGTGTGTTGGGGTATGAAAAGAGCCCAGACGTTCTGCTTTTGACCAGGAGAGTGATGAGCATCTCACGAGTCTCTCCAAATCAGGGGTCCCCAAACTTTTTACACAGGGGGCCAGTTCACTGTCCCTCGGACTGTTGGAGGGCCGGACTATTAAAAAAACCTATGAACAAACCCCTATGCACATTGCACATACCTTATTTTAAAGTGCAGTAGTCCCTCGCTATACCGCGCTTCAGCTACTGCGGCTTCACTTCATCGCAGGTTTCTGAGGGTTTTAAAATATATATATATATCTAAAATTGTAAATAATGTATTTAAATACTGTATGTAAAATAAATACTGTGTGGGAAGGGTTTATAAACACTTAAAACAATGAAAACGTACCAAACAATTACAATATAAATACTTAAATAAGTACTATCAGTCGATAAATTCCCCATCGCGGATTTCACCTATCGCGGCCAGGTCTGGAACGTAACACCAGCGATAGGTGAGGGACTATTGTAAAAACAAAATGGGAACATACTATTTAGAGGGGGGGGGTAAGAAGTCTGAAATTCATATATGTTTGTGTTTTGTTTTTAATTTTCTTTTGTTAACATCTGATTGGCTATAAAAGGTTTTCTTGGCTTATAGAAAAATGTATAAAGAAAGAAGGAAGCACTTTGGCATAATGGTTAATAAGTTAGAAATAGAATTGGTGTTGTACTTTTTGAAGGAGCATTAAGGAGGGAATTTAATTAAAAGAAAATGAATGTAACTGGATGACAAAATTAGAAAAAAAACTTTTTTGATGATTGATATTAGTTACTAATACCGCATTTTTTTCATTGAAAATTAGATGGTAGAGTGTGTTGTTTGAATGCATGCTAAGAGAAATTTTTTAAAAAATTACCTCCCAAAAAACAGTCCTTCCTTCCTCTGTCCCTCCATTCATTTCATCCTTCCTTCCTTCCTTTCTTCCCTCCCTCCTTCATTCCTTCCTTCCCTCCCTCCCTCCTTCATTCCTCTGCACTTCTACTTCCCTCACTCTCTTTCCCTTTTCTTTCTTTCTCTCTCTCTTTCCCCTCTCTCTCACAAAACTTCTGTGCCTGGCCATGAACTTGAGGGAGGGCGTCTCTCTCTCTGCTGAAAAAATGAGACTCCCCACAAGTCAACTTATGGGAAAGGTGGAGAGAGGGCGAGGTGACAGCTCTGGTGTAGGCACAAGTCAACACCGCTTTTACCCTAGGGCGCTGCTTCTGCGCACAGGTGGCAAGGTCATCCGACTGCTGCCTCTTGTTTCCTGGGGGGGAGGGGTGTTGCTTCCTGTTTCTTCCCGGTGGCGGGAAGAATATCGGTAGGAGTGGGCAGGTCAAGGTCCCCAGACACAGCCGGAGAAGCTGGATGGGGCTCAGAGCCCACGGGGTTTCTCCCGGCCGACAGCAGATCAGCTGTTGGACGGGAGAAATGGCGCCGGCTCTAGGAGTTTGTTTTTTGCCTGCGCAGCCATGCAACCACACAGGCTAGAGGGCATAGTGGCCAGGAACATAGGATATGGACGCATCCTGTGCTTCTGTCATCACCCGCGGGGCGGATAAATGACCTCCGCGGGCTGCATGTGGCCCCCGGGCCGTAGTTTGGGGACCGCTGCTCTAGATTCAGGGCCAGGTTTGTGTGACTGGGTGTGTGTAAGCACACAATTGTGGGGCAGGTTCAGACTCTGCCTCCTTCAGCTGCAGGTAGGGACCCCATTCTGTCCTGCTGAGGCCGGTGCTGGGCCAGGGGGGAGTTTTACCGCTGCAGCCCCCTCCCCCATCCCAGGTAAGGACTGAGGCCATCTCAAGATACAAGCCCTGTGGGATGTTGGCCTGCTCCAGCTGGGAGAGGGTTGGGGTCTGAGCCCTGCCTGATCTGGCATTTCATCCTCAGCCCTCAACATCTGGCAGCTGCCCAGACCCCCCCCCATGCTCACCTGGCTGAGAGAGATTGGCCTGGCCAGCCTGAGGATGGGAGACCACCAGGAGGCCTCTGGGCTACTGCATAGGCTGAAACTCCTCCAAGACAAGGAGGGGGAACCTTCGGGCCCTCCTCGAACTCGCCTCCCTCAAGAGATCTGTTGGGTATTTTGATCACTATTAATATTATTAGTATTAGCAGAGTTCAGCTGGCTTAATTTGCAGAGGAGTTAGCATGGCAAGAAATTCAAAACATGGTTCAGAATCCCATTTGTTAGCAATGAATGACCACTCCTTCCTAAAGATGAAAAATACAATCTTTACTTACAATTCTGCTGTTTCATGCAATTACAGATGTCAGGCAGATAGGTTTATATTCCAGTCCATATTAATAACTTCTGGATGGTCCCATGTGTGAGGATGGTTTTGGATTTCATCTCACACATGTGTCCTCAGCCGAGGACAATGGAGGAGGTAGAAGGAGGGGAAAAAGGAAGGGTCATCAAGGCCAAAAGAGGATCAAAAGGGGGGGGCATCTACTCTGCAGAGGTTTATAGAGTCTGCAGAGTACCTGCCCCTTTTAGTCATCAAACGTTGACACACTGGTCAGTTAATTGCGACCTGACCATAGAGATATATTTACAAGACAGTGCAAGCATGTAGTAGAGTGGTTGAACCCAACAAGATCCCCTTCCCCTTCCTCTTTTAGCCTCGCCTGATCTCCCTGAAACTCCCCCCCCTCTTCCCTCTTACTTAGTTCCTGCCGTTTGGAAGACAATTCTCCTTGTCTACAGAGAGAGGGGAAGGTTAGACTGGAGTGGAAACCATAAATTCATTTTTTTCAATTCATTAGATTTGTATGCCACCCCTCCCCGAAGACTCGGGGCGGCTCACAACAATAATAAAAACAGTATAATAATGGAACAAATCTAATAATAAAATTATATTAAAAAACCCCAACAATTTAAAAACCATACAACACATATATACCCAAAAAATATATATAAGAAAGCCTGGGGGAGATGTCTTAGTTCCCCCATGCCTGGCGATATAGGTGGGTCTTGAGTAACTTCCAAAAGACAAGGAGGGTGGGGGCCATTCTAATCTCTGGGGGGAGTTGATTCCAGAGGGCCGGGGCTGCCATGGAGAAGGCTGTTCCCCTGGGGCCCGCCAAACGTCATTGTTTGGTCAACAGCACCCGGAGAAGGCCAACTCTGTGGGACCTTATCGGCCGCTGGGATTCGTATGGTAGAAGACGGTTCCGGAGGTATTCTGGTCCAATGCCATGAAGGGCTTTAAAGGTCATTACCAACACTTTGACTTTTGACCGGAAATCGATCGGCAGCCAGTGCAGGCCACGGAGTGTTGTAGAAACATGGGCGAATCTAGGAAGCCCCACAATAGCTCTCACGGCTGCATTCTGCACGATCTGAAGTTTCCAAACACTTTTCAAAGGTAGCCCCATGTAGAGAGCATTGCAGTAGTCAAACCTCGAGGTGATAAGGGCATGAGTGACTATGAGCAATGAATCCCTGTCCAAATAGGGCCGCAACTGGTGCACCAGGCGAACCTGGGCAAACGCCCTCCTCGCCACAGCCGAAAGATGGTGTTCCAATGTTAGCTGTGGATCGAGGAGGACGCCCAAGTTGCGAACCCTCTCTGAGGGGGTCAATAATTCTCCCCCCGTTGTGGTTTAGCCTGAGCCAGATCAAAGACCAGCTGCGTCTCTGCTGGCTCCATGCCCGGGGGATGCTGAGAGCGGAGAGGAGAGTTCTTTGCAGTCAGACAGTGCAGACAGCAGTCACGAAAGTGAAGGTGATGCAAGGCCTGGGAGCCCTTGGGAAGGGCTATCTCAAGTAAGTAGCTGTGATTCCCTGGAGTCCCTGGATGATGACGCACAAGCTATCATTAGTATGCGGCAGAGATGCATAGCTCAAAGGAGAAATCAACTGCGTAGATATTATCAGGGGGTTGGGTGTGGTCCTCATTAGCAGGGAAGGGTTTATAAGGCATGAGAACCATTTCGGCAGCGTGGAGTGTTATCCAAGGGGAGTTGGTGTTATCTGCATTTTCTCTCAGCGTTTTTGTTCCTGGCTCATGGCCCAGCAGTCTTGAAGACTGGTGGGAGGTGTGTGTGTCTGTTGGCTCAACAGCCTCGTCTGGCATTAAGGATCCTGTGTTTCTGTATGAACAATTGCCTTCGTGTATCTATTTGGAGTTCCAGTGTTTTCCTCATCTGCAAGGACATTTTCTGTTGACTTCTTTTCTCTTTACCATTATAAAACTGTGTTTGGATTCAACCGGTGTGTCTGGCTTATCTTTTTGGATTGGTCATAGCTTCCGGAGTGTCCCAGACAGAACACCCCCCAGGGTAAAGGACGGACAGATGGAATTATCCTTGGGAGGCAAAACCCACAGCCACTCCGTCTTCTCAGGATTGAGTTTGAGCTTGTTGACACCCATCCAGACCCCAACAGCCTCCAGGCACTGGCACATCACTTCCACTGCTTCGTTGACTGGACATGGGGTGGAGATGTACAACTGGGTATCATCCACATATTGAGGATACCTCACCCCATGCCCTTGGATGATCTCACCCAGCGGTTTCATGTAGATATTAAATAGCAGGGGGAAAGGACCGACCCCTGAGGTACCCCACAAGGGAAAGACCTAGAGGTCGACCTCTGACCCCCCCACTAACACCGACTGCGATCGACCGGAGAGGTAGGAGGAGAACCACTGGAGAACAGTGCCTCCCACTCCCAACCCCTCCAGCCAGCGCAGAATGATACCATGGTCGATGGTATCGAAAGCCGCTGAGAGGTCAAGAAGCACCATGACAGAGGACAAGCCCCTGTCCCGGGCCCGCCAGAGGACAAGCCCCTGTCCCGGGCCCGCCAGAGGACAAGCCCCTGTCCCGGGCCTGCCAGAGGACAAGCCCCTGTCCCGGGCCCGCCAGAGATCATCCATCGAAGGACCGCTGGAGCTGGAGTGCCACCACCTTCTGAACAACCTTCCCCATTAAGGGAAGGTTGGAGACTGGACGGTAGTTATTAAGCACGGCTGGGTCCAGGGAAGGCTTCTTGAGGAGGGGGCGCACAAGTGCCTCCTTATAAGGAGCCAGGAAGGACCCCCTCCCCAAGGAGGCGGTGACAATCTCCTGGACCTAGCTCCGTGTCACCTCTCGACTGGCCAAAACCAACCAAGAGGGACACGGATCCAGTAAACAGGTGGCAGAACTCACAGCTCCAATGGCCTTGTCCACTTCATCAGGTGTCACCAAGTCAAACTCCTCCCAGACAGATGGACAAAGACGTTTAGCCCCAGTCGCCTCGACTGACTCATTGTCAGCCGATACTGCTATGCAATTGGAGTCGAGCAGATCCGAGCGACTTTATCAGCAAAAAACGAGTTAAATTCCTCGGCACTGCCCTGCAAGGGTTCCCCAACTCCCTCCTGATTAAGAAGGGAGCGGGTCACCCTAAACAGAGCAGCCGGGCGGGATTCCGCTGATGCAATCAAGGCGGCAGGGTACGCGCATCTTGCCGCCTTGAGCGCCACTTTGTAAGTCTTAATAAAAGCTCTTACAAGTGTTCGATCGGATTCGGACTTACTCTTCCTCCATCGCTTCTCTAGACGTCTCTTTTGGCACAAGGATCTCCTTGTGCCAAAAGTGTAGCTAGTGGCACCAGCCACCATGAACTTGTAGCAGGCTTAGGACTTCAGGCACCAGGGCTCCATCAGTTTCTGGATGGACAGAAGGAGATAATTGTGTCTTGGGGTGGGGAGAAAGGAAAGAGAGAGAAAGGGAGGGAAAGAGGGAATGAAGGAGGGGGAGTAATAAAGAGTGAGAGATAGAAAGGATAGAAAGAGGGAGAGAAAGAGGAAATGAAGGAGGGAGAGAAAGAGTGAGTGATAGAAAGGATAGAGAGAAAGAGGGAGAGAAAGGAAAGAGAAAGGGAGGGAGAGAAAGAGGGAATGAAGGAGGGATTGAAATAAAGAGTGAGAGATAGAAACGATAGAAAGAGGGAGGGAGAGAAAGAGGAAATGAAGGAGGGAAAGAGTGAGTGATAGAAAGGATAGAGAGAAAGAGGGAGAGAAAGGAAAGACAGAGAAAGGGAGGGAAAGAGGGAATGAAGGAGGGGGAGAAATAAAGAGTGAGTGAGAGATAGAAAGAGGGAGAGAAAGAGGAAATGAAGGAGGGAGAGAAAGAGTGAGTGATAGAAAGGATAGAAAGAGGGAGAGAAAGGAAAGAGAAAGGGAGGGAGAGAAAGAGGGAATGAAGGAGGGATTGAAATAAAGAGTGAGAGATAGAAATGATAGAAAGAGGGAGGGAGAGAAAGAGGAAATGAAGGAGGGAGAGAAAGAGTGAGTGATAGAAAGGATAGAGAGAAAGAGGGAGAGAAAGGAAAGAGAGAAAGGGAGGGAAAGAGGGAATGAAGGAGGGGAGAAATAAAGAGTGAGTGAGAGATAGAAAGAGGGAGAGAAAGAGGAAATGAAGGAGGGAGAGAAAGAGTGATAGAAAGGATAGAGAGAAAGAGGGAGAGAAAGGAAAGACAGAGAAAGGGAGGGAAAGAGGGAATGAAGGAGGGGGAGAAATAAAGAGGGAGTGAGAGATAGAAAGAGGGAGAGAAAGAGGAAATGAAGGAGGGAGAGAGTGAGTGATAGAAAGGATAGAGAGAAAGAGGGAGAGAAAGGAAAGACAGAGAAAGGGAGGGAAAGAGGGAATGAAGGAGGGGGAGAAATAAAGAGTGAGTGAGAGATAGAAAGAGGGAGAGAAAGAGGAAATGAAGGAGGGAGAGAAAGAGTGAGTGATAGAAAGGATAGAAAGAGGGAGAGAAAGGAAAGAGAAAGGGAGGGAGAGAAAGAGGGAATGAAGGAGGGATTGAAATAAAGAGTGAGAGATAGAAATGATAGAAAGAGGGAGGGAGAGAAAGAGGAAATGAAGGAGGGAGAGAAAGAGTGAGTGATAGAAAGGATAGAGAGAAAGAGGGAGAGAAAGGAAAGAGAGAAAGGGAGGGAAAGAGGGAATGAAGGAGGGGAGAAATAAAGAGTGAGTGAGAGATAGAAAGAGGGAGAGAAAGAGGAAATGAAGGAGGGAGAGAAAGAGTGATAGAAAGGATAGAGAGAAAGAGGGAGAGAAAGGAAAGACAGAGAAAGGGAGGGAAAGAGGGAATGAAGGAGGGGGAGAAATAAAGAGGGAGTGAGAGATAGAAAGAGGGAGAGAAAGAGGAAATGAAGGAGGGAGAGAGTGAGTGATAGAAAGGATAGAGAGAAAGAGGGAGAGAAAGGAAAGACAGAGAAAGGGAGGGAAAGAGGGAATGAAGGAGGGGGAGAAATAAAGAGTGAGTGAGAGATAGAAAGAGGGAGAGAAAGAGGAAATGAAGGAGGGAGAGAAAGAGTGAGTGATAGAAAGGATAAAGAGGGAGAGAAAGGAAAGAGAAAGGGAGGGAGAGAAAGAGGGAATGAAGGAGGGATTGAAATAAAGAGAGAGAGAAAGAGGAAATGAAGGAGGGAGAGAAAGAGTGAGTGATAGAAAGGATAGAGAGAAAGAGGGAGAGAAAGGAAAGAGAAAGGGAGGGAGAGAAAGAGGGAATGAAGGAGGGATTGAAATAAAGAGAGAGCGATAGAAACGATAGAAAGAGGGAGGGAGAGAAAGAGGAAATGAAGGAGGGAGAGAAAGAGTGAGTGATAGAAAGGATAGAGAGAAAGAGGGAGAGAAAGGAAAGAGAAAGGGAGGGAGAGAAAGAGGGCATGAAGGAGGGATTGAAATAAAGAGAGAGCGATAGAAACGATAGAAAGAGGGAGGGAGAGAAAGAAAGAGGAAATGAAGGAGGGAGAGAAAGAGTGAGTGATAGAAAGGATAGAGAGAAAGAGGGAGAGAAAGGAAAGAGAAAGGGAGGGAGAGAAAGAGGGAATGAAGGAGGGATTGAAATAAAGAGAGAGCGATAGAAACGATAGAAAGAGGGAGGGAGAGAAAGAGGAAATGAAGGAGGGAGAGAAAGAGTGAGTGATAGAAAGGATAGAGGGCAAAATGGCGCCTCATCTCTGGCTAGAGAAAAAGATAGAATTTTAAACCTCAGAAAGGGAGATCGTGGAAAAGGAAAATAAAGCTGATTTATGAGGAGAAAAAAAACCCATTTCCACGGAGGGACCGAGGGGGAAATTCGCCTCACGAGGCGCCACTGGGGAGCGAAAGCCCTGAAGGCTGGGGGAGGGGAGCCCCCTCATGGATGCCCCCACCATCTTCTCAAGCAGATCAACCGCTGCAGGGGATCTACTCCCAGACACAGGGGATCTCGAGTGGGGGGAGGAGCGTGAGGAGATCGCCCGAAACTCTCTGGGCTGGAGGGGAATCCGAGTCCGCCCTTGACGACCCGCTTCTAGGCGGCGAGGAACTCGGAGGTTCCCCAGAGAGGCTCCCGGTCTTCGTCTTCTGACCGCCCGGCCCTTTCTGAGAGGATTTGGACCCTTTGGAGGCTTCCTCCGATCTCTGTGGACCCTTCAGGGCGGCTGTTCTTGGAGGAGGCGAGTTCAAATCCTCCAGAGAGATTTTTCTCCATTTCCACAGACGGTTCCGGGACAGGGAGAAAGTGCCGCCTCTGGGGCGTCGAAGCCTCACTCTGACATTGAGTCATTGAGGCCCCCCCCCCCCCCCCGCATCTCCCATGTCCATCATCTCCGTCCTCTCCCTTCGGGTTCCTCTTTCCCGCCCTTTCTACCATCCCGACACTTTGCCCCCAATCCACCAAGGGGCGCCCTCCGCCAAGAGAAGGGGACACCGGGCGCTTCCCTATTGGCCCAACGGAGGTCGAACGTCACGGCTGCCTTTCCAACAGAGGCTGCGGAGGAAGTGACGTCACAAAGGCTTGCCGCTCTAGGACGCCGCCCTCGCTCTCCTTGCACCGTGGTCTCCGTAGGAGGCGCAGAGGCTGCGGGAGAGGCTGGCGGAGAACATCGAGACGGGCCCCGGGTGAGGGGTGGGGTTGTCCTTCTGGGTCCCATGCTCCCCAGCCGCAGGGGCAAACGGGGAGCCGGGGAAGGATCCGACTGGGAGGAGGGGAGGGTCGGCCTTGCAGAGGCCCAGCAGGAGAAGAGAGAAGCCGAGTGAGGAGGAGGCAGGATTCGCACCAGGCTCTCCGAGGACCTGATCCTGGCTCCGGAGAGGGAGAGAAGCGGGGCGGCCTCTCCACCTGCCTCCTTCCCGGCCCTTCTGAGAGGACCTCAGCCCTGTGCTGGAAATGCCACTTTCTCATTCTTAACCTTCGTTTTTCTTTCCATCTCAGATACAGGAACTGGAAATCATTTGTGGTCTTTCCAAGGCAAAACTTTCTCCTGGGGGAAAATGCGGAATTACTTGCATAGACCAGTCCTGCGGCCCTAGAGATGGTCCTTTGAAGGAAAAGGGCACCTGGAGACCCCCAAGAGTCCTTGGACCCATTTGGAGTTGCTCCGTGGGGCAGAGAAAGGATGGAGACCCCACCTCTTGCAAAGGAGGGAAGCGGAAAAGGCCCTGCAGCTGCTCAGCCTGGGAAGGTGGAGAAGCTCTGGACAAGAACTGGGCAGAAGATCCTGGAGGAAGAATCCATCCCCCCTTCCGAAGTTCAGCCCTGGAAGTTCATCCAATACCAGGAGGCTGACGATCCCCGAGGACTTTGCAGGCGACTCCATGACTTTAGTAGGCAATGGCTGAGACCAAAAAACCACACCAAGGCCCAGATGCTGGACCTTGTGGTTCTGCAGCAGCTCCTGTTCCTTCTGCCCCCAGAAATGAAGAGCTGGGTGCGGGAGTGTGGAGCAGAGACCAGCTCCCAGGCGGTGGCCCTGCTGGAAGGCCTCCTCCTGAACCAGGCCAAGGAGCAGAAGGAGAAGGCCCAGTTGCAGGTGAGACACTTTTGAGAGCTCAAAAGAGGATAAAGATTGTGTTTCAATACTTCACCCCTCCTTCCCAAACTTCTCTGATATTCATTATATGTGGCAATTCATCAATTCTTTTTCTTGTTTGCAATTAAAAAAAAATTGTTCTCCACAATAACAAACATGCTTATATTTCCAATACAACTCAAACATACAGGTAGTCCCCGACTTACGACGGGGATCCGTTCCCACGGCCCGTCGTAAGCCGAGTTTGGTGTAAGTCGGAATATTCTGATTTACATGAATATTCCTACTTACATGGCGGCGGCGGCTTCTGAGCAACCAACAGCCAGTGAAGCCTCCTGCTGAACGTTCGGGTGAGGGGATCTCCACAGTGGGCGGCCTCGGAGGCTACAGCAACGCAGCGCCGAGAAGGACCAGCTTCAAGTGACCAACAGCTGGTCCTTCTCGGCACTGCGTTGCTGTAGCCTCCAAGGCCGGCCACCATGGAGATCCCCTCGCCCGAATGGAGGAGGCGGCGGCAACGTCAGAGGCTGCAGCAGCGCAACACCGAGAAAGACCGGCTGTTGGTCCCTTGAAGCCACCGTGACCTCCGTTTGGGTGATGGGATCTCCGCGGGGTCTCCGAAGCTGCCGCCCATTACGGAGATCCCTTCGCCCGAATGGAGGCGGCAGCGGTGGCTTTGAAACTGTCCCCGGGTCGTCATAACGATGAAATGTCGTACGTTGGGGATGACATAAGCCGGGGACTACCTATATACCCTCTATTCAAAGACATGGAATAAGGCTGCATCGGGGCTCTAGACTGGATTGCGCCTTTAAGGCCTCTCTTACCTATAAAGCCTTAGATGGCTTAAGAACAGGTTATTTATGGGATGGTCTCCTGCCACTTACTACCCTACGACCAAATGGAGCCCACGGGGTTGGCCTTCTCCAGTCCCTTTGATTAAACAATGTTGGTTGGCAGGCCCACAAGGGAGGGCCTTCCCTGTGGCAGGCCCCGCTCTTTGAAACCAACTAGCCCCCAAGGTCCACACTGCCCCCACCCTACTGGGTTTCCGAAAAGCCTTGAAAACCTGGCTTTGCTAGCAGGCCTGGTGGCTATGAGAACTTACATTTTTAACCCCAGCGAAGACACGAACTGATTGGGATGTTTGGTATATCAATGAAGAGATTATATTACAGTAGCCCCTCACCTACCGCTGGTGTTACGTTCCAGACCCGACCGCAATAGGTGAAATCCGCGATGGGGAATTTATCGACTGATAGTACTTATTTAAGTATTTATATTGTAATTGTTTGGTAAATTTTCATTGTTTTAAGTGTTTATAAACCCTTCCCACACAGTATTTATTTTAGATACAGTATTTAAATACAATATTTACAATTTTAGATATATTTTTTTTTAAAAACCTGCCGATTGAGTTCGGCGGGCTGTTCAAATCTGCCGATTGACTTCCTCAGAAACCCGCGAACCAGTGAAGATCCGTGAATGATTTTTCTCATTAATATTTCTTGAAAACCCGCGATGAAGTGAAGCCGCAGTAGGTGAAGCGCGGTATAGCGAGGGACTACTGTATAGGGTTTTTATTATTAAGGAGTGTTTTTTAGTATTAGGAAATTCATTATGAAATGTTATTGTTTATTATGAAATGTTTTTTATTATTACTAAATATTTAATCTGATTATATTGTTTTATAATTATTGCTGTAAGCCGCCTTGAGTCCTCAGGGATTGGGCAGCATTTAAATTAAATAAAGAAATCATTTCGGTGTTGATTATCCACTTCCCCAATTTTTCTATATGCCGTTTCCTTTAAACTCAGAAGAAACAAGTCCCAAATTATTTTTCCGGCAAAGTAGCTGACCAAATCCATCAACAGCCTTTCTTCTCCACCTCCAGCACTTCCGTCCTTCCCAGATGACTTCCAGCTTCTTAACTCAATCAATCGTTCTGTTCGAAACCACCACAGCTTGGATGGCTTTAAAAAAACATTTTCCCCTGCCGCCGGTCGTGGAACTAAGCCGGTTGGCTGAGGGGGCGGGGTGTCACTGACTCCCTCCAGTTTCCAGCAGCTCTCCACTTCTCCACCATCCCTCCAGGGTGGTTCCGACCTGTTTCTTTTTCTTTTTTTAAATATTTTTTATTAATTTGCATAGACAAACATGACACACATAACATAAAACACACAGTGGAGCTACAGTGGCTCCGCTCAAGAAAGAAGTCATCTTTACATTAAAAGGGGGAAAAAAGAAAAATCTTATCATTGTTTAACATCATCTATAAGGTGTGTAAAAGTAGTAATTATAACATAATAAGTAAAGAATAAAAAACACATCTAAAAATTTATAAAAACATATATAGAAATTCTTAAATTATGTATTAAATCACACTAAAATAAAGAAAATAAGAGGAGAAGAAAAAAGGAATCTACATTTATATTGTAAATAATCACCCTCTAATACAATAAAACTACTAGTTCAAATATATTTAAAGTAGTATAACAACAAAGTTATCACTTTTTCTTTTATTTCCCACCAAATATATACCTTTTACCATACATTATAGAATTCTTCTTCATCGTTTGTTTAACCTTGTCGTCATCATATTGAGCTCAGCACATTCTAGAACTTTTTAAGTATGTCTGTTTCTTTTGGAATCTCAAATTCCTTCCATTTTTGAGCAAAGGCTATCCTAGCTGCTACTAATATATGAACTATTAAATAATATATATCTTTTTTATATTTATTATTTGATATACCTAATAAAAATTCTGGTGTTTTCTTGATTTCTTGCTGGGTTATTTCTCTTAACCATGTTTTTATTAGGTTCCAATATTCTTTTGCTTTTGGGCATGTCCACCAAGTATGATAATAGGTACCTATTTCTATTTTGCATTTCCAACAATTAGGTGACTTAGTTTGAAACATTTTTGCAATTCTATTTGGCGGCAGGTGCCACCCATAAAACATCTTAATTTGATTTTCTTTAAAGGAAGTTGACTTTGTTATTTTCCAATGATATGTCCATACCTTTTCCCAGGTATTTAAGTCTATCTCTTTATTTAAATTTCTACACCAACTAATCTAAAAGAACCAGATCCCCAAATGGCAGGGATATCGGGGATCCCCTTCAAGAAGAGGGAAACTCCGTGCAGCCACGGTTCTCAGCCACGCCCATCTCCGCAATTCATCAATTCTTGAAGACTTTGTTCTATTGTTTTCTCACTCAACCTCTTGGGGGCTTTGAGGTTGTTTTTCCAAATATAAGAATTCCACTTTATGTGTCACCTACATTAATTTTGCTTCTTTTTTCCTTCCTCCTGTTTGAAGTGCGGCACAGTGGAGATGAGAGATCCTGAGGGACAGAAGAAGCCATCAAATCCCCCTCATGAGCTATTTTTCAAGAGGATCCCTTGGGAAGAGCCAAGTCACCTCGAGGACACCTCAGAAGGTAATGAAATCTTCCGATTGCCCATCTGCCTTATTTTTGCTCTCTCTTCTATAGAATATCTCCTACTATTTTTTAATTATGCATTTTGAAATTATTTCTTCAATACAGAGAAACAAAGAATGAAGCTTTCGGTTTTTTATCAAGGAGATCAAACAGCGGTTGAACCTCCAAATCAAGTAAGAAAGGAATACTATGTTCAGTTTTGGAGACCTCACCTACAAAAAGATATTGACAAAATTGAACAGGTCCAAACATGGGCTACAAAAATGGTGGGAGGTCTTAAGCATAAAACGTATCAGGAAAGACTTCATGGACTCAATCTGGAACCAACTCCCCCCGGAGATTAGAACTGCCCCTACTCTCCCTGCCTTCCGTAAAGTTCTTAAAACCCACCTCTGTCATCAGGCATGGGGGAACTGAAACATCTCCCCCGGGCATGTACAATTTATGTATGGTATGTTTGTGTGTGTGCTTGTTAGTATATTGGGGTTCTTTTTAAACTTTTTTAAATATTTAAATTTATTTGGATTTGTTACGATTTGTTTATGCCTTGTTGTGAGCCGCCCCGAGTCTGCGGAGAGGGGCGGCATACAAATCTAAATAATAAATAAATAAATAGTCTGGAGGACAGGAGGAAAAGCGGGGACACGATCGAAACATTTAAATAATGTTAAAGGGTTAAATAAGGTCCAGGAGGGAAGTGTTTTTAATAGGAAAGTGAACACAAGAACAAGGGGACACAATCTGAAGTTAGTTGGGGGAAAGATCAAAAGCAACGTGAGAAAATATTATTTGACTGAAAGAGTAGTAGATCCTTGGAACAAACTTCCAGCAGACGTGGTAGATAAATCCACAGTAACTGAATTTAAACATGCCTGGGATAAACATAGATCCATCCCTAAGATAAAATACAGAAATAGTATAAGGGCAGACTAGATGGACCCGGAGGTCTTTTTCTGCCGTCAGTCTTCTATGTTTCCTCTATGTTTCTATGAAGCCCACTGAGAGAGTCGCCTGCCAAGCCAGAGGTGCAGGGAGGCGGATCCCGGGGGGGGGGAGGTGGAAGGGCAGTTTCGCGTCTCTCCATGTCACTGTGGAGTGGGGGATGCGGGGCTCTTCCCCCCTCCCGCCATGGCCGCTCCAGAGCCTCGATCCCTAGCAGGCAGGGATGCATTTCAAACTGCCGGAGACATAGCAGAGGATTCGACTCAGGTGGCCACCAGATGCCTGTTCTACCTGGGACTTGTAGCTCCATCGCATTATTTGGTGTTGTTTCCCAGGAAGGACGTTGTAGAAGTAAATTTCTCACGAGTTCAAGACGTTTGATTAAACTCGCAAGAAGTTGTTTTTGCAATGTGCTTCCCTGGACACAACACCAAGAAACGCGATGGAGCTGGAAAGGAATGACGTTCATCTCGCGGCCCACCCTGCCCCATTTCCACTCTTTAAATTATATCTCTAAATGCCTGGCGAGGGGAGGGGGAGAAGAGGCAGCAAAGAAAGGAGTCTCTCGCTCCATGTGTCTCGCTTCCCCCCTGCCCCATCCTGCCATCCCTCCCGATAAAGAGATGGCAGGGAACGGAAGCAGACAGGCTGCTGTTGCCATTGCGTCAGGGTGGGACATGTTGGGCCACATGACGCACACCTTACCTTTCTAGGGTACCTTTTTATTATTATTATTATTATTATTATTATTATTATTATTATTATTATTATTTACTAAATTTGTATGCCGCCCCTCTCCAGAGACTCAGAGCGGCTTACAACAACAATACATAGTACAAATCTAATGGTTAAAAAAGACAGTTTAAAACCCTTATTATAAAAACAGTCATGCATGTTGTGAGCCGCCCCGAGTCTTCGGACAGGAGCGGATACAAATCTAATAAATTATTATTATTATCCCAAACCAACCACACATAAAATGAAACAGCCCGGGAGAATCAATTTCCCCGTTCCTGACGGCCGAGATGGGTTTTGAGGAGTTTGCGAAAGGCAAGGAGGGTGGGGGCAGTTCTAAACTCTGGAGGGAGTTGGTTCCAGAGGGTTGGGGCCGCCACAGAGAAGGCTCTTCCCCTGGGCCCCGCCAGACGACATTGTTTCGTCGACGGGACCTGGAGAAGGCCAACTCTGTGGGACCTAATCGGTCGTTGGGATTCGTGCGGCAGAAGGCGGTCGTGGAGATATCCTGGTCCGATGCCATGAAGGGCTTTATACCTTGGTATTGTGTCCAGAGAAAAACATTGTAATAAAACTTCATACTTCTCGGACTCGTGAGATTTTTTTCTTACAATGTTTTTCCTGGACACAGCACGGAGGAACGCGATAGAGCTACAAGTCCCCGGTAGAATGGGCATCTTGCGGCCCAACACATCCCAGCTGCCAGAAATGAGTCTCCATCCCACACTTCCCACATCCAGTCCGACACTTCCTCCCTACTGTACCCCCAAAATAATAATAAAAAAACCCGGATAATGCCAAAGCCATATTTTGGGGCTCAAAAGAAAATAAATGCCCTTCTTATTTTTGGGAAAACGCGGTAATATTTTATGTCATCTTGATTCCATCCCTCTCTTAATACAACCTTTGATTCTGTTGTGGGTTTTTTGACAACTGTAGCATACTGTTGACCAGTGTTCCCTGTAAGCTGGATGCGTGCGCACCCGCGCACCCCAAAATACCCCCCGCGCACCCTTTTCCACGGGCGCACACTCCCCATCCCCCTGCCAGCCTGCGGGGGGGGTGCGGGGACGGGGAGGTGCCGACAGTAGAAGGGAAGGGAGCCACGGCCACCCCTGCCTCCCCATGATGCCTCCGGCCCCATCGCGTCCCTGGCCTCTCGGCCCTGTCCACCCGATCCGCCTCCTCTGCTCCTCCGCCACCTCCTGCCTTGGGACGCAACTTCTCCCGCGGCAGGGGCTGCGGTTTCTCCTTCTCCACTTCTGCCAGGGAGCTGCGAGAGAGGGTTTTCTCCGCGCACTTCAGGAATGCCAGCCCCTCTCGCAGCCCCTTCACTGGGAGCACTTTCGTCCCAAGCTTTCAGCAAGGGGGCTGCAGTAGAGGCAGGGCAGGCCTTCCCAAAGTGCTCAGAGAAAGCACTCTCGCAGCCCCCTTGCTGACAGAGAGAGAGAGAAAGTAAGTGAGAAAGAGAGAGAGAGAGAGAAAGGGGGGAGATAGCAAGAGAGAGAAGAGAAAGAAAGCAAGAGAGATAGAAAGAAAGATAAAGAAAACAAGAGAGAGAGAGACCAAGAGGGGGAGAGAAATAGAAAGAGAGGGAGAAAGTGAGAAAGAGAGCAAGAGGGGGAGAGAGAATGAGAAAGAGAGAGAAATGACTCTTGATTTAAAGCATATGGTAAAAAGCACCCAAATAATAACAGAGAAAAAAACCCCAGCTGTTTGTGTGTGTGTGTGTGTTTGTTTGTTTGTGTGTGTGAACTCATGAACCATTTCCAATAGCTCACCTGTCATTGGAAATGGTTCAAGAGTTCACACACACACACACACGGGAGGAGAAAGGGGTGGAAAAAGAGGAGAAGATAATAATAATAGTAATAGATTTTGGGTTTGTTTTATTATTAATTTCTTTTAATAAAAAAGAAGGGATTTTTTTTCTTATTTATTTATTTATTTATTTATTTATTTATTTATTTATTTATTTATTTATACTTCTATGCCGTCTAGTCCCAAAGGGACTGTTGCTCAGACACTATACTTTGCCGCCCACACCGGAAAAAAATTAGAGGGAACATTGCTGCTGACTTATGTTTAAGTGGTTGTCCACTAGGACTCCAAGGTCCCTGACTCCTGTTGAGCCACGTCTCACGTTCTATGCCAATGCATTTGGGTTTTCTTTCCTAAATGCAGAACCTGACTGACTGGTTGACTGAGAATCTCCAGGCATATTTGTGCTTTTAGGATTTGCAGCTTGAAGGAGATCTTGCAAATTCCATCGTGTCTGCTCACGGGAATTCTTGCTTCTTTAGGGTCCTGTGTCCTTTGGGGAGGTGGCCATCTCTTTAAGCAGTGAGGAGTGGCTGCTGCTTGATCCCAGCCAGAAAGCCCTGTATCACGAAGTCATGTTGGAAACATCTAGGATGGTGGCCTCCTTAGGTAAAGGTTCCTCTATACGTAACTGTATAAAATCATTTCATCTCTGTTTTTTTCTTCTTCTTACATTAATTCCAGTCCCCCTTCATGGTCTTCTAAGTAGCACAGTTTCGTTTATAAGAAAGAGATGGAAACTGCAGTTCAATGTTTCCAAATGTAAAATAATGCACTTGGGGAAAAGGAATCCTCAATCTGAGTATTGTATTGGCAGTTCTGTGTTAGCAAAAACTTCAGAAGAGAAGGACTTAGGGGTTGTGATTTCTGACACTCTCAAAATGGGTGAGCAGTGCAGTCAGGCGGTTGGAAAAGCAAGTAGGATGCTTGGCTGCATAGCTAGAGGTATAGCAAGCAGGAAGAGGGAAATTGTGATCCTACTGTATAGAGCGCTGGTGAGACCACATGTGGATTACTGTGTTCAGTTCTGGAGACCTCATCTACAAAAAGATAGTGATAAAATTGAATGGGTCCAAAGACAGGCTACAAAAATGGTGGAAGGTCTTAAGTATAAAAGGTATCAGGAAAGACTTCATGAACTCCATCTGTATAGTCTGGAGGACAGAAGGAAAAGGGGGGACATGATCGAAACATTTAAATATGTCAAAGGGTTAAATAGGGTCCAGGAGGGAAGTGTTTTTAATAGGAAAGTGAACACAAGAACAAGGGGACACAATCTGAAGTTAGTTGGGGGAAAGATCAGAAGCAACGTGAGAAGATATTATTTTACTGAAAGTGTAGTAAAGCCTTAAAGTTTTGGATTCCCCTCACCTCACCTTCTTCCTTCGGCAGCAATTGTCCTCCTCTTCCTCCTCCCACCCAAATTCTGAGCTTTTATTTCTTTCCTAATGGGTTTGCACACATTATTTGCCTTTACATTGATTCCTATGGGAAAAATTGCTTCTGCTTACAAACTTTTCTACTTAAGAACCTGGTCACGGAACAAATTCAGTTCTTAAGTAGAGGCACCACTGTATATTGTAAAGAATGAGATGTTTTCCAGATATTTTCAAAACTTTGATGATTCATGAATATAGAAATCATCATGTCTATATCACACCTCTGTAAGCATGCAAACGTACAACCTAGTGGAATTTCAGAGAAATCCATAAAGAAATCCACTTGACTTTCTACACTTTGATCTTTTTCTCTAACCTTGTTACCATTTTTTATTTCCCTTTCGCTTTGAAGGTAATAATGGGCAGGAGAATCAAGATTCCTGTGAACTGTTCCAAGTGATCGATGCTAAAGACAGAGTAAAGAATTTTGGAATTGGAATGGAAGTCAAAAGCCCTGAGAGAAACCAGTCAAAGAATTGGAATCAGGAAAGCTCATCCTCCACCGATGCTCCGATGCAAGACTTTCTCCCCCAAGTTAAAATAAGGGGAAACTATATTGGGAAGAGTGTGAAGCTAAACAAAGCTGAAGTACAAGTAAATGAACACTATTTAACCAGAAACAAATGCGGAGATGCTATAAGAAAGCACAACGGACAAAATTACAATGGGACATTAATTCTTTTTCTTGGGAATTACGTTCTTGTATCTCAAAAAGTGATTGACACAAAATGTTTGCAAAGTGTAAAAAGTTGTAGAACAAGCAGGCAGCTTACTTCCCATAAGTTGATACACACAGGGGAGAAACCATATAAGTGCATGAAATGTGGAGAGACCTTTGGTCAAAGAGATCATCTTACTTCCCATAAAATGACCCACATAGGGGAGAAACCTTATAAATGCATGGAGTGTGGAATGACCTTTGCTCAAAGAGATCATCTTACTTCCCACAACATGATCCACACAGGGGAGAAGCCTTATAAATGCATGGAGTGTGGAAAAACCTTTGGTCGAAGAGCTCATCTTACGTACCATAAAATGACCCACACAGGGGAGAAGCCTTATAAATGCATGGAATGTGGAAAGACCTTTGGTCAAAGAGCTCATCTTACTTCCCATAAGATGACCCACACAGGGGAGAAGCCTTATAAATGCATGGAGTGTGGAAAGACCTTTTGTCAAAGAGCTCATCTTACTTCCCATAAGATGACCCACACAGGGGAGAAGCCTTATAAATGCATGGAGTGTGGAAAAACCTTTGCTCAAAGAGCTTATCTTACTTCCCATAAGTTGATTCACACAGGAGAGAAACCATTTAAATGTTTGGAATGTGGAAAATATTTTAGAACAAGCAGGCAACTTACTTCCCATAAGTTGATCCACACAGGGAAGAAGCCGTATAAATGCATGGAGTGTGGAAAGACCTTTGCTTACAGCAGTGCACTTAATACCCATAAAATGACCCACACAGGGGAGAAGCCTTATAAATGCATGGAGTGTGGAAAAACCTTTGGTCGAAGAGCTCATCTTAAGTACCATAAAATGACCCACACAGGGGAGAAGCCTTATAAATGCATGGAGTGTGGAAAGAGCTTTGGTCGAAGAGCTCATCTTACTTACCATAAAATGACCCACACAGGGGAGAAGCCTTATAAATGCATGGAGTGTGGAAAGACCTTTGGTCAAAGATGTAATCTTACTTCCCATAAGTTGATTCACACAGGAGAGAAACTTTATAAATGCATGGAGTGTGGAAAGACCTTTGCTCAAAGAGCTAATTTTACTTCTCATAAGTTGATTCACACAGGAGAGAAACCATTTAAATGCATGGAGTGTGGAAAATATTTTAGAACAAGCTGGCAACTTACTATCCATAACAGGATCCACACAGGGGAGAAACCATATAAATGCATGGAGTGTGGAAAGACCTTTGCTCAGAGGAGTACATTAGCTTACCATAAAATGACCCACACAGGGGAGAAACCATATAAGTGCATGGAGTGTGGAAAGACCTTTGCTCAAAAAGCTCATCTTACTTCCCATAAGTTGATCCACAGAGGGGAGAAACCATATAAGGGCATGAAATGTGGAAAGACCTTTGGTCAAAGATGTCGTCTTACTTCCCATAACACGAGTCACAGAGGGGAGAAGCCATATAAATGCATGGAGTGTGGAAAGACCTTTGCTCTGAGCAGTAGACTTACTATCCACAAAATTAGCCACATGAGGGAAAAGCCATTTAAGTGCATGGATTGTGGAAAGACGTTTACTAATGGAAGTGGACTTAGAAGACACAAAATGATCCACACAGGAGAGAAGCCATATAAATGTATGGAGTGTGGAAAGACCTTTGCTGATAACACTACACTTCCCATAATACGGTTCACACGGGAGAAGCCATGTAAATGCATAGAGTGAGGAAAGACCTTTGTTCAGAGCAGTACATTTACTTCCCATAACAGGATCCACATGGGAGAAACCATATAAATGCCTGGAATGTGGAAAGACATTTACAAGTGGCTGTGGACTTAGAAGACACAAAAAGATCCACTCAGGAGAGAAGCCATTTAAATGCATGGAATGTGGAAAGACTTTTGCTCAAAAACCTAATCTTATTTCCCATAAAAAAAGCTACACGGGGGAGAAGTCATTTAAATGCATAGTGTGTGGAAAGATCTTTGCTTATAGAAGTTCACTTATTTCCCATACAATGATCCACATAGGGAAGAAGCCGTGTAAATGCACAGAATGTGGAAAGACCTTTGCTCAAAGAAGCAATTTTATTTCCCATAAAAGGATCCACACAGGAGAGAAGCCGTATAAATGCATGGAGTGTGGAAAGACCTTTGCTCAAAAACTAATCTTATTTCCCATAAACGGATCCACACAGATGAGAAGCCCTATAAATGCATGGAGTATGGCAAGACCTTTGCTCGGAGCAGTGCACTTACTTCCCATAAGATGATCCACACAGGGAAGAAGCCGTATAAATGCACAGAATGTGGAAAGACCTTTGCTCAGAATAGATATCTATCGTCTCATAAAAGAATCTGGAGAAACTGTATAGCAACTCCACTTAGATTTATGTACTATTCCACAATGCTTTCCCACTTTTTCTCTGAGCAGTTTATGGGTCCTCATTTTAGCCACCTCAGGAGGATGAAAAGCTGAATAAACTACTAAAAGTAATCTATACAAGTTGAAGACGTTTTCAATAAAATGCCAAATTGTAACATTTCAATTTTCTTTTATTTAAAAAATGCTCCATCCCTTTTCTTGCTGAAATATTTTTTTCTCATCTAGAATTTACATTTCTTGTTCACACAAATAGTCACAAATTGTTTCACTTCCTTTTTTTAAAGCTAGTCCATAAAGATTGTTAATGTTCTTGGATGCAAATGGACTTATTATGAAAAACAAAGCAAACCCACATGAGAAATTATTATTATTATTAATTGGATTTATATGTCACCCCTCTCCGAGGACTTCGAGTGGCTTATAACATAAAAAGAAAACAATACAATATAGTAGCCTAAATCCAATTAATTTTAAACTAAATATACTAATCTATAATCCCAAATTTTATTTAAAAGCTGCATAGAAACATAGAAGATTGACGGCAGAAAAAGACCTCATGGTCCATCTAGTCTGCCCTTATACTATTTCCTATATGTTTTGAAGGGTCCTGATTGGATCTTTTTCTCCTTCCACCAACTCCTGTCTAACCACCTGCAGGTGAGTTTCTCCTCCCCCTTCATCTGAACCCCTCCTAAAAGTTTTTATTTTTTATAAAAGGTTTTATTTTTTCTAACAAACATTGCATATTTTATGTAGAAAGTGTCTAGATTTATCTTAAATACCTTTCCATATACATAGTCCCATTTCATTGTCATCTCTGTTTCAATTCCAACTCACAATATTTTCCTTACATATTTATCTTATTTTCTTCTTAATACAAACATAATATTACTAATCACTCAAATTCCCAATCCCTTACAATAACATCAATTAAACATCCTATTTACTACATACATTTCTCATATTTTCTGTCCCACTATATTTCAACTTCTCATAATTTAATTAATTTAATTTAGTTTAAATTATCCTTTCATGTTCCATCTACTGTTCTGTTTTGCTATAATCAATATACATCATCCTCAAATCTTACACAAAACCCCTTTAATTTAACAATCCACAATTTAAAATACTGGTATATCAAATATCCCATCCCATTTTTTCTACTAAATCTGTTTTCCCATAAATAAAATGCATCATCACATATCTTAATTACTACTCGGCTATTTTACCCTAAACCTTGAACTTAATTAACTATAGCAATAGCATAGCAATAGCATTTAGATTTATATATCGCTTCACAGTGCTTCACAGCCCCCCCCCAAGCGGTTTACAGAGAGTAAGCATATTGCCCCCCACAATCTGGGTGCTCATTTTAATGGTCTTGGAAGGATGGAAGGCTGAGTCAACCTTCAGTCCACTGAGATTTGATTTGCCAAACTGCTGGCAGAAGGTGATCAGCAGAAGTAGTTTTCAGTACTGCACTTTAACCACTGTACCACTGGGACTCTTCTATCCACCATCAATAGTATTAATACAGTTCTCTTAAGCATATTAATATGAACTTTGTTTTCTTTCCACTAGCCTTCCCTTTTTAACCATTTTCCTTTGGTCTCAAAAATTCCACTTCTCAACAAGAGGGGCGTGGCCAAGCACAGTGGTGGCATGGAGTTCCCCAGGTTCCATCGGGGAACCTAGATATCTGTGTTGCCTGGGAACCTGGTTCTATCAGAACTGGGTCAGAAGAAGGTGAAGAAGGGAGATAATGTTGGCAGTATGTGAGGGGATGTCAACCTCCCCCCCCCCTGGAGCCAGGGCCACCGATAGGGCAGTATTACCGGTACTGGCGTCAAGGTCCCGGCCAAATCGAAAAATGGGGAGGGGGGCGATTGAAGAAGACCGGTAACATCTGCAGTGTGCTGGTGAGTTGGAGTGCTAAGGAAGCTAATTGGATTCAGTTGCTAAATTGTTACGATCGGGCCCAGGCAAGAGCACAGATCAGCAAAAATGCCTAGTTTTCTCTCTTCTGCCTGAAGAGCTTCATAGCTGTTAAAGATGAAGTTTGGATTAGGGCTAACTTGGTATACATTAGGTTTTTTTTGAAATTGTTCCCTTCTAAGTGTGAGGAAAAGATGTGTTGCTTTGGAGTTGACATGTTTTTTGGAGCCGTCTCACCATTTTAGATTCGAGAAGCAAACACCATCCTGGATTCGAGAAGCAAGCATTGTGGGAAGTGGGAAGATTTGAATATGCAAAGGAGAAGCTGTGTAGAGCTAAGGACTAAGGACTTTTCAAAAAACAAACATCTACATCATATTTTGAGACTTTTGCAGAGAAGATCTGAAAAGGGAATTTGCTATTTTACATTTTATATTCTACATTATGTTAAATGCATACAGTAACATCTCACGGTATGTGTAATAAATATGATAACATCCTAGGAAAAGAAGAAGAAAGAAGAAAAGAGAAAGAAAAGGTATTGTTCTTAGAGCCACAGACATGCTATTTGTTAAGAGACATTATACATTACACATTTAAAAGCTTAAATATATTAAGTTATGGAATTTAACAGTAGGTACATCTATGAGAAAAAATCTTGGCTTTTTTGCACATTTGCTTCACAATATGGATTTGATGATACATGAGGGTGTGTTCTTTTTTATAAAACAATTTTAAAATTTTGCAAGCTTTGGAAAATGCTATAAGGAGATAGGTGGAGAGGTTAATGAGAAGAGAGAAGGTTTTTTTGCTCTTCCCTCCTCTTTCTCTTCTTTTTTCTTGCAGTGCTTTTCTTTTTCTTGTTTTTTCTTTTCATATTGTTGTGTCTTTATATTCATAGTTACCTTATCTACTTAGTGTAATTTTCTATTTTCTGTTTATATCTCTTTGTGTTCTTATTTCTGTTTTGATTCCGTCTGAGGCCCCTCAGGGAACGGCTGATCCTCTGCCGGCTTCCTGCTCAGAGGGGGAGGATGAGGAACAGGAGGTTCAGGCAGACGGGGAGGAGGAATCTCAGGCTGAGGAAGAGGGAGGACAGCCAGAGTCCCCCGAGAGGGAGCTCTCCCCAGCAAGCAGCCTGGATTCCTTAGAGGAAAATGCACAAGCAATAATCGATCTGCGACAGAGAAGAGCAACACAACGAAGGGACCAATTAGCCAGGTACTTTCAGCACTAAAGAGGCAACAGCTGGGTTTGGGTGTGGTGCTCTCTGGAAAGGCTGAAAAGGCAGACCCACCCTTCCTGGCTTGTGGAGTATTATCTTTGGGAGTCCTGGGACCTGGCTGTGATCTTTGGCGTCTTGGAATTCTGGTTTGTGACTTTGAATACTGAAACCTTGGGGGACAAAGGTGTGGGTCTTATTCTCTACAGTGGTGGGTGTGCCAGCAAGAAGTCTGCTGTATTGTCTGGCTGCTTTTTCCAGTTGGTGTTGAAGTCTGGGGGCACCCAGACAGAACAATTTCTTTATTGATTTAGTTCTATTTTTTTAACTTTCTTATTTTTAATTTTTTATATAAAGGAATTAGTAACTAGGTTTGTAATTGGATTAATTGGGCAATATTTGGTGATCCTATTTGTTTTGTTTTTTCCCCGCTTTGATTATGCTACCGCAAGATGTTTTCAATTTTTTTAGGGGTATTTTTTAATAGGCGATAATTATCTGTAAAGAATTGACCTTTTTTTACATCTGTGGTGGAGTTTACGTATAGTTTTAAACATTATTGCGTATAATTTATCTTCTGGTTACCTGTTATTTATTGGTATTATTGTGAAAACGAATATTTCTCTAGTGTGGTGCAGGAGTATTTTGTCTTTATCCTTTGTGCCATCTTATTGCTGCTTTTAATATTGTTGATGGCAAAATTAATAATATTTTGTTAATTTGGTGTATTTGCACTGTTCTGGTGCTCCCCCCACGTTTATCATTTCTGCTCCACTCTTAACCTTCTCCCCTCTCTGTAGACAAGGATAATTGGGCTCCCACGAGGTCTTCTGTAATATGTTGATGTGACTTGAATATATTTTCTGCATTATTAACACATTGGTCAAAAACTGAGAGGCCACCGAAGAGACATGTGGAATCAGCGCGGCTTTACTAAAGCTGAATATATGACAGAACTGGTGGCCCTAACAGCTGCACTTTATAATGTTATATTTGTTATATGTTGTGTATATGTTTACAGTTCACTGTGCTTTCCTTTATGATGTCATATTTGCACTATAGTAATAAACATACTTGACCAAAAGATTTAACAAAATGACTCATATTATTAATCTGTCAAGCAAGTGTACCTTGTTGTAGTGGCAGGGTTTAAATTTTTTTTGTGAAAGGTAAATTTAATACATAATTGGTATGCTGCAAAATAAAGTAGTTTAAAATGGCGGGGGGGGGGGCAGACACTTAGGCTGTATGGGGCCCCAAAATTCCTGATGGCGGCCCTGCCCAGAGCCAACAAAGAGCTCCTGACCAGCGGAGCAGGAAGGCAGCTTGTCAAAAGCCGTCTAAGCTGCAGTGGCCAGGAATGGATAGATTGATTTGAATTTTGGATTGGAAGATACCTGACAAGGCTCAGTGATGTCACTTCCTTCTCAGCCTCCTCTGGAAAGCCCCTCCTGACATTCACCCTCCGGTGGGCCAATGGGAAAGCGCCTGGAGTTCCCATCCCTTGACAGAGAGCGCCCACTGGTGGATTTGAGGCAAAGTGCCTGGATGGGAGAAAAGGCGGGAAAGAGGTGTGCTTGACAATTCAATCTCAGCTCAGTTTCTTTTGAAGACTTTAAATGTGAAGAGAGTGAATTCAATGGCTGGAGAAGGAAATTGCACAAAGGTCCCCAACACCCCGTTGTGGCTGAGGGAGGGCGGGCTCCTGCCTGAGGGGATCTGCGCTCTGATTGGTTGCTGAGGGTGGGAAGGGGGCATGTCCTTTCCCCCGCCTTTTTCCTCTGGGCGCTGTTGGAGATTTACCTCAGGAGGCTCCCGACTGTCTTCTCTGCTCTTTACGTTCATTTCTCTTGATAGAAAAGGGCAGATTTTTCTCAGTGTCTCCCTCTTCCTTTGGACAGCAGCCGCGTGTTTCCTCCCCATGGACCTTTTCCCTTTCTTTCCTGCGGGGAGGGAGGAAAAACTCCCTGGAATGGAGGCCCAGAGACTGGGAGCAGGAGGGCCCAGTGGGAGCCCCAGAGATGGGGGCACAGGGGGTTTTCTCTCCCGCTCTGCCCACAAAGGGAACCATCCAAGGAGGGAAGGCAGCACCCTGGAAGTCCAGCCTGGCTTAGGGGACGGGTCTCTCCAGAGAGGAATTGGGATCCTTGGACCATGGTCCACAACACCCCCGTGGGGGCTTCTGGCAGGGGATGAGCTGCCCCTCACAAGGACCCAGAAGGTCAGCTGTGGGAACTGACCACATCTTCTCATCCAAAGGGCTTGAGAGTGAAACCAAAGTGAGAGGGAGACGAAGGTTTAAAAACTGATTCCCAAGTCAAATCTCAGGGGAATCAATTAAATTGTAAGAAAAAAGGACACAAATCAGGAGATGTAGAAACCAAATATGGCGTCAATCAAAAGGCAGCAATGTGAGGAATAAACGGGGTGAATCCCGGAGAAAATGTGTGGAGGGAGCTGCAGGTTCGAGGTGCCAAAGGTCAGCCGAGAAACCTTCATGACTTCCAGAGGACTCATCATTTCTGTCTCAGGGGGTTAAATACTCTCCCCCTCCCCCACTGTGTTTAAAGACAACAAATGGACAACATGCTGATGTGAACAAAGATACTTCTACTGTTTCTGCTTCTATTCAAAGTATGAAGGTTTATCTATCCCTCCATCCCTCCATCCATCTATCTATCTCCCTCAATCATTTCTCTCAAATTTATGTAGCCCCCCAACTCACAAGTGACACTGATTCACATACAGCAAAGCTAAAAACAAGTATTTACATGAAATTATTTTTAAAAAACATTCAAAAGAATAAAAGAAGGAATGTGAGGCACTTTTTTCAATGCCATTGAAACTTCAGTCATTACATGAACCCTTATAAGTCAAGGACAAAGGGGCTGCCCCACCTGGAGACTCAGCCGTGGGGTGGAGGAGGGGAGTCCCTGAGCTGCCCTGATGAAGAATCCAGGCTTGTTGCCTGCTGGATCCTGGCCAGTTCCTCAGTTCCGCTTCGGAGGAGCCCAACGCTTCAGGCTGGGGAAGCGAAGCCCAAGCGTCCCTGCAGCTGTTATGGGTTGCAGAAAGAAGAGCTTGTGTGTGTGTGTGTGAGTGTGTGTGTGTGTGTCAGGGAGAACTCAGAGAATATCAAAAGTCTTCCAGGGGAAAACATAGAAAGGGCCTAGAAGTTCTGCTTTGAATAGGAGAGCGATGGGCGTCCCATCAGAGTCTCTCTGGATCTGGGGCCCATTTTGTGTGACTGGGTGTGTGCAAACACACAATTCTGGGGCAGGTTCGGACTCTGCCTCCTCCTTCAGCTGCAGGTGGAGACCCAGTTCTGGCCTTCTGAGTCCGGTGTTGGGCCAGGGGGGAGTTTGACCCCTCCAGCCCCCTCCCCCGTCCCAGGAAAGGACTGAGGCCATCTCAGGATACAGGCCCTGTGGGACGTCTGCCTGCTGCAGCCGGGAGAGGGTTGGGGCTCTGAGCCCTGCCTCATCTGGCGTTTCATCCTCAACCCTGAACATCTGGCAGCTTCCCAGCCCCAGCTGCCCTCACCTGGCTGAGAGATCCACCTGGCCAGCCTGAGGATGGGAGACCACCAGGAGGCATCTGGCCTACTGCATAGGCTGAAACTGCTCCTAGACAAGGCGGGGAAGTTTCAGGCCCTCCTCGAACTCGCCTCCCTCAAGAGATCCACTTCCCATTCCTCTTTTAGCCTTGTCTGATCTCCCTGAAACACCCCCCCTCCCCCCTTGCTCAGTTCCTGCCGTTTGGAAGACAGTAATCAATCATATAAGCTGGAGCCAGTTAACAAAGCTCAGTTCACAACAAATGATTTCTAGCCGCCTGTCACATCAGAAACAAGCATCAGATGTTGGTTTCCTCAGCAACAACTATACACTAGCAAAACCAATTCACGATAAAAGCAAAACAATGAAGCCCCCAGAATCTCTATTAAAATTCCTGGTTCTTTTTATAAATTGTAACTGTATTGTTTTGTTTGATAGACTGTCCACCCACCCACCCACCCACCCACCCACCCACCCAAAATAACACTGACGCCTTTTCCAAGGAAGAAAATCTGTTCGGAAACGTTTCCACGTTCATTTTCTCTTTTCCGCCCTTCTCATCCGAGGGAAAGAATCACCAGAGGGAGACTGTGGGTTTTGGGGGCAAAAACCGCCCCCCGATTCCCCTCCAGATCCAGACTGGATCCCGGGATCTGCTTTGGCAGGAAAAGGGGGATCCCCTCGACGCACCGGAAGAAAGAGGGAGATTCCTACACGATCGGGGTTGAGGCGCTTCGTCCAGACGTTGTGAGCGAGGGAGACGCGTGTTTCCAGGAAGGGAAGCGCCGTTTTCTCTGGGAAAGCCACCAGATCCCTCCGGAGATTCCCCTCTGAAGAGGGGGAGGGCCTGGGGAGAGGATCCGGCTGGGTGAGGAGGGATCCCCGCAGATCCTCTCCGCCTCTTCCTGCCCGGACTACCAGCGGGGGGGGGGGGGTTCCTGGCTTCCCTTCGGGGTGGGGGGAGGCTGTGACTGTGACCCCCGAGTTCCAGCCATCCATGGGGCGGCTCCTCCCGCCTTGTCACCTGGGGCAGCTGCTGGGGGCTCCCTCCTTCCAGGCTGAGCGGGTGGGGGGAGTCCAGAAGGATCCTTCCAGCTCTGGATCCCCTCGGCCCTTCGGGAGTCTCCGCAGCTCCAGCCTGGGCGCCCTCTGGGCACTGGGGGAACCCAAAGGGCATCCAGTCCGCCCCTCCAGGTCCACAGAGAAAGGGAGAGTGGGGGAGGATGATGCAGCCGGCATGAAGAAGCCCCCTAGAATGCAGCCCCCACCCCAAGACTGAGCACGTCCCCCTCCCCCTCCCTCCGCTCCTCTCTCGGCTTCGGACTATCTCCTGTATCGGGCGAAGTCAAGGGAGACTCTACCCGGAGACCGATGACGCTGCAGAAGGGAGAATTCCCATTGGTCCTCTTGCTCCTTCTGGACACGCCCAAGGCCGAAGTCGGAGGAAAACTCCTCCCCCCCAATCCAGACCCCACTATTCCGCCTCTGGGGTTGGGAGCCTCCGCGTCTCTCTCCTCTCTCGGTCGAGCGCTGGTGGAGCCGCCTCATCCATGGCTTTGGTGGGGGTCGCCCTGGTGCTGCTGCTGGGGGAGGATCTGGGGGGCTCTGAGTGGCTCCTCCCAAACTGGCCCCCCTTTGTGAGGGGGGCTGGAGATTCTCCCTTTGAGAGGCTCTTAGGAGGGGCTGCAGGGGGTCTTTGGGGGAGGGGAAAGAGGGGGGATCCCCGAGAATCCGTCAAAGGTGAACTAAGGTTTCGGGGGGCGGAAGAAAAGTTGGTGCGACCCATGGAAGTTGGGGGTTGAAGGGCTGGAAGACTCCAGAAGAGTCAGTCTAGATGTCCTCTTTGTGCCCCCGCTCTCCTCCCCATGGAAGAGAGAGAGAGGGAGGGGGGGAGATGAGCTTCCCTCCAGCCTAGAAATTTCCCTCAGCCCCTCCCCCATCCTTCAGGTCGCTTTCCATCCAGCCTTTTCCCTCTTCCCCTCCCCCTCTTTCTCTCCTCCCCTCCCCCTTTCTTCCCTCCCCCCTCTGCAGACCCCCACACACCACAAGTCTCCCTCCCTCTCTAGGGCTGAGTGGGTTCCCTCTCCCTCCTCCAGGGGGCATTCCCCACCAGTCTCTCCTCTCCTCCCCTTCTTCCGTGGGACCCTCCTCCTCCTCCTCCTCCTCCACCGGAGGCTGGGAACGATGGGCCCTGGGGTCCCTCCTGACGGCCTTCCTCCTCTGCACCCTCCCCCTTCGCAGCCCATTTCCTGCACCAGACGAAGGACGAGTGCCGCTTCCTGAACGGGACGCAGCGGGTGAGGCTCCTGGAGAGGTTCTTCTACGACCGGCAGGAGTTCGCCCGCTTCGACAGCGACCGCGGGGAGTACGAGGCCCTCACGGAGTTCGGGAAGGTGGATGCGGACGCGTGGAACAGAGACAAACGCATCCTGCAGGACTTGAAGGCCGCTGTGGATTACTTCTGCCGGTACAACTACGGGGTTTCCCAGAGCAATTCTGTGGTTGGCCGGAGAGGTGAGTCCGGGGGGGGGGGAGATTTTGGGGGAGAGGATCCCGCCCCCCTTCCCTTCCCTTTCCAAGGGGGGTCCAGGCCTCTGAGAGGAATCTCCCAAGAGAATCCACGGAAGCCACTTGTGGTCTCCTTTCTCTGCCTTTTTCTTCTTCATTCCAAGTCATTTCCACTCCAACATCTTTTAAATCAATAAATAAGCAACTAAGTGAAATAAATCAATGTATAAAATTAAATAAGCAAATTAAACCTAGAAATAGATAAATAAAAACTTATTAAATGGAAACTGAAACAAAAAATAATAAAATAACTTAAATTAATTTAATTTAAAATTATAAATGAAATAAAAAATAATAAAATAAAGTAAAATAAGTCATAAAGTAATAATCTAAATAAAGAATAGAATAAATAATAAACTAAATAATTAGAATAAATAAAGTATAAACAAGTCTGCAGAGAGGGGGGCCATACAAATCTAATAAATAAATAAATAATATAATAAATAATTGATCAATAAAAAATAAATAAATAACAATAAATAAATAAGAATATGCTAAGGGAACATAAAATGTAGTCCTGCTGTTTTAGATCGAGAGGCCTCTTATTTGCCTATTAAATTGAATTCCTGGAGGGGCGGAGGGAGAAAGTAGGTATTTAAAGAGAAAGAAAGAAAATATATTTTCCCCATACAATTAAAATCTCCACAAACTCCCATGTGACCAAATTGGAACCTCAAAACCTTCACACTGCAGTCTTGAAAATAAGGAGGTTTGTGGAAGAGGCTATAAAAACAAAAATGTAAAAATGCTAAATTGCAGCTTTTGAATTTCCAGGGATTTAAAATCTGATCCTTCCGTTTTCTTCTTAAAAGACTTTTTTTCTCACCCACAATTTGCATTTCCTGTTTTTTTAAAAAAATGCTGTTTTCACTTTGTGAAGCCACTGCCTTCATTTTCTTAGCAATTCCACAAAGGCCTTTAAAGGTCCCCAGATGCAAATGGGATCAGCCTGAAAAATGCAACAACCCCCACCTGAAATGTTGATATTGGTCTGCAATCTGACCAGTTCCCAGGTTGGAAGGACAGATGACCATCTCAAAAGTGGTTGTTCTTGACCAGGACGGAATTTACTGTCAATCAGAAAATCTCTCAAGAGGAAACAAAATGGTTCTCAAAGGACTCTGGGCTGGAATGGGTCAATTGTGGACCCTCTGTACCCCCCTCCCCACCATGGATCCATCCAGGAGTTTTGCCATTTGGAACATTTGCTGAAGGAGGAGATCACGAGGGATCCCCTGCAAGGCCCTGCTGAGATCCTGGGACCCACTTGACCTCCTGAGCCTCCAACTACCCCCACTTTCCCTTTCCCCAAAAGATCCCCTCTGGATCCCTTCTGTCTTCTCTTCTCTCCTCTCCGCCCTTCTTGCTCCTTCTTTCTTTCTTTCTGCCATCTTGGTTGATCATCTTCATGGCCGCGTAGAGGAATTTGGCTCCGCCCTCTCCCCTCCCCTCCACAACCTCTGCGTGAAGCCGCTGGGTGAGTCCGTCCATCACCAGGGCTGGAGGTCTCCTCCGTATGCTGATGTTATCAGTTTACGTCTCCACCTCTGGGGACACAGGTGATTCTGAGGTTGTGGGGGGATCAATGGGGGATCAGAGGCTTCGGCTGGACCCTGGCAAGACCAAAGGGCTTTGGGTCCATGGAGCAACAACATGGGGGGACTTTAACCAAATGGGTTCTGGGTGGAGTTGCATTGTCCCAGAGACCCAGTTGGCAATTCTGGAGATTCTCCTGGACTCCTGAAGAGCATCTGGCAGTCACAGTTCGGAGAGTGTTCGTAAGGCTTTGGGTCAGTCGTGGTCACTTTGGCAAATAAATTTAATAAATAGATAAATTTACTAAACAAATGAACAAATGTTTTGGTAATACACCAAAATTAAAAGGGTGGTTTCATTTTCAACAATATTCCAGGAATCATCTGACTCGTGCTGCGTCTGTCCTTTCCGTCTCCTGCATTATTTCCTTCCACGTCCACCACATCTGGTAGAAGGTTCCATCCACCTCTGGGCGTTTCCAGCATTTATCCCTGTCAGACTTGCCTCTTTCGGGAATTCTTTTTTCGGGACTTCAACTGATCCCAATCACAAAGGATTTAGGAGAGGGTCTTCGGAGAGGGGCGGCATACAAATCTAATAAATTATTGTTGTTGTTGTTGTTGTTGTTGTTGTTGTTGTTGTTATTATTATTATTATTATTATTATTATTATTATTATTATTATTCTCCCCCCTTTCAGGATCCCTTTTGATTTCTTGCTGCAATATATTTTCAGGCATGAAAAGGGATCTTGGCCTGAACCAACCAACTGGGTCTTCTGTTCTGGGCCCTCCTGTGTCTCTCATGTGCCTCCTTCTCCTCCCTCCCTCCAGCCAAGCCCACCGTCACCATCTCCCCCACCAAGATGGACCCAACTTCCCCCAACACCATCCTCCTCTGCATAATGACCGGCTTTTACCCCGTGGAGATCGAGGTCCAGTGGCTGAAGAACGGCCAGCCGGAGAAGGAGGGCGTGGCCTTTGGGGAGGAGCTCCAGAACGGAGACTGGACCTACCAGCTCCACGTGATGCTGGAGAC
This sequence comes from Erythrolamprus reginae, assembly GCF_031021105.1. Lineage (NCBI taxonomy): Eukaryota > Metazoa > Chordata > Lepidosauria > Squamata > Dipsadidae > Erythrolamprus > Erythrolamprus reginae. Next base: position 733,725 of record NC_091951.1, read on the forward strand.
CCAGCCCCAGCGGGGGGATGTCTACACTTGCAAGGTGGAGCACGCCAGCCTGGAGGCCCCCATCACCGTCCAGTGGGGTAAGTCCCTCTGCTCCCACCCCTCCTGGAACCTGTCCTGCCCTGAGAAGGGGGAGAGATCCTCTCTGTGGTGGGGGAAGCCAGAATGGACCCTCTTGGGGGAAGGTGGGCCCGATCCTCCTGCTCAGGTGAGGCTCCTTCTCCTTCCCCAGAGCCCCGTTCCTCCCGCTCTGCCAGGGCCAAAATCTGGACGGGGATTATGGGGGCTGTGATAGGAGTGGCCTTCCTGGCTGTGGGGCTCTTCTCCTACCTGAAGGCCAAGAAAGGTGAGTCTGGGGGGCTGGAGGAGGGGTTGTGGGGAGAAGTATTTTGAGGAACTTCTGTTCTTGGAGGGTTTATTAAGGGAAGATATTGCAAGTTATTATGGGCTAATGATGGGGAGGGGTCCCTCTGAGTCCTCCAGCCCATGAAGGGTCCTGATTGGCTCTTTTTCTCCTTCCAGCAATTCCCATCCAAGCACCTGCAGGTGAGTTTCTCCTCTTCCTCCCTCTTCTCAGCCCCTCCTATAAATTATGGGTATTTTTGTTTAATTTCTCAATTGTTCCTTTTTTAAAAGAAAACCTGCCTGAACAATATCTCTTCACCCCCCTGCCCCCCCCTCCCGGTCCCAGGTGATCCTGCAGACTCGTTTGGGTTTGTTAGTTGGACCCTTGACCAGCTGTTCCTACTGACCCGCCCCCTTCTCCTTGTGACAGTTCACACAATTTCTGGCCATGTGACCCCAGGCTCCCCCCTTTGCTGCCCCCCCATCTTAGCCCCATATTCCCTGTTCACATGAAGAATCGCAGCCTTTTGCTCCCTGGAATGGGCGGATTCTCTCTCTGTCTTTCTCTGCCTGTGGGGGCTGAAAGGGAAGAAAAATATGTTATTTGCAGTAAAAGTTTCTCCTTATATTTTGATTTTCTTCCCCTTCTCTTTTTCTGCAGCACTCGTGAATTAATCCTGCTGTCAACCTTCGCTATAATTATGCATCATTTCTACGCTTGGTGGCCAATAGTTACGGGGAGGGGTCTTGGGTAATGGGGGGGAGGATGCAGGAGGCCCTGTGAAGTGGAATAAGTTTCCTCTTCCTTGAAACCAGGGGACCTGAAGGAGACCGTTAGAAGTGACATTCCATAAATGTGACCTGGGTGGAAGATGCCTCCACCTGATGGTCATGGACACTAGGGATTGGCCAATCTCCAGAGGGGGGGGGGTCAAAAGGGGGTTTGATCTACGCAGGTATCGCACCTTTTTCTCCAGTCTTTGCTTTAACCTTGACTGCTTTCAGTTCTGGTTTATGATAAATTCACTTTTGAACCTTGAAAAGGACCCTGAGTTTTATTCTTCTTAAATTCTGACTGTGGCAGCCGACACCTGCTCTCCGATGCACAAGGATTTATTTTTATTTCTTTGGTCTCTGATGGTTCTTTGTCCTGTTTGCAAACTCTGAAAAATGGAGGCAGAAGGTGGGAAGTTGGGGGGAGGAGGAGAAGGGCAGCGTGGACCTTCTCTTGCTGAGAACAGACCCCTCCCCACTTTCTTTCCTGGGAGGGAGGGGTGGAGACCATGTAGACTGTCCCCAGGGATGCTGGGCAGACCTGTCAGTCAAGCCCCCTCGTGTCTCCTGTCTTTGAACCCACAGCAGCTTCATCTCCATCCTTCTTCCTACGAATCCCTTCCCTTCCCTTCGCTTTGCTGTGAAAGAAGAAACTCCAGATGTAGGAAAACCCTGGAATCCTCCGTTTCTTCCTCCTCTTCCTCCTCTTCCCTGCCCCCACAGGAGGCCCCTCCCTCCGCTGCCTCTGGATCAACCATCCCGGCTACTTCGGGTCCAAAGCCAGAACTGATGAGGGAGGAGGGGGGCAGATCCAGGGAGGGGGAGGGGCTGGACCCCCTGGCTCTGCTTCCCCTCAAGGCCCCTTTGAGGAGCAGAAGGCCAGCAGGGACGGTCCTCCCTCGGCAATTGTGGGGAGCCATTGGGGGCACCCGAGACTCCCCCTACGTTCCCCCAGCCATTTGAGCCATTTCTCTTCCTCACAACTGGAGGGTCCTGCCCCATTTTGTCAGCCAATGTCCCCCTACCCTTTTTGGGGACTCTTTCGAATGGTGTATAGAGTCTCCTGCCTGATGGTATAAATGGTGAAGGCTCGAGCAGGGGGTTGGACTAGATGACTTTTAAGAAATCCATTGGAAGCCATTCCTGGTGCAGAAGAAGCTTGAGACAGAGGGGAAGACCAGCTCTGCAAGGGGGGAGGGGCTCCATGGTGCCGTCTTGAGTGGAAGACCCCTTCCTTCTCTCCAGCACCCCTAGATACCCCTGGACAGCTCCACAACTGAGCCCGGCCCCCTCCAGAGCTGATCCAGACTGGTTCTGCAGGACTCCAGTGGCCTCGATCCCTGAGGCATAATTTCCCCCTCCCCTCCCTCATTTGGGGTCTTGGGGTCCCCACAGGAAGAATCGGTCAGTGTGGGATTGTGGGAATTGTTGGAAACTCTGAGAAGATCTGGGCTCCAGTTGGCAACACCTCCTCTTGCAAGAACCTGCAGAAGGGACAACAACAAATGCACCAATGGCTGAAGGGTGGGGGGCATGAGAGTGGACTTCCCTAAGAGAAAAAATAAAGGCCTGTGTTGATGGTAGATGATCCATTGTTCAGGGGAACGGAAAGAGCCGTTTCCAAAATGGACAATCAAACTAAGGTGGTTGGTTGTTTCCCAGGAGCAACTACCAAAGACGGGACTGAGGAGCTTAGAGAAATATTGAGGCCCACAGATTATTCTTCCTTCTCCCTCTTTCCTGTGGGGTGGGAGGATAAAGTCCCTGGAAACGATGCCAAGAGACTCAGAGCAGGGGGGCCCAGTGGGAGCCACAGAGATGGGGGCACAAGGGGGGTTTCTCTTCCACTCTCCCAATAAAGGGAACCATCCAAGGAGGGAAGGCAGCACCTTGGAAGTCGAGCCTGATGGTTCTCTGGAGGGAAATTGGGAGCCACTTTTGTCACTGCCATGGAAACTTCAGTCACTAAATGAACAGTTTATAAGTGAAGGACTCCTTCCAGTGGGTCACAGGACAAAGGGGCTGCCCCACCTGGAGACTCAGCCATGGGGCGGAGGAGGGGAGTCCCTGAGCTGCCCTGATGAAGAATGGAGGCTTGTTGCCTGCTGGATCCTGGCCAGTTCCTCAGTTCCGCTTCGGAGGAGCCCAACGCTTCAGGCTGGGGAAGCGAAGCCCAAGCGCCTCTGCAGCTGTTGTGGGTTGCAGAAAGAAGAGATGCTGCTCTCTCTCTCTCTCTCTGTGTGTGTGTGTGTAGTGTGGGTGTCAGGAAAAACTTAAGAGAAAATCAAAGTTGGGGCAGAGAACAAAAGTGGGAGGGGGGCTGCAACTCAAGGGGGGTTCAGGACAGTGTCTTCACGATTCTCATCTAGACTTTCTTCTATGTACATGGTGGGGTGGATTAGATGTCCACTTTGGTCCCCAAACTGCCCAGGGGGGGATGGGATGGGACGGTCCTTCTCTGAAAGGGGCTTCCGGGTTCTTTTTAGTTAGGCAAGACCCATCTATTTATTTATTTTTATTTATTTATTAAATTTGTATGCCACCCCTCTCCACAGACTCTATGTTGCCAGGCATGGGGCAACTAGTACATGCCCCCACCCCACTTTCTGACCATTAAATGTTACGTGTGGATGTAATTGAATAAATTGACTGTTTTTAAAGTTATTATTATTATTATTATTATTATTATTATTATTATTATTAATTGGATTTGTATGCCACCCCTCTCCGCAGACTCTATGTTGCCAGGCATGGGGCAACTAGTACATGCCCCCCCCACACTTTCTGACCATTAAATGTTACGTGTGGATGTAATTGAATAAATTGACTGTTTTTAAAGTTATTATTATTATTATTATTATTATTATTATTATTATTATTAATTGGATTTGTATGCCACCCCTCTCCGCAGACTCTATGTTGCCAGGCATGGGGCAACTAGTACATGTCCCCACCCCACTTTCTGACCATTAAATGTTACGTGTGGATGTAATTGAATAAATTGACTGTTTTTTAAGTTGTTGTTGTTGTTGTTATTATTATTATTATTATTATTATTATTATTAATTGGATTTGTATGCCGCCCCTCTCCGCAGACTCGGGGTGGCTAACAACAATGATAAAAAACAACATGTAACAATACAATTTAATAAAACAACTAAAAACCCTTATTATAAAAACCAAACATACACACAAACATACCATACATCACTTGTAATGGCCTAGGGGAAGGAATATACTAACTCCCCCATGCCTGGCGACAAAGGTGGGTCTTGAGTAATTTGCAAAAGACAAGGAGGGTGAGGGCCGTTCTAATCTCTGGGGGGGTTGATTCCAGAGGGCCAGGGCCGCCACAGAGAAGGCTCTTCCCCTGTGTAAGGAAAATGACATTGTTTGGTCGACGGGACCCAGAGAAGGCCAACTCTCTGGGACCTTATTGGCCGCTGGGATTTGTGCGGTAGAAGGCAGTTCCGGATGTATTCTGGGATTTTAGCTTATAATTTTTAACTACAGTGATACCTCATCTTACAAACTTAATTGGTTCCGTGACCAGGTTCGTAAGATGAAAAGTTCGTAAGACGAAGCAATTTTCCCCATAGGAATCAATGTAAAAGCGAATAATGTGTGCAAGCCCAAAATTCAGAAACCTGGAAGCTGGAACCTCACTGCCGAAGGAGGCTTAAGCCTCCCAGTCCTTCCCGACCCTCCCGCACATCGTTCTCGGCGGGAAGGATCCCCCATAGCAGGCCGGATCCGAGCGATTTTACCAGCGAAAAACGTGTTAAAATCCTCAGCACTGCTCTGCAAGGGCTCCCCAACTCCCCCGATTAAGAAGGGAGCCGGTTACCCTAAACAGAGCGGCCGGGCGGGATTCCGCTAATGCAATCAAAGCGGCATGATACGTGCATCTTGCCGCCTTGAGCGCCACTTTGTAAGTCTTAATATGAGCTATTACAAGTGTTCGGTCGGATTCGCACTTACTCTTCCTCCATTGCTTCTCCAGACGTCTCTTCTGGCGCTTCAACTCCCGGAGCTCCTCGTTGAACCATGGAGCTCTATGGGGTCTAGTGCCGCGGAGAGGTCGCAAAGGGGCAATCCGGTCAAGAGCCTACCCTGCAGCCTTGTTCCAGGCCTCAGCAAGAGACTCTGCCGAACTGTGGACGAGAGTATCTGGAATAACCCCAAGCGCCGTCTGGAAACCTTCTTGATCCATCACGCGTCTGGGGCGGAACCTCCTAATTGGTTCCGCCTCCCTGCGGGGAAGGATTGGAGCCAGGAAGTTAAGCCGCAGTAGGAAATGATCTGACCATGACACAGGCAACATTTCTAAGCCCCTTAATCTCAGATCATTACTCAATTGCTCAGAGAGGAATATCATATCGGGTGTGTGTCCACCCTCGTGAGTCGGACCCTGAACTACTTGAGTCAGGTCCATGGCTGTCATGGTGGCCATGAACTCCTGTGCCAGTCCAGAGGAACCGCCGAGCGACGGTAGATTGAAGTCCCCCAGGACGATAAGTCCGGGGAACTCCACCGCCAACCCGGCCACCTCCTCGAGCAGCACAGGCAGGGCTGTTGACACGCAGCGGGGAGGCAGGTACATGAGTAAAAAGCCCACCTGAACCCCTAAGTCCAACTTCACCAGGAGGGACTCGCAACCCGCAACCTCTGGAGCAATGAGCCTACGCAGGCCAAGACTTTCCCTGGCTATAATAGCCACTCCTCCCCCCCTTCCCTGGGGTCAAGGTTGGTGCCATACCCGAAATCCAGCTGGGCAAATTTCAGAGAGAGGGACTCCTCCCTCCAGGCCCAGCCAGGTTTCGGTCACACAAGCCAGGTCAGCCTCCTCATCCAGGATCAAATCCCGGATGAGGAGAGCTTTATTTACCACCGACCTGGCATTGAGTAGCAACAACTTGAGCCCAGGGCCAGAATTACACTCATCACCAGTGCCTTGAGTTAAGCTCATGGAGCCGGAAGAAGGGATTGCTACTAAGCAGTGATCCCTCCTTCCCCTGGAACGGCTAGTTCCATGGCTTCCGCCATACCTGCCTCTCCCCAGCAAGACCGGAATATTTTGACCCTCTGCCACCCCAGAGATAAGTGTCCCCACCCCTCCTGCCCTTCCAGCATCAGGTGTGCTAAAAATTCCATTCATATCATATTCATTCATTTCATACATATTATGACTCACGCACACCCATGTCGCTCTCCAATGCAGACAGATTTTTACAAGTTGACACACCAAGATAGTCCTCAATTTGAGGATCAAACACTTTACCGTTCAGTCATTGGGTCACTGTTATACATTAGCAGTTGGACAAGACCCGACATTTCACTTAGTGTCAATCTTTTGTCAAGACACGTTGGCAAAGCAACTACATTTCACTGGACGTGCATAAAGAGACTGCTGAGATACATGAAGCACACAAAAGACATGAAATTGTTCTTAGAACCAGAACACAACAAGTATCCTGAGTTGATTTGCTATGAAGATTCTGATTGGGCAGATGATAAAGAAACACGAAAAAGTACCTCTGGTTATATAATGTTTTTGAATGATTGTCCAATTTATTGGAAAGTTAGAAAGCAAAACTTTATTTCTTGTTCTTCCACTGAGTCAGAATATGCCTGTGTTTCTGACTGTTGTAATGCTTTAACCTGTGTTTCTGCTCTCGTTGATAGTATTTGGGGCGATGCCATGAAACCAATTGTTATTATGGAGGACAATATTTCAGTTACGTTCATATCTGAAACTGAATATGTTGGAGCTCGTTCAGAGCACATCGACATAAGATATAAGAATGCAAGAGAATACGTAAAACAAGGATTCGTGAAACTACATTATGTGTCCACAACTGAACAGATGGCTGACGTGCTGAATAAACCACTGCCAGCTGACCAATACGAATACCTCTCTCAAGAAAATGTGCCTTATGTGAACCAATGTCCCTGATGACCGCCAAAGAAGGGGTGTCACGCTGAATATTGCCAGCCTCAGAGACATTTAGTAATTAAAGTTAATATGTGTGCCTTTATTAATCTCCTCCTATATTTTATGTAATATCCGGCCTTGTCATTTCCGCCTTCTTGCTCCGTTGTTCTTCTCTGCTTTAAGACTCCATGATGTGATCTTTTGTCTACTCAATATTTATTTATTCTTTCATAATAAAAGAAATCTCATTTTGAATAAATGTTTGGAACTCTAAAATCCATCGCCTCCACGATAAAGTTCAAACGGACATTTACAACCGTGACAACAACATATAAAAATAATATTAAAATGTTATGAAGCCCAATTTCTTTATAAGAAGAAAGAAGGTGGGCTAAGAGCAAAGGGGGGGGGGTCATGAAGAAAAGCCCACAAACTAAGGGTGTTCCCTCCCCGAAGGAGGAATGGGAAGGAATGGTCCCTCTCTTTCCTTCCTATTTGCAATTCCCCGAAAACCTGGAAAACTTCTGGGTAAGATGTTAGTGTTGGTGAGTTTTTGTTTTAGACTGCAATTCTTTTTCAGGTCTCTGTAAGGAAAAACAGACCAAAATCTGAAAAATTTGCTATGTGCACAGCAAGATTTTTTCTGGTATGTTGCTTTTTTAATGGAGCAATTAAAGAATTTTAAAAATCTCCAATAACATTTAGAAGAGGTTCAGATAAAGGAGAAGAGAAACTCACCTGCAGGTGGGTGGGTGGGAGTTGTTGGAGGGAGAAAAGGAGTCAATCAGGACCCTTCATGGGCTCGAGGACTCCGAGGGACCCCCTCCCCATTAATAGCCCATAATAGGTTGCATTCTCTTTCTTTAATAAACCTCCAAGAACAGAAGTTCCCAAAAATATCTCTGAAAGAGACCCTCTTGGCTAAGCTTGATTAAGAGACCTCCCCTAGATGGTCCCCTCCCCACAACTCCTCTTCCAGCCCCTCAGACTCACCTTTCCTGCTCTTCAGGTAGAAGAGCCCCACAGCAAGGAAGGCCACTCTTATCACGGCCCCCATAATCCCCATCCAGATTTTGCACCTGGCAGAGCTGGAGGAACGGGGCTCTAGGGAAGGAGGAGCCTCATCTGAGCAGGAGGATCAGGCCCACCTTCCCCAAGAGGGGGCATTCTGGCTCTCGCTAGAAAGAGGGTTTCTTGCCCTTCTCGGGGCAGCACAGGGTGCCCAGGGGAAGAGATGGAGAGGAGGAGCTTAGCTCACTGGGTGGTGATGAGAGCCTCCAGGCTGGCATGCTCTACCTGGCAAGCATAGAGGTCCACCCGCTGGTTCTGAGTCGCCAACATCACCTGGAGCTGGTGGGTGCAGTCTCCATTCTGGAGATCCTACCCGAAGGCCACACCCTCCTTCTCTGGCTGCTGGTTCTTCGGCCATTAGATCTTGATCACCACAGGATATAAGCCTACAATGGTGCAGGAGAGGGAGGCACAGGAGGACCCAGAAAGAAAGTCCAAGTTAGTTACTTCAGATGCCACCTGGGACTGTGTCCAGAGCCCTGGCAACCTTATGATTGCAGGATGCACCAAGCATTTGCCAGGGCCATGCCAAGATCCTTGCAGATGGAGGTCCTCACCCCCAAACCAAGCTCTGCCTGCAGTTGGCCGTCCTCCTTCTAGTCAAAGAACAAGCCATTCTTGGGGAAGGAGGTGGGGAAGGTTCCAAGTCCCAGATGGCAACTATAATAATAATAATGATAATAATGATAATAATAATTTATTACACTTGTATGTCACCCCTCTCCGAAGACTCGGAGCTTTCTTGGGATGGGGGGGCAGCAGGGAGTGTGGAAGGAATGGGAGGGATCTTGCGGGGAAAGGGAAAGTGGGGGCAGGTGGAGGCAGAGGAGTTCAGGCAGATCCCAAGATCACAGCAGAGCTTTGGACAGGATCCTTCTTTCCTTCTTCACCAAATCTCTAAGTGGCACAATTTTTAGATGGATTGAGGAGGGGGCGAGAGTGGAGGTGTCTGGTTGAGTCCCCCAAGAGGGTCCTTAAAATATCCATTCCATCTCAGAGTACTTTGCTAACAGTATTGCTCTCTGTTGAAGGATTGCTTTAATAACTATTAATTCTATAATGCTGAAAATTATTCATTATTTATAAATTAAAGCTGGGATTTAACCTGGTTGCTACCTAGACAAAATACAGTAATACCTCGTCTTACGAACCTAATTGGTTCCAGGGGGAGGTTCATACGACGAAAAGTTCGTAAGACGAAACATTTTTTCCCATAGGAAACAATGTAAAATCAATTAATCCATGCAATGAAAAAAAAACGCAAAAAAAACGCTGCCACCCGGCTGTCACCTTTTAAAACACCCGGGGGTGCTTCCCAGCGTCTTCCTGAACATGAATGCCAAACCCAAACTTCCGGTTTGGCATTTGGGTGGCCGCTGGGAAGCCCCGCCGCCCGGCCGTCACCTTTTAAAACAGCCGGGGGGCTTCTCGGAGGCCTCCCGAACACCGAACTTGGAAGTTCGGGTTTGGCGTTCGGGTTCAGGAGGCTGCTGGGAAGCCACCCGGCTGTTTTAAAAGGTGACAGCCGGGTGGCGGGGCTTCCCAGCGGCCTCCCGAACACGAACTTTTGCTGAACTTCCGGGTTTGGCGTTCAGGAGGCCGCTGGGAAGCCCCCCGGCTGTTTCAAACAGCAACAGCCGGGCGGCAGGGTTTCTCGGCGGCGGCAGCAGCAGGTTCATAAGAAGAAAAAAGTTCATAAGAAGAGGCAAAAATTTTCTGAACCCCGTGTTTGTATCTCGGGTTGTTCGTAAGACGAGGGGTTCGTATCATGAGGTACCACTGTATGACATTTCCAGTGTGGGGTTTTGTTTTTTTGTTCTTCCTAATAAGACCATTTGCATCTGAGAACATTAACAATCTTTGTGTATTAGCTTTAAAAAAGGCAATGGTTTTACAAAGTGAAAACCGTGACTTGCTTCTTTGAGCAAGAAATGCAAATGGATCAGAAAAAATATTTTAGCAAGAAAATGGATGGAGCATTTTTAAATAAGTGGAAATTGAAAAATTTCAATTTGATATTTTATTGAAAATACCTTCTACTTCTGTAGATTACTTTTAGCAGTTGATTCACTAAAATGAGGACCCAGATTGCTTGGGACAAGATGCTGACTTTGTAAACTGCTCAAAGATAAAGTGGTAGAGCATTGTAGAGTAGTAAAGAAATCTAAGTGGAATTGCTATTGCTATATAGTTTCTCCCAAGTATGGATCCTTTTATGAGACGATAAAGATCTAATCTGAGCAAAGGTCTTTCCACACTCCATGCATTTATATGGCTTCTCCCCTGTATGGATCCTCTTATGGGAAATAAAAGTACCTTTTCGAGCAAAATTCTTTCCACATTCAATGCATTGATATGGTTTCTCCCCTGTGTGGATCCCTTTATGGGAAATAAGTGTAGTGCTATGAGCAAAGGTCTTTCCACACTCAATGCATTTATACGGTTTCTCCCCAGAGTGGATCGTTTCATGGGAAGTAAGATCATTGCTCTGAGCAAAGGACTTTCCACACTCCATGCATTTATATGGTTTCTCCCGTGTGGATCCTTTTATGGGAATGAAGTGCACTACTTTGAGCAAAAGTCTTTCCACATTCCATGCATTCATACGGCTTCTCCCCTGTGTGGATCATTTTATGGGTATTAAGTGCACTGCTCTGAGCAAAGGTCTTTCCACACTCCATACATTCATATGGCTTCTCACCGGTGTGGATCCTTTGGTGGTAAATAAAATGATCTCTTCGAGCAAAGGTCCTTCCACACTCCATGCATTTATACGGCTTCTCCCCTGTGTGGATCCTTTTATGGGAAGAAAGTGTAGTGCTATGAGCAAAGGTCTTTCCACACTCAATGCATTTATACGGCTTCTCCCCAGTGTGGATCCTTTTATGGGAAGTAAGATCATTGCTCTGAGCAAAGGACCTTCCACACTCCATGCATTTATATGGTTTCTCCCCTGTGTGGACCCTTTTATGGGTATTAAGTGCACTGCTCTGAGCAAAGGTCTTTCCACATTCCACACATTCATAAGGCTTCTCCCCTGTGTGGATCCTTTTATGGGAACGAAGTGCACTACTTTGAGCAAAAGTCTTTCCACATTCCATGCATTTATACGGCTTCTCCCCTGTGTGGATCCTCTTATGGAAAATAAGGGAATTACTATGAGCAAAGGTATTTCCACATTCCATACATTTATACGGCTTCCCCCCTGTGTGGATCATTTTATGGGTATTAAGTGCACTGTTCTGATCAAAGGTCTTTCCACACTCCATGCATTCATATGGCTTCTCACCTGTGTGGATCCTTTGGTGGTAAATAAAATGATCTCTTCGAGCAAAGGCCCTTCCACACTCCATGCATTTGTGCGGCTTCTCCAATGTATGGATCATCTTGTGGGAAGTAAGATGACTTCTTTGAGCAAAGGCCTTTCCACACTCCATGCATTTATACGGCTTCTCCCCCGTGTGGATCATCTTATGGGAAGTAAGATCATTGCTCTGAGCAAAGATCTTTCCACATTCCATATATTTATACAGCTTCTCCCCTGTGTGGATCATTTTATGGGTATTAAGTGTACTGCTCTGAGCAAAGGCCTTTCCACACTCCATGCATTCATATGGCTTTTCACCTGTGTGGATCCTTTTGTGGGTATTAAGTGCACTGCTCTGAGCAAAGGTCTTTCCACACTCCACACATTCATAAGGCTTCTCCCCTGTGTGGATCCTTTCATGGGAAATAAAAGTATCCCTTCGAGCAAAGGTCCTTCCACACTCCATGCATTTACATGGCTTCTCCCCCATGTGGATCCTTTTGTGGATAGTAAGTTGCCCCCTTGTTTTAAAACATTTTCCACATTTCAAACATTTATAAGGCTTCTCTTTTGTGTCCATCGCTTTTTGGGATGTCAGGTAGTTACTTCCAAGAGAAAGAATGGATGTCCCATTGTAATTTTGTCCATTGTGTCTTCTTATAACATCTTCTCCTTTGTTTTGGGTGAAATAGTTTTCATTTACTTGTACTTTAGCTCTGATTAGCTTCACACTTTTCCCAATATATTTTTTCTTGATTTTCTCTTGTTGCACAAGTATGTCTTTCATCGGAGCATCAGTGGAAGATGGCTTTTCCTGATTCCAATCCTTTGACTGGTTTCTTTTGGGGCTTTCGGATTCCATTGGAATTCCAAACTTCTCCGTTCCATCTTTAGGGTTGGTGACCTGGAACAGTTCACAGGAATCTTGATTCTCTTCTCCTGTCCTGTTCTTACCTTCAAAGCAAAAAAGAAATGAAAATGAAAGCCTTTGTTCTTAAATTGGATTGGGAGAAGACTCTTCTATGGGCTGGGTGTGAAAGTTCTATTCTGACACAATTTGGGAGGTTTCAGAGTACAAATGACAACACAGTCCTTTCACATGACCTCCAGAGGACACATAAAAGCACACCTCGTTCTTTTCAGCCTCCACAGGTAAGTTCAAATAGAAATGGAAAAATAGAGATAGCACAGAAAGCATCTAAGCAAAGAGACATTGACTCTTTCCTTCATTCAAGCACCAGAAGACCAGATCCTTTAATAATAATAATAATAATAATAATAATAATAATAATAATAATATATTAGATTTGTATGCTGCCCCTCTCCGAGGACTTTCCTTCTCCCTCCCAGAAGACGATATCTCATAATACATGTATTATTTTTACAAATAAAAAACTAACTATAATCTGTCTTCTTGAACTCTGGCGACTAGAAAACTCTTACCCAGAGAGACCACGTTCCTATGGTTTTCCAGCATGACTTCCGAATGCAGAACTTTCTGGTCAGGATCCAACAGAGACCATTCCTCCTCAGAGAAAGACACAGCCACCTCTTTAAAGGACACAGGACTCTCCTGAACATGGAAAAAAGAACAGAACAGGAGGATTTGCAAGATCTTTCCAGGTTCATCAAAGATTTAGACAAGAGGACAGATGGTGTGCAGTAGCTGCCAATAAAGCAGTAACACAGTTCTAGGCTGCATCAACAGAGGGATAGAATCAAGATCACGTGAAGTGTTAATGGTAAGGCCACACTTGGAGTACTGCATTCAGTTCTGGTCACCACGATATAAAAAGGAGGTTGAGACTCTAGAAAGAGTGCAGAGAAGAGCAACGAAGATGATTAGGGGACTAGAGGCTAATATTGTAAAGGCTCGACTACTGTAATGCTCTCTACATGGGGCTACCTTTAAAAAGTGTTCGGAAACTTCAGATCATGCAGAATGCAGCTGCGAGAGCAATCATGGGCTTCCCCAAAAATGCCCATGTTACACCAACACTCCGCAGTCTGCATTGGTTGCTGATCAATTTCCGGTCACAATTAAATGTGTTGGTCATTACCTATAAAGCCCTTCATGGCACAGGACCAGGGTATCTATGAGACCGCCTCCTGCCGCACGAATCCCAGCGACCGGTTAGATCCTACAGAGTGGGCCTTCTCCGGGTCCCGTCAACAAATAATGTCGTTTGGCGGGGCCCAGGGGAAGAGCCTTCTCTGTGGCAGCCCTGGCCCTCTGGAACCAACTCCCCCCGGAAATTAGAATTGCCCCCACCCTCCTCACCTTTCGTAAGCTACTTAAAACCCACCTCTGCCGTCAGGCATGGTGGAACTGAGATATTCTTTCCCCCTAGGCCTCTACAATTTATGCATGGTATGCGTGTGTGTGTGTATATATATGTTTGGTTTTACAAATAAGGGGTTTTTAGCTGCTTTAGTATTGGATTTACATGCTGTTTTTATTAGTGTTGTGAGCCGCCCCAAGTCTGCGGAGAGGGGCGGCATACAAATCCATTAAATAATAATAATAATAATAATAATAATAATAATAATAATAATAATAATAATTGTGATGATGAAATTATGGCAGAGTCATTTCTCCGGGCACTCCAAGTGGCGGCCATGAAACGTCCAGGTTTCTGACGTGCATGTGCAGTGCCGAAAAGAGGGAGGAGTGGCTGCTGGACCCGCAGAAGCTGCTGACTGCCCTGGCGTCTGCACGCCAGTGGGGAAATCCCTGTGCTGCTGGTGGAGCAGCTGGAGGAGTTGGCGAGATAGGTGCATTCCTGCCATCCCCCTGTGGCATGCCCCCCCCTCGCCTAACCTGTTTCTGAGGATGGGAGCCGCCCTGAGTCTTCGGAGAGGGGCGGCATATAAATCTAATAAATTGAATTGAATAAATTGAATTTCTGTTGGGCCAGTGACTTTCCAGCTCATGTATATCTGCTTGGTTAGGCTGCAGCATAGGTTCTAATTTACTTGAATGGCATTCACTAAAATGGGCAATGAAAAGGGTTTAGTTCAACTTGCAGACTTTTTTTATGAGTTTTCATCAGAATATGAGACGGGAAGCAAACCCCTTCCATCAACTGTCCTCTCTTAAGCTCCTCCTCCAGCTCTGTGATGGTGAACTTGTAGCACCCAATTTTCACAAACACTGGGATGTTTGTGCCTTCCCCGAGCCCTCAGAAGCATTCTGCAGACCTCGCAAACCCTCTGTGTGCCCCATTTTTGCAAAACGGGCCTGTTCTTCACCCATTTTTGCCAAAGGTGGGATGTGCAGAAGGCTTGAAAGGCCCACAAAGTGCTCCTGGGGGAGAGGGGCAGGGAGGACAGAAACCTTTTTCTTACTTACCACTTCACAGTCTTGGTGTGTCCTATAGTCTGAAAAATACGGTAAATTGCCCTATTGGCAGTCGGATATAAATACGTGGGTGTTGAGTTGCGGTTTGGGCATTTGGTTTGAAAAAGGTTGGCCATCACTGGGTCAAACATATGAAAAAGGGTTGCAGGACCTGGGTATCTCTAGTTTAAAGGAGAGAAGGACTGGGGTGACATGATAGCAGTGTTCCAGTATCTCAGGGGTTGCCGCAAAGAAGAGGGAGTCAAGCCAAGAAGGAGACAAGCGACTTAGAACTAAGGAGAAATTTCCTGACGGTTAGAACAATTGAACAACTGAGATTAAAACCAGAGACCTTTCTTCTAGGCATAATAAATCAAAAACTCAAAAAAGACTATTATTATCTGATACAACATATGATTACTGCAATAAGAATTGCAATAGCACAAAATTCGAAAAAAGAAGAAACACCATCAGAAAGAGAAATGATAATACAGTGATCCCTCGAGTTTCGCGATCTCGAGTTTCACGAAACGCCATATCGCGAGTTTTCAACCCGGAAGTAAACTCCACCATCTGCGCATGCGTGCCCTGAGCGACCTTCACCCAACCTGCCCCCGCTTCCCCTGCAAGGAGAGGGTGGCTGGGGAGCATGGGACCCGGGGAAAAAACTCTCCCTCACCTGGGGCACCTCTGGATGTCCTCCGTCTCGTGCGAGCACCAGCGGTTAAGGAGAGCGAGTGCGGCGCCCTAGAGCGTCGAGGCCCAGTGATGTCACTTCCTTCTCAGCCTCCTCTCGCCCTGGGGTTCCCTTCCCTTAGCAGAGTCCGCCCCCTGGTGGAAAGGCGGGGAAAGACTTTGACCTCTTTTTTGCCCAGTGCAAGATAAATAAACAAAAAACCCATTCCAGCCTCACAATTGAATCTCAGCTCTGTTTCTTTTGAAGACTTTCTATGTGAAGTGATTGAATTTAATGCCTGGAGAAGGAAAGTGCACAAAGGTCCCCAACACCCCGTCGTGGCTGAGGGAGGGCGGGCTCCTGCCTGAGGGGATGTGCGCTCTGATTGGTTGCTGAGGGCAGGAAGGGGGCGTTTCCCTTTTCCCGCCTTTTTCCTCCGGGCGTTGTTTGAGATTTACCTCAGGAGGCTCCCGACTGTCTTCTCTGCTGTTAAATACATTCATATTGATATCAAAATATAAATGTCTGTATTTAATGGCTGGAGAAGGAAAGTGCGCAATGGTCCACAGATTCTTATCCATTTTTCGTCTTTCTGGGATAAACTCCCTGGAATCGAGGCCCAGAGACTGGGAGCAGGAGGGCCCAGTGGGAGCCCCAGAGATGGGGGCACAGGGGGTTTTCTCTCCCGCTCTGCCCATAAAGGGAACCATCCAAGGAGGGAAGGCAGCACCCTGGAAGTCCAGCCTGGCTTAGGGGACGGATCTCTCCAGAGAGGAATTGGGATCCTTGGACCATGGTCCACAACACCCCCATGGGGGCTTCTTGCAGGGGATGAGCTGCCCCTCACAAGGACCCAGAAGGTCAGCTGTGAGAACTGACCACCTCTCCTCATCCAAAGGGCTCGAGAGTGAAGCCGAAGTGAGAGGGAGACAAAGGGGAATCAACCACATTGGAAGAAAAAAGGGCACAAAACAGCAGATGTAGAGACCAAATATGGGGTCAGTCAAAGGGGTCTCTGATGCACCAATACAAGGAATAAACGGGGTGAATCCCGGAGAAAATCTGTGGAGGGAGTTGCAGGTTCGAGGTGCCAAAGGTCAACCGAGAAACCTTCATGACTTCCAGAGGACTCATCATTTCTGTCTCAGGGGTAAAATACTCTCCCCCTCCCCCACTGTATGTAAAGAGGTAACAACAAATGGACAACATGCTGATGTGAACAAATATACGTCTACTGTTTCTGCTTATATTCCAAATATGAAGGTTAGGGTCTGTCTGTCTGTCCATCCATCCACCCATCTATCTATCTATCTATCTATCTATCTATCTATCTATCTATCTATCTATCTATCTATCTATCTATCCTCTCTGTCTCTCCCTCCTAATCTCTCTCAAATGTGTATCGCCCCCCAACTCACAACAAGTGACTCTGGGTCGCAATCAGCAAAGCTAAAAATGGGGATTTACATGAAAGTATTAGAAAAACATTCAAAACAATTTTAAAAAACTTTTAAAAGAAGGAATATTAGGCAAAGAGTCACTTTTTTCAGTGCCATTGAAACTTCAAGCAGTCGCTTCAGGAACTGCTATAAGTCAAGGACTCCTTCCAGTGGGTCACAGGACAAAGGAGCTGCCCCACCTGGAGACTCAGCCATGGGGCAGAGGAGGAGAGTCCCTGAGCTGCCCTGATGAAGAATCCAGGCTTGTTGCCTGCTGGATCCTGGCCAGTTCCTCAGTTTCGCTTCGGAGGAGCCCAAGGTTTCAGGCTGGGGAAGCAAAGCCCACAAGCCTCTGCAGCTGTTGGGGCTTGCAGAAAGAAGACCTGCTCTGTGTGTGTGTGTGTGTGTGTGTGTGTGTGTGTGTGTGTAGTGCAGGTTTCAGGGAAAGCTCAGAGATAATCAAAATCTTGCAGGGGGAAACATGGAAAGTTCTGCTTTGATTAGGAGAGCAATGGTTGTCCCACCAGATTCTCTATAGATCTGGGACCCATTTTGTGTGACTGGGTGTGTGCAAACACCTAATTGTGGGGCAGGTTTGGACTCTGCCACCTCCTTCAGCTGCAGGTGGAGACCCAGTTCTGTCCTTCTGAGGCCGGTGGTGGGCCAGGGGGGAGTTTGACCCCTCCAGCCCCCTCCCCCCTCCCAGGAACGGACTGAGGCCATCTCAGGATACAGGCCCTGTGGGATGTCTGCCTGCTGCAGCTGGGAGAGTGTTGGGGCTCTGATACCTGCCTGATGTGGTGTTTCATCCTCCAACAGCTGGCAGCTGCCCAGCCCCCCCTGCCCTCCCCTGGTTGAGAGAGATCTGCCTGGCCAGCCTGAGGATGGGAGACCACCAGGAGGCATCTGGGCTACTGTATAGGCTGAAGCTGCTCCTAGACAAGGAGGGGGAAGCTTTGGGGCCATCCTCGAACTCCCCTCCCTCAAAAGGTCCACTTCCCATTCCTCTTTTAGCCTTGTCTGATCTCCCTGAAACTCTCCCCCTCCCCCCTTGCTCAGTTCCTGCCGTTTGGAAGACCTTGTGGGAGCCCAATTCTCCTTGTCTACAGAGAGGGGAGAAGGTTAAGAGTGGAGCGGAAATGATAAATGGGGGGGGGAGCACAAGGGGGGGTGTCTCACCTTCCTTGGTCCTTGCCCCCACCTTTAAATTCAGGAGCCCTTTAGACTTTCTCACCTTCCTGAGGCTCAGGGTGCAAGGGGGGTGATTGGGGGTCTCCAAGCTCCTCTTTCCATTCCTCCCCTGGGAGCGACCCCCCCCCCCCCAGTCCTGGGTCAGCAGGGGAGAAAGGCTGCCCAAGCAGAGCAGGGTGGGAAACTGGGGGGGGAGAGGGAGGGGGGAAGAGGGAGGGGGAGGGAAAAGCGAGAGGGAGGAAGAAGAACCGGGGTGGCGCTGCAGGTAGAGTGCTGTACTGCAGGCCACTGAAGCTGACTGTAGATCTGAAGGTCAGCGGTTCAAATCTCATCACCGGCTCAAGGTTGACTCAGCCTTCCATCCTTCCGAGGTGGGTCAAATGAGGACCCGGATTGTGGGGGCAAGAGCTGGCTCTGTTTTTAAAAAGTGCTATTGCTGACATGTTGTAAGCCGCCCTGAATCTAAGGAGAAGGGAGGCATAAAAATTGAATAAATAAATAAAAATAAATAAAGAAATTGGGAGGGAGGGAGGGAGGGAGGAGGAGCCAGGAGGGGGAGGGGGAGGGGAAGAGCGGCAGCGCCTCTTAAGTCTATTTCTGACTTCCAGGCAGTCGAACATCGGGCCCAGCCAATGGAAAATGGAGCTTTGGGAGCATCATCCGTCTCCAGGCAGAGGATCCACCGCTGGGTCCATTGGAGGAGATGTTAGTTCTAATTTCCGACAGGAAACCATCATATAAGCTGGAGCCAATTAACAAAGCTCAATTCACAACATATGATTTCTAGCCGTCTGTCACATCAGAAACAAGCAGGAAAATATTGGTTTCCTCAGCAACAATTATATGGTAGCAAAACCAATTCACAATAAAAGCAAATAGCCAATAATAGTTTGATTCATATAATCCTTCACTATAATGGGAAATAATGAAGTCCCCAGAATCTCTATTAAAATTCCTGGTTCTTTTTATAAATTGTAAGTGTATTGTTTGGTTTGATATACTGTCCACCCACCCACCCATCCATCGACCCTTCCTTCCTTCCTTCCTTCCTTCCTTCCTTCCTTCCTTCCTTCCTTCCTTCCTTCCTTCCTTCCTTCCTAAATACTACTGACTCCTTTTCCAAGGAAGAAAATCTGCTC
This sequence comes from Erythrolamprus reginae, assembly GCF_031021105.1. Taxonomy (NCBI): domain Eukaryota; kingdom Metazoa; phylum Chordata; class Lepidosauria; order Squamata; family Dipsadidae; genus Erythrolamprus; species Erythrolamprus reginae. The sequence continues at coordinate 752,939 of NC_091951.1, forward strand.
GGATCCTCTTACACATCACATCCTTAGTTACGGATTATTTAAATTCTCCTTTTATCAAAATATTCTGCCTTCACTGGACACCCAGAGGAGCGAAGGGTCGTGTGGGAGGGTCAATTCTCGGGAGTCCCGGGGCTGATTTCTCCCCCCATAAAATCCCCCTTTTCTCTCTGGATCCTCGGGGTCAAAATGCGGAGTTTCCGGGCAAAGACCCAAAGACCCAGGAAGGGAGAATCCGCCTCCTTCCCGACACAAAGCGGGACTCAGAGGGCGGATTCCGTGAAGTGGCCGTTGTAGAGACGGTGCGTATTTACACAGAGAAGAAACAAAAACCGAGGCTGCAATTTCACTTTCCATTTTATTCTGCGGGGAGAAAGTTTCCTTCCCCTCTTTTTCCCTTTCATCCCCCTCTTTCTTTCCCTTCCCCGTTTCCTTCCCACTTTCACTTTCTCTTTTCCGCCCTTCTCATCCGAGGGAAAGAATCACCCGAGGGAGACTGTGGGTTTTGGGGGCAAAAACCGCCCCCGATTCCCCTCGAGATCTGCAGGATCCAAGGGCGAAATTCCTCCCCCAATGTCCCTCGGGGTCTTTCTCTGCTGAAAGGGGCGAGGGTTGTGCCTGGGGGCGAAGGGGGGGAGTTCTCCCAGGAAAGGAGCAGGAAGCGGGGGAGAAGCGGCCAGACTGGATCCCGGGATCTGCTTTGGCAGGAAAAGGGGGATCCCCCCCACCCACCGGAAGAAAGAGGGAGATTCCTACACGACCGGGGTTGAGGGACTATGTCCAGACGTTCTGAGCGAGGGAACACGTGTTTCCAGGAAGGGAAGCGCACTTTTCTCTGGGAAAGCCACGAGATCCCTCCAGAGATTCCCCCCTGAAGAGGGGGAGGGCCTGGGGAGAGGATCCGGCTAGGTGAGGCGGGATTCCCCCAGATCCTCTCCGCCTCCTCCTGCCCGGACTGCCAGCGGGGGGTGTTCCTGGCTTCCCTTCGCGGTGGGGGGAGGGGATGACCCCCGAGTTCCAGCCATCCATGGGGCGGCGCCTCCCCCCTTGTCACCCGGGGCAGCTGCCCGGGGCTCCCTCCTTCCAGGCTGAGCGGGTGGGGGGAGCCCAGAAGGACCCTACCAGCTCCGGATCCACTCGGCCCTTCGGGAGTTTCCGCAGCTCCAGCCTGGGCGCCCTCTGGGCACTAGGGGAACCCAAAGGGCATCCAGTCCGCCCCTCCAGGTGCCCAGAGAAAGAGAGAGGGGGGGAGGATGATGGAGCCGGCATGAAGGAGCCCCCTAGAATACAGCCCCCCCCAAGACTGAGCACGTCCCCCTCCCCCTCCCTCCGCTCCTCTCTCGGCTTCGGACTATCTCCTGTATCGGGCGAAGTCAAGGGAGACTCTACCCGGAGACCGATGACGCTGCAGAAGGGAGAATTCCCATTGGTCCTCTTGCTCCTTCTGGACACGCCCTGTGCCGATGTCAGAGGAAAACCCCTCCCCCCCAATCCAGACCCCACGATTCCGCCTCTGGGGTTGGGAGCCTCCGCGTCTCTCTCCTCTCTCGGTCGAGCGCTGGTGGAGCCGCCTCATCCATGGCTTTGGTGGGGGTCGCCCTGGTGCTGCTGGTGGGGGCGCTGGCCCGGATCTCCGGAAGCGGAGGGGGGAAGGAGAGCCCCGGTAAGGAGGGGGCTGGGCGGAGGGGGAGGGGGTGGGGGGGAGAAAGTTTATGGGTCTCCAGAGCCTCCAACAGCCTCGATCTCTGCGTGGTCTCCTCCCCCTTCCTCCCCACATGCCCCCTCAGGAGGAAGGAGAGGGACCCCCGTTCCCCGAGTGTAGCCGAGGGGGGGAGTCGCAGCCGGGCCCCTCCCTCGCCCCCCCCCAGCGTCTGGGTCGGAGGAGGCTGCAGGGAAAGAGGAAGGGAAGCGAAAGCGGGAAACTGAGGCATTTTCAGCCCTGAATCCACAGAAGGGAAAAGACGCATTTGCGCAAAAGGATTTTGGCTTTTTCAGAAACTTCCGTTTTTCTTCTGACTCTTAAAATTGAGGCTTTGGGGGTCAGGCAAGAGGGGGGCGTCGGTCCCTTCTGGGGAGACCCTGAATTTGGGGAGGAGCCCAGGAACCCTCCCAACCCCCATAATCCCCCCTGCTCTATGGGGGCTTGGAAGGGAGGGAGGATCTGGGGGGCTCTGAGTGGCTCCTCCCAAACTGGCCCCCCTTTGTGAGTGGGGCTGGAGACCCTCCCTTTGAGAGGCTCTTAGGAGGGGCTGCAGTGGGTCTTTGGGGGAGGGGAAAGAGGGGGGATCCCCGAGAATCCGTCAAAGGTGGACTAAGGTTGGGGGGGGGAAGAAAAGTTGGTGCGACCCATGGAAGTTGGGGGTTGAAGGGCTGGAAGACTCCAGAAGAGTCAGTCTAGATGTCCTCCTTGTGACCCCGCTCCCCCCCCCATGGAAGAGAGAGGGGGGAGGGGGGGAGATGAGCTTCCCTCCAGCCTAGAAATTTCCCTCAGCCCCTCCCCCATCCTTCAGGTCGCTTTCGATCCAGCCTTTTCCCTCCTCCCCTCCCCCTCTTTCCCTCCTCCCCTCCCCCTTTCTTCCCTCCCCCCTCTGCAGACCCCCACACACCACAAGTCTCCCTCCCTCTCTAGGGCTGAGAGGCTTCCCTTTCCCTCCTCCAGGGGGCGTCCTCCACCAGTCTCCCCTCCCCTCCTTCCGTGGGACCCTCCTCCTCCACCAGCGGCTGGGAACGATGGGCCCTGGGGTCCCTCCTGACGGCCTCCCTCCTCCTCCTCCTCCCCCCTTTTGCAGCCCATTTCCTGGTCCAGGAGAAGTCCGAGTGCCGCTTCCTCAACGGGACGCAGCGGGTGAGGTTCCTGGACAGATACTTCTACGACCGGCAGGAGATCGTCCGCTTCGACAGCGACCGCGGGGAGTTCGAGGCCGTCACGGAGTTGGGGAAGGCGGCTGCGGACGGGTGGAACAGAGACAAGCCATTCCTGCAGTACGCGAAGGCCACTGTGGATCGCTTCTGCCGGCACAACTACGAGGCTCTTCAGAAGAATTCTGTGGTTGGCCGTAGAGGTGAGTCTGGGGGGGGAGAGAGATTTTGAGGGAGGGGATCCCGCCCCCCTTCCCTTCCCTTTCCAAGGGGGGTTCAGGTCTCTGAGAGGAATCTCCCAAGAGAATCCACGGAAGCCACTTGTGGTCTCCTTTCTCTGCCTTTTTCTTCTGCATTCCGAGTCATTTCCACTCCAACATCTTTTAAATCAATAAATAAGTGAAATAAATAAATGTATAAAATCAAATAAGCAAATTAAACCTAGAAATAGATAAATAAAAACTGATTAAATGGAAACGGAAACAAAAAATAATAAAATAACTTAAATTAATTTAATTTAAAAGTATAAATGAAATAAAAAATAATAAAATAAAGTAAAATAAGTCATCAAGTAATAATCTAAATAAAGAATAGAATAAATAATAAACTAAATAATTAGAATAAATAAAGTATAAACAAGTCTGCAGAGAGGGGGGCCATACAAATCTAATAAATAAATAAATAATATAATAAAAAATAAATAAATAAAAATAAATAAATAACAATAAATAAATAAAAATATGATGGGGGAACATAAAATGTACTTTGTAGTCCTGCTGTTTTAAATCCAGAGGCCTCTTATTTGCCTATTAAATTGAATTCCTGGAGGGGCAGAGGGAGAAAGTAGGTATTTAAAGAGAAAGAAAAAAAAATATATTTTCCCATCCACTTAAAATCTCCACAAACTCCCATCTGGCCAAATTGGAACCTCAAAACCTTCACACTGCAGTCTTGAAAATAAGGAGGTTTGTGGAATAGGCTATAAAAATAAAAACGTAAAAACGCCACATTGCAGCTTTTGAATTTCCAGGGATTTAAAATCTGATCCTTCACTTTTCTTCTTAAAAGACTTTTTTTCTCACCCACAATTTGCATTTCCTCATTTTTAAGAAAAGCCACTTTCACTTTGTGAAGCCACTGCCTTCATTTTCTTAGCAATTCCACAAAGGCCTTTAAGGTCCCCAGATGCAACAACCCTCGCCTGAAATGCTGTTATTGGTCTGCAATCTGACCAGATCCCAGGTTGGAAGGACAGATGACCATCTCAAAAGTGGTTGTTCTTGAGCAGGACAGAATTTACTGTCAATCAGAAAATCTCTCAAGAGGAAACAAAATGGTTCTCAAAGGACTCTGGGCTGGAATGGGTCAATTGTGGACCCTCTGTACCCCCCTCCCCACCATTGATCCATCCAATTGCTGAAGGAGATCAAGAGGGATCCCCTGCAAGGCTCTGCTGAGATCCTGGGACTCACCTGATCTCTGAGCATCCAACTACCCCCACTTTCACTTTCCCAAAAGATCCCTTCTGGATCCCTTCTCTCTTCTCTTCCCTTCTCCTCTTGCTCCTTCTTTCTTTCTTTCTTTCTGCCATCTTGGTTGATCATCTTCATGGCCGCGTAGAGGAATTTGGCTCCGCCCTCTCCCCTCCCCTCCACAACCTCTGCGTGAAGCCTCTGGGTGAGTCCGTCCATCACCAGGGCTGGACGTCTCCTCCGTATGCTGATGTCATCAGTTTACGTCTCCACCTCTGGGGACACAGGTGATGCTGAGGCCGTGGGGGGAATCAATGGGGGATCAGAGGCTTCGGCTGGACCCTGGCAAGACCAAAGGGCTTTGGGTCCATGGGGCAACAACATGGGTGGACTTTAACCAACTGGGTTCTGGGTGGAGTTGCATTGTCCCAGAGACCCAGTTGGCAATTCTGGAGATTCTTCTGGATTCCTGAAGAGCATCTGGCAGTCACAGTTCGGAGAGTGTTCGTAAGGCTTTGGGTCAGTCGTGGTCACTTTGGCAAATAAATTTAATAAATAGATAAATTTACTAAACAAATGAACAAATGTTGTGGTAATACACCAAAATTAAAAGGGTGGTTTCATTTTCAACAAGATCCCAGGAATCCTCCGACTCGTGCTGCGTCTGTCCTTTCCATCTCCTGCATTATTTCTTTCCACGTCCACCACATCTGGCAGAAGGTTCCATCCACCTCTGGGCCTTTCCAGCATTTATCCCTGTCAGACTTGCCTCTTTCGGGAATTCTTTTTGGGGACTGCAACTGATCCCAATCACAAAGGATTTAGGAGAGGGTCTTCGGAGAGGGGCAGCATACAAATCTAATCAATTATTATTGTTGTTATTATTATTATTATTATTATTATTATTATTATTATTATTATTAACCCCCCTTTCAGGATCCCTTTTGATTTCTTGCTGCAATCTACTTTGGAAGATGACTCAAAACACAGAATATATTTTCAGGCGTGAAAAGGGATCTTGGCCTGAACCAACCGACTGGGTTTTCTGTTCTGGGCCCTCCTGTGTCTCTCATGTGCCTCCTTCTCCTCCCTCCCTCCAGCCAAGCCCACCGTCACCATCTCCCCCACCAAGATGGACCCAACTTCCCCCAACACCATCCTCCTCTGCATAATGACCGGCTTTTACCCCGTGGAGATCGAGGTCCAGTGGCTGAAGAACGGCCAGCCGGAGAAGGAGGGCGTGGCCTTTGGGGAGGAGCTCCAGAATGGAGACTGGACCTACCAGCTCCACGTGATGCTGGAGACCCAGCCCCAGCGGGGGGACGTCTACACTTGCAAGGTGGAGCACGCCAGCCTGGAGGCCCCCATCACCGTCCAGTGGGGTAAGTCCCTCCACTCCCACCCCTCCTGGAACTGTCCTGCCCTGAGAAGGGGGAAAGACCCTTTTGTGGTGGGAGGAGCCAGAATGGACCCTCCTGGGGGAAGGTGGGCCCGATCCTCCTGCTCAGGTGAGGCTCCTTCTCCTTCCCCAGAGCCCCGTTCCTCCCACTCTGCCAGGGCCAAAATCTGGACGGGGATTATGGGGGCCGTGATAGGAGTGGCCTTCCTGGCTGTGGGGCTCTTCTCCTACCTGAAGGCCAAGAAAGGTGAGTCTGGGGGGCTGGAGGAGACGTTGTGGGGAGGGGTTGTGGGGAGAAGTATTTTGGGGAACTTCTGTTTTTGGAGGGGCTATTATGGGGAGATTGTGAAACCTATTATGGGCTATTATGGGAGGGGATCCCTCTGAGTCCTCCAGCCCATGAAGGGTCCTGATTGGCTCTTTTTCTCCTTCCAGCAATTCCCATCCAACCACCTGCAGGTGAGTTTCTCCTCTTCCTCCCTCTTCTCAGCCCCTCCTATAAATTATGGGTATTTTAGTTTAATTTCTTAATTGTTCCTTTTTTAAAAGAAAACCTATCTAAACAATATCTCTTCACCCCCCTGCCCCCCCTCCCGGTCCCAGGTGATCCTGCAGACTCGTTTGGGTTTGTTAGTTGGACCCTTGACCAGCTGTTCCTCCTGACCCCCCCCCCCTTCTCCTTGTGACAGTTCATACAATTTCTGGCCGTGTGACCCCAGGCTCCCCCCTTTGCTGCCCCCCCATCTTAGCCCCATATTCCCTGTTCACATGAAGAATCGCAGCCTTTTGCCCCCTGGAATGGGCGGATTCTCTCCTGTCTTTCTCTGCCTGTGGGGGCTGAAAGGGAAGAAAAATATGTTATTTGCAGTAAAAGTTTCTCCTTATATTCTGATTTCTTCCCCTTCTCTTTTTCTGCAGCACTCGTGAATTAATCCTGCTGTCAACCTTCGCTATAATTCTGCATCATTTCTACGCTTGGTTGCCAACAGTTACGGGGAGGGGTCTTGGGTAATGGGGGGGGGGATGCAGGAGGCCCTGTGAAGTGGAATAAGTTTCCTCTTCCTTGAAACCAGGGGACCTGAAGGAGACCGTTAGAAGTTACATTCCATAAATGGGAGGTGGGTGGAAGATGCCTCCACCTGATGGTCATGGACACTAGGGATTGGCCAATCTCCAGAGGGGGGGGGTCAAAAGGGGGTTTGATCTACGCAGGTATCGCACCTTTTTCTCCAGTCTTTGCTTTGACCTTGACTGCTTTCAGTTCTGGTTTATGATAAATTCACTTTTGAACCTTGAAAAGGACCCTGAGTTTTATTCTTCTTAAATTCTGACTGTAGCAGCCGACACCTGCTCTCCGATGCAACAGGATTTATTTTTATTTCTTTGGTCTCTGATGACTCTTTGTCCTGTTTGCAAACTCTGAGAAATGGAGGCAGAAGGTGGGAAGTTGGGGGAGGAGGAGAAGGGCAGCGTGGACCTTCTCTTGCTGAGAACAGACCCCTCCCCACTTTCTTTCCTGTGAGGGAGGGGTGGAGACCATGGAGACTGTCCCCAGAAGGGACGGTCCTCCCTCGGCAATTGTGGGGAGCCATTGGGGGCACCCGAGACTCCCCCTACATTCACCCAGCCATTTGAGCCGTTTCTCTTCTTCCCAACTGGAGGGCCCTACCCCATTTTGTCAGCCAATGCCCCCACCCCTTTTTGGGGACTCTTTCGAATGGTGTATAGAGTCTCCTGCCTGATGGTATAAATGGTGAAGGCTCGAGGAAGGGGTTGGACTAGATGACCTTTAGGAAACCCATCAGAAGCCATGCCTGGTGCAGAAGAAGCTTGACAGCTCTGCAGGGGGAGGGGGGAGGGGGGCCTCCATGGTGACGTCTTGAGTGGAAGACCCCTTCCTTCTCTCCAGCACCCATAGATACCCCTGGACAGCCCCCCAACCGAGCCCGGCCCCCTCCAGAGCTGATCCAGACTGGTTGTGCAGGACTCCAGTGCCCTCGATCCCTGAGGAATAATTTTCCCCTCCCCTCCCTCATTTGGGGTCTTGGGGCCCCCACAGGAAGAATCGGTCAGTGTGTGATTGTAGGAATTGTTGGAAACTCTGAGAAGATCTGGGCTCCGGTTGGCAATACCTCCTCTCTTGCAAGAACCTGCAGAAGGGACCACAACAAATGCACCAATGGGGGGGAGGGGGCATCAGAGTGGACTTCCGTAAGAGAAAAAATAAAGGCCTGTGTTGATGGTAGATGATCCATTGTTCAGGGGAACGGAAAGAGCCGTTTCCAAAATGGACGATCAAACTAAGGTGGTTGGTTGTTTCCCAGGAGCAACTACCAAAAATGGGACTGAGGAGCTTAGAGAAATATTGAGGCCCACAGATTATTCTTCCTTCTCCCTCTTTCCTGTGGGGTGGGAGGATAAAGTCCCTGGAAACGATGCCAAGAGACTCGGAGCAGGGGGGCCCAGTGGGAGCCCCAGAGATGGGGGCACAGGGGGGTTTTCTCTTCCACTCTCCCAATAAAGGGAACCACCCAAGGAGGGAAGGCAGCACCTTGGAAGTCGAGCCTGATGGTTCTCTCGAGGGAAATTGGGAGCCACTTTTGTCACTGCCATTGAAACTTCAGTCACTAAATGAACCGTTGTAAGTCAAGGACTCCTTCCAGTGGGTCACAGGACAAAGGGGCTGCCCCACCTGGACACTCAGCCATGGGGCGGAGGAGGGGAGTCCCTGAGCTGCCCTGATGAAGAATCCAGGCTTGTTGCCTGCTGGATCCTGGCCAGTTCCTCAGTTCCGCTTCGGAGGAGTCCAACGCTTCAGGCTGGGGAAGCGAAGCCCAAGCGCCTCTGCAGCTGTTGTGGGTTGCAGAAAGAAGAGATGCTGCTTTGTGTGTGTGTGTGTGTGTGGTGTGGGTGTCAGGAAAAACTTAAGAGAAAATCAAAGTTGGGGCAGAGAACAAAAGTGGGAGGGGGCTGCAACTCAAGGGGGGTTCAGGACAGTCTCTTCACGATTCTCAGCTAGACTTTCCTCTATGTACATGGTGGGGTGGATTAGATGTCCCCTTTGGTCCCCAAACTGCCCGGGAGGGGGATGGGATGGGACGGTCCTTCTCTGAAAGGGGCTTCCGCGTTCTTTTTAGTTAGGCAAGACCCATCTATTTATTTATTTTTATTTATTAATTAAATTTGTATGCCATCCCTCTCCGCAGACTCTATGTTGCCAGGCATGGGGTAAATAGTACATCCCCCCCCCCACTTTCTGACCATTAAATGTGACGTGTGGATGTAATTGAATAAATTGACTGTTTTTTAAGTTTATTATTATTATTTATTGGATTTGTATGCAGCCCCTCTCCGCAGACTCAGGGCGGCTAACAACAATGATAAAAAACAACATGTAACAATCCAATTTAATAAAACAACTAAAAACCCTTATTATAAAAACCAAACATACACACAAACATACCATACATAACTTGTAATGGTCTAGGGGAAGGAATATCCTAACTCCCCCATGCCTGGCGACAAAGGTGGTGGGTCTTGAGTAATTTGCAAAAGACAAGGAGGGTGGGGGCCGTTCTAATCTCTGGGGGGGGGGTTGATTCCAGAGGGCCAGGGCCGCCACAGAGAAGGCTCTTGCCCTGTGTAAGCAAAACGACATTGTTTGGTCGACGGGACCCGGAGAAGGCCAACTCTCTGGGACCATATCGGCCGCTGGGATTTGTGCGGTAGAAGGCGGTTCCAGATGTATTCTGGGATTTTAGCTTATCATTTTTAACTACAGTGATTCCTCATCTTACAAACTTAATTGATTCCGTGACCAGGTTCGTAAGATGAAAAGTTTGTAAGACGAAGCAATTTTTCCCATGACGAGGGGTTCGTATCATGAGGTACCACTGTACGACATTTCCAGTGTGGGGTTTGGGTTTTTTGTTCTTCATAATAACACCATTTGCATCTGGTAACATTAACAATCTTTGTGTATTAGCTTAAAAAAAGGCAGCGGTTTTACAAAGTGAAAACCGTGACTTGTTTCTTTGAGCAAGAAATGCAAATGGATCAGAAAAAATATTTCAGCAAGAAAATGGGTGGAGCATTTTTAAATAAGTGGAAATTGAAAAGTTTCAATTTGACATTTTATTGAAAATACCTTCAACTTCTGTAGATTACATTTAGCAGTTGATTCACTAAAATGAGGACCCAGATTGCTCGGGACAAGATGCTGACTTTGTAAACTGCTCAAAGATAAAGTGGTAGAGCATTGTAGAGTAGTAAAGAAATCTAAGTGGAATTGCTATTGCTATATAGTTTCTCCCGAGTATGGATCCTTTTATGAGATGATAAAGATCTAATCTGAGCAAAGGTCTTTCCACACTCCATGCATTTATATGGCTTCTCCCCTGTATGGATCCTCTTATGGGAAGTAAGAGAATTATTATGAGCAAACGTCTTTCCACATTCCATGCATTTATACAGCTTCTCCCCTGTGTGGATCATTTTATGGGTATTAAGTGCACTGCTCTGAGCAAAGGTCTTTCCACACTCCATGCATTCATACGGCTTCTCACCTGTGTGGATCCTTTGGTGGTAAATAAAATAATCTCTTCGAGCAAAGGTCCTTCCACACTCCATGCATTTATACGGCTTCTCCCCTGTGTGGATCCTTTTATGGGAAGTAAGTGTAGTGCTATGAGCAAAGGTCTTTCCACACTCAATGCATTTATACGGCTTCTCCCCAGTGCGGATCCTTTTATGGGAAGTAAGATCTTTGCTCTGAGCAAAGGACCTTCCACACTCCATGCATTCATATGGCTTCTCCCTTGTGTGGATCATCTTATGGGAAGAGAATTACTATGAGCAAAGGTCTTTCCACATTCCATACATTTATATGGCTTCTGCCCTGTGTGGATCATTTTATGGGTATTAAGTGCACTGCTCTGAGCAAAAGTCTTTCCACACTCCATGCATTCATATGGCTTCTCACCTGTGTGGATCCTCTTATGGGAAGTAAGTGCACTGTTATGAGCAAAGGTCTTTCCACACTCCATGCATTCATATGGCCTCTCCCCTGTGTGGATTCTTTTATGGGAAGTAAGTGCAGTGCTATGAGCAAAGGTCCTTCCACACTCCATGCATTTACATGGTTTCTCCCCTGTGTGGATCATTTTATGGGTATTAAGTGCACTGCTCTGAGCAAAGGTCCTTTCACACTCCATGCATTCATACGGCTTCTCCCCTGTGTGGATCCTTTTATGGGAAGTAAGATCATTGCTCTGAGCAAAGGACCTTCCACACTCCATTCATTTATACGGCTTCTCCCGTGTGGATCCTTTTATGGGAAATAAGTGAACTACTTTGAGCAAAAGTCTTTCCACACTCCATGCACTTATACGGCTTCTCCCCTGTGTGGATCACCTTATGGGAAGTAAGATGAACTTTTTGAGCAAAGGTCTTTCCACACTCCATGCATTCATATGGCTTCTCCCCTGTGTGGATTCTTTTATGGGAAGTAAGTGAACTACTTTGACCAAATGTCTTTCCACACTCCATGCACTTATACGGCTTCTCCACTGTGTGGATCCTTTTATGGGAAATAAGTGAACTACTTTGACCAAATGTCTTTCCACACTCCATGCACTTATACGGCTTCTCCACTGTGTGGATCACCTTATGGGAAGTAAGATGAACTTTTTGAGCAAAAGTCTTTCCACACTCCATGCATTTATACGGCTTCTCCCCTGTGTGGATCCTCTTATGGGAAGTAAGAGAATTACTATGAGCAAAGGTCTTTCCACATTCCATACATTTATACGGCTTCTCCCCTGTGTGGATCATTTTATGGGTATTAAGTGCACTGCTCTGAGCAAAGGTCTTTCCACACTCCATGCATTTATATGGCTTCTCCCCCATGTGGATCCTTTTGTGGATAGTAAGTTGCCCCCTTGTTTTAAAACATTTTCCACATTTCAAACATTTATAAGGCTTCTCTTTTGTGTCGATCGTTTTTTGGGATGTCAGGTAGTTACTTCCAAGAGAAAGATTGGATGTCCCATTGTAATTTTGTCCATTGTGTCTTCTTATAACATCTTCTCTTTTGTTTTGGGTGAAATAGTTTTCATTTACTTGTACTTTAGTAGCTTTAACTAGCTTCACACTTTTCCCAATATATTTTTTCTTGATTTTCTCTTGTTGCACAAGTATGGCTTTCATCAGAGCATTAGTTTTTCTGATTCCAATCCTTTGACTGGTTTCTTTTGGGGCTTTCAGATTCCATTTGAGTTCCATCTTTAGGGTTGGTGACCTGGAACAGTTCACAGGATTCTTGATTCTCTTCTCCTGTCCTGTTATTTCCTTCAAAGCAAAAAAGAAATGAAAATGAAAGCCTTTGTTCTTAAATTGGATTGGGAGAAGACTCTTCTATGGGCTGGGTGTGAAAGTTCTATTCTGACACAATTTTGGAGGTTTCAGAGTACAAATGACAACACAGTCCTTTCACATGACCTCCAGAGGACACATAAAAGCACACCTCGTTCTTTTCAGCCTCCACAGGTAATTTCAATAGAAATGGAAAAATAGAGATAGCACAGAAAACATCTAAGCAAAGAGACATTGACTCTTTCCTTCATTCAAGCACCAGAAGACCAGATCCTTTAATAATAATAATAATAATAATAATAATAATAATTATTATTATTATTATTTATTAGATTTCTTTGCTGCCCCTCTCCGAGGACTTTCCTTCTCCATCCCAGAAGACGCTATCTCATAATACATGTATTATTTTTAAAAATAAAAAACTAACTATAATCTGTCTTCTTGAACTCTGATTCGCGACTATAAAACTCTTACCCAGAGAGACCACGTTCCTATGGTTTTCCAGCATGACTTCCGAATGCAGCACTTTCTGGTCACGATCCAGCTGAGACCATTCCTCCTCAGAGAAAGACACAGCCACCTCCTCAAAGGACACAGGACTCTCCTGAACATGGAAAAAAGAACAGAACAGGAGGATTTGCAAGATCTTTTCATGTTCATCAAAGATTTAGACAAGAGGATGGATGGTGTGCAGTAGCTGCCAATAAAGCAGTAACACAGTTCCAGGCTGCATCAACAGAGGGATAGAATCAAGATCACGTGAAGTGTTAATGGTAAGGCCACACTTGGAGTACTGCATTCAGTTCTGGTCACCACGATATAAAAAGGACGTTGAGACTCTAGAAAGAGTGCAGAGAAGAGCAATGAAGATGATTAGGGGACTAGAGGCTAATATTGTAAAGGCTCGACTACTGTAATGCTCTCTACATGGGGCTACCTTTAAAAAGTGTTCGGAAACTTCAGATCATGCAGAATGCAGTTGCAAGAGTAATCATGGGCTTCCCCCCAAAATGCCCATGTTACACCAACACTCCGCAGTCTGCATTGGTTGCCCATCAATTTCCGGTCACAATTTAAAGTGTTGGTCATTACCTATAAAGCCCTTCATGGCACCGGACCAGGGTATCTACGAGACCCCCTCCTGCCGCACGAATCCCAGTGACCGGTTAGGTCCCATAGAGTGGGCCTTCTCTGGGTCCCGTCAACAAAACAATGTCGTTTGGCGGGGCCCAGGGGAAGAGCCTTCTCTGTGGCAGCCCCGGCCCTCTGGAACCCACTCCCCCCGGAGATTAGAATTGCCCCCACCCTCCTCACCTTTCGTAAGCTCCTTAAAACCCACCTCTGCCGTCAGGCATGGGGGAACTGAGATATTCTTTCCCCCTAGGCCTCTACAATTTATGCATGGTATGCTTATGTGTGTGTATGTATGTTTGGTTTTACAAATAAGGGTTTTTTAGCTGTTTTAGTATTGGATTTACATGCTGTTTTTATTACTGTTGTGAGCCGCCCCGAGTCTGCGGAGAGGGGCGGCATACAAATCCAGTAAATAATAATAATAATAATAATAATAATAATAATAATAATAACGACGAAATGATGGCAGAGCCATTTCTCCAGGCACTTCAAATGGCGGCCATGAAACGTCCAGGTTTCTGACGTGCATGTGCAGTGATGAGAAGAGGGAGGAGTGGCTGCTGGACCCACAGAAGCTGCTGACTGCCCTGGCGTCCGCACGCCAGTGGGGAAATCCCGGCGCCACTTAAGGAGCAGCTGGAGGAGTTGGAGAGATGGGTGCATTCCTGCCCTCCCATTGTATTATAATAAATATTATTGTATTATAATAAAAAATTAAAAAAAGAAAGAAAGAACAATTGAACTGCTCTTTTTTAATCTTTGTATTATAATAAAAATTATTTTTTTTAAAAACAGAACAATTGAACCGCTTTTGCGTCCAGAAGATGTGAATGTGCCAACACTGGAGGTTTTTAAGAAGATGTTGGATAATCATTTGTCTGAAGCAATTGAGTCTCCTGCCCAAGCAGGAGATCTCCAAGGTCCCTTCCAACTCTGTTGTTGTTGCTGTTGTTATTATAATTATTATTAATTACTCTCGCTATTATTACGTATATTTCATTATCTATCGTTCTTGCGTACATCCTTTGTATCTGTTAATTTTTACCCTCCTTCTCTTTCCATCGCTATTTCCCAATTTTTGACTGCACTTTTATTTTTATCTTCTAGCTATTAAAAACTCTCTTCCAAAATTCATAACAATCCGTCTCATCTTTGTCCTTGTCTAAAAAATTGCTTGTTGTAAACTTCAAGTTGGAGGAGCTTCAAAGAGAACAAGACAAACAGAAGAAGCAACTGGAACCTGCTATTCTGCTCTCCATGTTGTGGTAGAACACAAAAATAATCCTGGCCAAATGGAGGGAAATGGAAGGAGAGAGCCCTCTGCACACCCACTTCACTTCCTGAAGGAAGAATAGAAATCTCATAATTTCCCCCTTTCTTACTTGATTTGGAGGTTCAGCCGCTGTTTGATCTCCGTCATAAAAACAAGAAAGCTTCATTCTTTGTTTCTCTGTAAGGAACAAATAATTTCAAGATGCATCATTAACAAAAGAGGAGACATTCTATAGAAGAGAAGAGACAGAGAGAGGTAAGACAGATGGACAACTGGAGGATATTTTATTACCTCCTGGAGTGTCCTGGCTTTGATCTTCCCAAGGGATCCTCCTGAAAAAGATCTCCTGAGGGGGATTTGATGGATTCTTCTTTCCCTCTGGATCTCTGATCTCTACAGTGCAGCACTTCAGATGGGAAGAAGGAAAAAAGAAGCAAAATGTATATCACATGACACAAAAGTGGATTCCCAGATTTAGAACACAATCTCAAAGACCCCAATATCCACCTGTGAGGTTGAGTGAGAAAACAGAACAATGTCCTACAAGAATTGGAGATGGGATGAATGCCAGAGAAGTTTGGGAAGGAGGGGTGAAGTATTCAACCACATTCTCTATTCCCTTCTGAGCTCCCTAAAGTGTCTCACCTGCAACTGCTCCTTCTGCTCCTCCGCCTGGCTCAGGAGGAGGCCTTCCGCCAGGGCCACCGCCTGGGAGCTGGTCTTTGCTCCACACTCCCGCACCCAGCCCTCCATCTCTGGGGGCAGAAGGGACAGGAGATGCTCCAGAACCACCAGGTCCAACATCTGGGCTTTGGTGTGTTTCTCTGGCCTCAGCCATCACCTCCACAAGTCGTGGAGTCGGCTGCAAAGTCCTCGGGGACTTTTTGGATGAGGTTCCTGGGCTGAACTTCTGAAGGGAGGATGGGTTCTTCCTCCAGGATCTTCTGCCCGGGTCTTGTCCAGAGCTTCCCCCCCTTCCCAGGCTGAGCGGCTGCAGGGCCTTTTCCGCTTCCCCCCTTTGCAACAGGTGGGGTCTCCATCTTTTCTCTGTCCTGCAGAGCAACTCCAAAGGGGTCCAAGGACTCTTGTGGGTCTCCAGAGGCCTTTTCCTTCACGGGACCATTTCTGGGAACACAGGACGGATCCCTCCAGGTGATCCCGCTCTTTTCTTCTTCCCCCAGGAGAAAATGGGGCCTTGCAAAGACCCCAAATGGCTTCCGGTTTCTGTCTCTGAGGTGGAAGGGAAAACAAAGGCCCAGAATGAGAAGGTGGAATTCAGCCCCTGAGCGACCTTCACCCAACCTCCCCCCGCTTCCCCTGCAAGGAGAGGGTGGCTGGGGAGCATGGGACCCGGGAAGAGAACTCTCCCTCACCTGGGGCACCTCTGGACGTCCTCCGTCTCGTGCGAGCACCAGCGGTTAAGGAGAGCGAGTGTGCCATCCTAGAGCGTCGAGGCTCAGTGATGTCACTTCCTTCTCAGCCTCCTCTCGCCCTGGGGTTCCCTTCCCTTAGCAGAGTCCGCCCCCTGGTGGAAAGGCGGGGAAAGACTTTGACCTCTTTTTTGCCCAGTGCAAGATAAATAAAAAAAAAACCCATTCCAGCCTCACAATTGAATCTCAGCTCTGTTTCTTTTGAAGACTTTCAATGTGAAGAGACTGAATTCAATGGCTGGAGAAGGAAAGTGCACAAAAGTCCCCAACACCCCATTGTGACTGAGGAAGGGCGGGCTCCTGCCTGAGGGGACCTGCGCTCTGATTGGTTGCTGAGGGTGGGAAGGGGGCGTTTCCCTTTTCCCGCCTTTTTCCTCTGGGCGTTGTTTACGATTTACCTCCCGACTGTTTTCTCTGCTGTTTACGTTAAATACCTTCATATTGATATCAAAATATAAATGTCTGTATTTAATGGCTGGAGAAGGAAAGTGCGCAATGGTCCACAGATTCTCATCCATTTTTCGTCTTTCTGGGATAAACTCCCTGGAATCGAGGCCGAGAGACTGGGAGCAGGAGGGCCCAGTGGGAGCCACAGAGATGGGGGCACAGAGGGGTTCTCTCCCGCTCTGCCCACAAAGGGAACCATCCAAGGAGAGAAGGCAGCACCCTGGAAGTCGAGCCAGAGAGAAACTGGGATTCTTGAACCATGGTCCACAACACCCCCGTGGGGGCTTCTGGCAGGGGATGAGCTGCCCGTCACAAGGACCCAGAAGGTCAGTGTGGGAATCCACCACCTCTCCTCATCCAAAGGGCTTGAGAGTGAAGCCGAAGTGAGAGGGAGACGAAGGGGAATCAACCACATTGGAAGAAAAAAGGGCACAAAACAGCAGATGTAGAGACCAAATATGGGGTCAGTCAAATGGGTCAACGATGCACCAATACAAGGAATAAACGGGGTGAATCCCGGAGAAAATCTGTGGAGGGAGCTGCAGGTTCGAGGTGCCAAAGGTCAGCCGAGAAACCTTCATGACTTCCAGAGGACTCATCATTTCTTCCTCAGGGGGTAAAATACTCTCCCCCTCCCCCACTGTATTTAAAGAGGTTACAACAAATGGACCACATGCTGGTGTGAACAAATATACTTCTAATGTTTCTGCTTCTATTCAAAATATGAAGGTTAGGGTCTGTCTGTCTGTCCATCCATCCATCCATCCATCTATCTATCTATCCTCTCTGTCTCTCTGTCTCCCTCCTAATCTCTCTCACAACAAGTGACTCTGGGTCACAATCAGCAAAACTAAAAATGGGGATTTACATGAAAGTATTAGAAAAACATTCAAAACAATTTTAAAAAACTTTTAAAAGAAGGAATATTAGGCAATGAGTCACTTTTTTCAGTGCCACTGAAACTTCAAGCAGTCGCTACAGGAACTGCTATAAGTCAAGGACTCCTTCCAGTGGGTCACAGGACAAAGGGGCTGCCCCACCTGGAGACTCAGCCATGGGGCGGAGGAGGGGAGTCCCTGAGCTGCCCTGATGAAGAATCCAGGCTTGTTGCCTGCTGGATCCTGGCCAGTTCCTCAGTTCCGCTTCGGAGGAGCCCAACGCTTCAGGCTGGGGAAGCGAAGCCCAAGCACCTCTGCAGCCATTGGGACTTGCAGAAAGAAGAGCTGCTGCTTTGTGTGTGTGTGTGTGTAGTGCAGGTTTCAGGGAGAACTCAGAGAAAATCAAAATCTCACAGGGGAAAAATGGAAAGAGCTCAGAAGTTCTGCTTTGATCAGGAGAGTGATGGGTGTCCCACCAGAGTCTCTGGATCTGGGACCCATTTTGTGTGACTTGGTGTGTGCAAACACATAATTGTGGGGCAGGTTTGGACTCTGCCTCCTCCTTCAGCTGCAGGTGGAGACCCAGTTCTGTCCTGCTGAGGCCGGTGTTGGGCCAGGGGGGAGTTTGACCCCTCCAGCCCCCCTCCCCCACCCCAGGAAAGGACTGAGGCCATCTCAGGACACAGGCCCTGTGGGACGTCTGTCTGCTGCAGCCGGGAGAGGGTTGGGGCTCTGAGTCCTGCCTGATGTGGTGTTTCATCCTCAGCCCTCAACAGCTGGCAGTTGCCCAGCCTCCCCTGCCCTCCCCTGGTTGAGAGAGATCGGCCTGGCCAGCCTGAGGATGGGAGACCACCAGGAGGCATCTGGGCTACTGTACAGGCTGAAATTGCTCCAAGACAAGGAGGGGGAAGCTTCAGGCCCTCCTCGAACTCGCCTCCCTCAAAAGATCCACTTCCCATTCCTCTTTTAGCCTTGTCTGATCTCCCTGAAACTCTCCCCCTCCCCCCTTGCTCAGTTCCTGCTGTTTGGAAGACCTCGTGGGAGCCCAATTCTCCTTGTCTACAGAGAGGGGAGAAGGTTAAATAAATAAGGCAATGGGTCCAGATGGCATCCACCCCAGAGTTCTTAAAGAACTCAGATCTGTCATTGCTACCCCCCTGACTGATTTGTTTAACCAATCCTTGTTAACAGGAGAAGTTCCTGAGGATTGGAGAATGGCCAGTGTTGTGCCTATTCACAAGAAGGGCAGTAGAGAAGAAGCTGGTAACTACAGGCCAGTTAGCTTGACATCAGTTGTAGTTAAAATGATGGAGACTCTACTCAAAAAGAGGATAAATCAGCACCTAAAAAACAATAACTTATTAGACCCAAATCAGCATGGCTTTACTGAAGGCAAATCATGTCAGACTAATCTCATTGATTTCTTTGACTATGTCACAAAGGTGTTGGATGAAGGTGGTGCCGTGGATATTGCCTACCTGGACTTCAGCAAAGCCTTTGATACGGTTCCACATAAAGAGCTGATAGATAAATTAGTGAAGATTGGATTTAATCCCTGGATAGTTCAATGGATTTGCAGCTGGCTGAAGCGTAGACATCAGAGAGTTATTGTTAATGGCGAGTATTCCGAGCAGAGTCAGGTTACAAGCGGTGTGCCACAAGGATCTGTTCTGGGTCCTATTCTTTTTAATATATTTGTGAGTGACATAGGGGAAGGTTTGGTAGGGAAGGTTTGCCTATTTGCCGATGACTCTAAAGTGTGCAATAGGGTTGATATTCCTGGAGGTGTCTGTAGTATGGTAAATGATTTAGCTTTACTAGATAAATGGTCTAAGCAATGGAAACTGCAGTTTAATGTTTCCAAATGTAAAATAATGCACTTGGGGAAAAGGAATCCTCAATCTGACTATTGTATTGGCAGTTCAGTGTTGGCAAATACTTCAAAAGAAAAGGATTTAGGGGTAGTGATTTCTGACAGTCTCAAAATGGGTGAACAGTGCAGTCAGGTGGTAGGGAAAGCAAGTAGGATGCTTGGCTGCATAGCTAGAGGTATAACAAGCAGGAAGAGGGAGATTATGATCCCACTATATAGAATGCTGGTGAGACCACATTTGGAATACTGTGTTCAGTTCTGGAGACCTCACCTACAAAAAGATATTGACAAAATTGAACGGGTCCAAAGACGGGCTACAAGAATGGTGGAAGGTCTTAAGCATAAAACATATCAGGAAAGACTTAATGAACTCAATCTGTATAGTCTGGAGGACAGAAGGAAAAGGGGGGACATGATCGAAACATTTAAATATATTAAAGGGTTAAATAAGGTCCAGGAGGGAAGTGTTTTTAATAGGAAAGTGAACACAAGAACAAGGGGACACAATCTGAAGTTAGTTGGGGGAAAGATCAAAAGCAACATGAGAAAATATTATTTTACTGAAAGAGTAGTAGATCCTTGGAACAAACTTCCAGCAGATGTGGTAGATAAATCCACAGTAACTGAATTTAAACATGCCTGGGATAAACATATATCCATCCTAAGATAAAATACAGAAAATAGTATAAGGGCAGACTAGATGGACCATGAGGTCTTTTTCTGCCGTCAGACTTCTATGTTTCTATGTTTCTAAGGTTAAGAGTGGAGCAGAAATGATAAACGGGGGGGAGCACAAGGGGGGGCCTCACCTTCCTTGGTCCTTGCCCCCACCTTTAAATTCAGGAGCCCTTTAGACTTTCTCACCTTCCTGAGGCTCAGGGTGCAAGGGGGTGATTGGGGGTCTCCAAGCCCCTCTTTCCATTCCTCCCCTGGGAGTGACCCCCCCCTCCCCAATCCTGGGTCAGGAGGGGAGAAAGGCTGCCCAGGCAGAGCAGGGTGGGAAACTGTCTCCAGGCAGAGGATCCACCGCTGGGTCCATTGGAAGAGATGTTAGTTCTAATTTCCAACAGTAAACAATCATATAAGCTGGAGCCAATTAACAAAGCTCAATTCACAACAAATGATTTCTAGCCGTCTGTCACATCAGAAACAAGCAGCAGATGTTGGTTTCCTCATCAACCATTATATAGTAGCAAAACCAATTCACAATAAAAGCAAATAGCCAATAATAGTTTGAGTCATATAATCCTTCACTATAATGGGAAATAATGAAGTCCCCAGAATTTCTATTAAAATTCCTGGTTCTTTTTATATATTGTAACTGTATTGTTTGGTTTGATATACTGTCCAGAAGGACCCTTCCAGCTCCGGATCCACTCGGCCCTTCGGGAGTCTCCGCAGCTCCAGCCTGGGCAGGGCGCCCTCTGGGCACTGGAGGAACTCAAAGGGCATCCAGTCCGCCCCTCCAGGCGCCCAGAGGAAGGGAGAGTGGGGGAGGATGATGGAGCCGGCATGAAGGAGCCCCCTAGAATACAGCCCCCCCCCAAGACTGAGCACGTCCCCCTCCCCCTCCCTCCGCTCTTCTCTCGGCTTCGGACTATCTCCTGTATCGGGCGAAGTCAAGGGAGACTCTAGCCGGAGACCGATGACGCTACAAAAGGGAGAATTCCCATTGGTCCTCTTTCTCCTTCTGGACACGCCCAATGCCGAAGTCGGAGGAAAACTCCTCCCCCCCAATCCAGACCCACCGATTCCGCCTCTGGGGCTGGGAGCCTCCGCGTCTCTCTCCGCTGTCGGTCGGGCGCTGGTGGAGCCGCTTCATCCATGGCTTTGGTGGGGGTCGCCCTGGTGCTGCTGGTGGGGGCGCTGGCCTGGATCCCCGGAAGCGAAGGGGGGAAGGAGAGCCCCGGTAAGGAGGGGGCTGGGCGGAGGGGGTGGGGGGGGGAAAGTTTATGGGTCTCCAGAGCCTCCAACAGCCTTGATCTCTGCGTGGTCTCCTTCCCTTCCTCCCCACATGCCCCCCTAGGAGGAAGGAGAGGGACCCCCGTTCCCCGAGTGTAGTCGAGGGGGGGGAGTCGCAGCCGGGCCCGTCCCTGCCCCCCCCCCCAGCGTCTGGGTCGGAGGGGGCTGCAGGGAAAGAGGAAGGGAAGCGAAAGCGGGAAACTGAGGCATTTTCAGCCCTGAATCCACAGGAGGGAAAAGACGCATTTGCGCAGAAGGATTTTGGCTTTTTTAGAAACTTCCGTTTTTCTTCTGAATCTCAAAATTGAGGCTTTGGAGGTCAGGCAAGAGGGGGGCGTCGGTCCCTTCTGGGGAGACCCTGAATTTGGGGAGGAGCCCAGGAACCCTCCCAACCCCCATAATCCCCCCCTGCTCTATGGGGACTTGGAAGGGAGGGGGGAGGATCTGGGGGGCTCTGAGTGGCTCCTCCCAAACTGGACCCCCTTTGTGAGTGGGGCTGGAGACCCTCCCTTTGAGAGGCTCTTAGGAGGGGCTGCAGGGGGTCTTTGGGGGAGGGGAAAGAGGGGGGATCCCCGAGAATCCGTCAAAGGTGAACTAAGGTTTTGGGGGGGGGGGAGAAAAGTTGGTGCGACCCATGGAAGTTGGGGGTTGAAGGGCTGGAAGACTCCAGAAGAGTCAGTCTAGATGTCCTCCTTGTGACCCCGCTCCCCCCCCCATGGAAGAGAGAGAGAGGGAGGGGTGGAGATGAGCTTCCCTCCAGCCTAGAAATTTCCCTCAGCCCCTCCCCCATCCTTCAGGCCACTTTCGATCCAGCCTTTTCCCTCCTCCCCTCCCCCTCTTTCTCTCCTCCCCTCCCCCTTTCTTCCCTCCCCCCTCTGCAGACCCCCACACACCACAAGTCTCCCTCCCTCTCTAGGGCTGAGTGGGTTCCCTCTCCCTCCTCCAGGGGGCCTCCCCCAACAGTCTCTCCTCCCCTCCCCTCATTCCGTGGGACCCTCCTCCTCCTCCTCCACCAGCGGCTGGGAACGATGGGCCCTGGGGTCCCTCCTGACGGCCTTCCTCCTCTGCACCCTCCCCCTTCGCAGCCCATTTCCTGGTCCAGGGGAAATCCGAGTGCCGCTTCCTCAACGGGACGCAGCGGGTGAGGTTCCTGTACAGGGAAATGTACGACCGGCAGGAGTTTGTCCGCTTCGACAGCGACCGCGGGGAGTTCGAGGCCGTCACGGAGTTCGGGAAGGGGGATGCGGACTTGTGGAACAGAAACAAGTTCCTCCTGCAGGATTACAAGGCCGCTGTGGATTCCTTCTGTCGGTACAACTACGGGGTTTTCCAGAGGAATTCTGTGCTTGGCCGGAGAGGTGAGTCTGGGGGGGGGAGATTTGGGGGAGGGGACCCCGCCCCCCTTCCCTTCCCTTTCCAAGGGGGGTCCAGGCCTCTGAGAGGAATCTCCAAAGAGAATCCACGGAAGCCACTTGTGGTCTCCTTTCTCTGCCTTTTTCTTCTTCATTCTGAGTCATTTCCACTCCAACATCTTTTAAATCAATAAATAAGCAACTAAGTGGAATAAATAAATGCGTAAAATTAAATAAGCAAATTAAACCTAGAAATAGATAAATAAAAACTGATTAAATGGAAACTGAAACAAAAAATGATAAAATAACTTAATTTAATTTAATTTAAAATTATAAATGAAATAAAAAATAATAAAATAAAGTAAAATAAGTCATAAAGTAATAATCTAAATAAAGAATGGAATAAATAATAAACTAAATAATTACAATAAATAAAGTATAAACAAGTCTGCAGAGGGGCGACATACAAATCTAATAAATAAATAAATAATATAATAAATAATTGATAAATAAAAAATAAATAAATAACAATAAATAAATAAAAACATGATAGGGGAACATAAAATGTACCTTGGACTCCTGCTGTTTTAAATCGAGAGGCCTCTTATTTGTCTATTAAATTGAATTCCTGGATGGGCAGAGGGAGAAAGTAGGGATTTAAAAAGAAAGAAAAAATATATCTTTTCCCCATACAATTAAAATCTCCAGCAACTCTCATCTGGCCAAATTGGAACCTCAAAATCTTCACACCGCAGTCTTGAAAATAAGGAGGTTTGTGGAATAGGCTATAAAAACAAAAATGTAAAAATGCCAAATTTCAGCTTTTGAATTTCCACTGATTTAAAATCTGATCCTTCCGTTTTCTTGTTCAAAGACATTTTTTCTCC
Organism: Erythrolamprus reginae; assembly: GCF_031021105.1. NCBI lineage: Eukaryota > Metazoa > Chordata > Lepidosauria > Squamata > Dipsadidae > Erythrolamprus > Erythrolamprus reginae. The sequence continues at coordinate 776,274 of NC_091951.1, forward strand.
TCCACAATTTGCATTTCTCGTTGTTTAAAGAAAGGCCCTGCCACTGCCTTCTTTTTTTAGCAATTCCACAAAGGCCTTTAAGGTCCCCAGATACAAATGGGTTCAGCCTGGAAAACACAACAACCCACACCTGAAATGTTGTTATTGGACTGCAACCCGACCAGATCCCAGGTTGGAACGATGGGATCGTTGACAAAACAAATGAACAAATGTTGGGGTAATACACCAAAATTAAAAGTGTGGCTTCATTTTAAACAAGATCCCAGGAATCCTCCGACTCGTGCTGCGTCTGTCCTTTCCGTCTCCTGCGTTATTTCTTTCCACATCCACCACATCTGGCAGAAGGTCCCTTCCACCTCTGGGCGTTTCCAGCATTTACCCCTGTCAGACTTTCCTCTTTCGGGAATTCTTTTATGGAGACTGCAACTGATCCCAGTCACAAAAAAATTAAACTTTTATTTATTTATTTTATTTATTGATTTTATTTATTTATTTTAATTAGATTTGTAGGCCCTCTTTCAGGATCCCTTTTGATTTCTTGCTGCAATCTACTTTGGAAGATGACTCAAAACCCAGAATACTTTTTTCAGGCGTGAAAAGGGATCTTGGCCTGAACCAACCAACTGGGTCTTCTGTTCTGGACCCTCCTGTGTCTCTCATGTGCCTCCTTCTCCTCCCTCCCTCCAGCCAAGCCCACCGTCACCATCTCCCCCACCAAGATGGACCCAACTTCCCCCAACACCATCCTCCTCTGCATAATGACTGGCTTTTACCCCGTGGAGATCGAGGTCCAGTGGCTGAAGAACGGCCAGCCGGAGAAGGAGGGCGTGGCCTTTGGGGAGGAGCTCCAGAACGGAGACTGGACCTACCAGCTCCACGTGATGCTGGAGACCCAGCCCCAGCGGGGGGACGTCTACACTTGCAAGGTGGAGCACGCCAGCCTGGAGGCCCCCATCACCGTCCAGTGGGGTAAGTCCCTCCACTCCCACCCCTCCTGGAACCTGTCCTGCCCTGAGAAGGGGGAGAGACCCTCTCTGTGGTGGGGGGAGCCAGAATGGACCCTCCTGGGGGAAGGTGGGCCCGATCCTCCTGCTCAGGTGAGGCTCCTTCTCCTTCCCCAGAGCCCCGTTCCTCCCGCTCTGCCAGGGCCAAAATCTGGACGGGGATTATGGGGGCCGTGATAGGAGTGGCCTTCCTGGCTGTGGGGCTCTTCTCCTACCTGAAGGCCAAGAAAGGTGAGTCTGGGGGGCTGGAGGAAGGGTTGTGGGGAGGGGTTGTGGGGAGAAGTATTTTGGAGAACTTCTGTTCTTGGAGGGTTTATTAAGGGAAGATATTGCAAGTTATTATGGGCTATCGATGGGGAGGGGGTCCCTCTGAGTCCTCCATCCCATGAAGGGTCCTGATTGGCTCTTTTTCTCCTTCCAGCAATTCCCATCCAACCACCTGCAGGTGAGTTTCTCCTCTTCCTCCCTCTTCTCAGCCCCTCCTATAAATTATGGGTATTTTTGTTTAATTTCTCAATTGTTCCTTTTTTAAAAGAAAACCTGCCTGAACAATATCTCTTCACCCCCCTGCCCCCCCTCCCGGTCCCAGGTGATCCTGCAGAGTCGTTTGGGTTCGTTAGTTGGACCCTTGACCAGCTGTTCCTCCTGACCCCCCCCCCTTCTCCTTGTGACAGTTCACACAATTTCTGGCCCTGTGACCCCAGGCTCCCCCCTTTGCTGCCCCCCCCATCTTAGCCCCATATTCCTGGTTCACATGAAGAATCGCAGCCTTTTGCCCCCTGGAATGGGGGGATTCTCTCTCTGTCTTTCTCTGCCTGTGGGGGCTGAAAGGGAAGAAAAATATGTTATTTGCATTAAAAGTTTCTCTTTATATTCTGATTTTCTTCCCCTTCTCTTTTTCTGCAGCACTCGTGAATTAATCCTGCTGTCAACCTTCGCTATAATTCTGCATCATTTCTACGCTTGGTGGCCAATAGTTACGGGGAGGGGTCTTGGGTAATGGGGGGGAGGATGCAGGAGGCCCTGTGAAGTGGAATAAGTTTCAGTTCTGGTTTATGATAAATTGACTTTTGAACCTTGAAAAGGACCCTGAGTTTTATTCTTCTTAAATTCTGACTGAAGCAGCCGACACCTGCTCTCCGATGCACAAGGATTTATTTTTATTTCTTTGGTTTCTGATGGTTCTTTGTCCTGTTTGCAAACTCTGAAAAATGGAGGCAGAAGGTGGCAAGTTGGGGGGGGAGGAGAAGGGCAGCGTGGACCTTCTCTTGCTGAGAACAGACCCCTCCCCACTTTCTTTCCTGTGCGGGAGGGGTGGAGACCATGGAGACTGTCCCCAGAAGGGACGGTCCTCCCTCGGCAATTGTGGGGAGCCATTGGGGGCACCCGAGACTCCCCCTACATTCACCCAGCCATTTGAGCCGTTTCTCTTCTTCCCAACTGGAGGGCCCTGCCCCATTTTGTCAGCCAATGCCCCCACCCCTTTTTGGGGACTCTTTCGAATGGTGTATAGAGTCTCCTGCCTGATGGTATAAATGGTGAAGGCTCGAGGAAGGGGTTGGACTAGATGACCTTTAGGAAACCCATCAGAAGCCATGCCTGGTGCAGAAGAAGCTTGACAGCTCTGCAGGGGGAGGGGGAAGGGGGGCCTCCATGGTGACGTCTTGAGTGGAAGACCCCTTCCTTCTCTCCAGCACCCATAGATACCCCTGGACAGCCCCCCAACCGAGCCCGGCCCCCTCCAGAGCTGATCCAGACTGGTTGTGCAGGACTCCAGTGGCCTCGATCCTTGAGGAATAATTTTCCCCTCCCCTCCCTCATTTGGGGTCTTGGGGCCCCCACAGGAAGAATCGGTCAGTGTGTGATTGTAGGAATTGTTGGAAACTCTGAGAAGATCTGGGCTCCGGTTGGCAATACCTCCTCTCTTGCAAGAACCTGCAGAAGGGACCACAACAAATGCACCAATGGGGGGGAGGGGGCATCAGAGTGGACTTCCGTAAGAGAAAAAATAAAGGCCTATGTTGATGGTAGATGATCCATTGTTCAGGGGAACGGAAAGAGCCGTTTCCAAAATGGACGATCAAACTAAGGTGGTTGGTTGTTTCCCAGGAGCAACTACCAAAAATGGGACTGAGGAGCTTAGAGAAATATTGAGGCCCACAGATTATTCTTCCTTCTCCCTCTTTCCTGTGGGGTGGGAGGATAAAGTCCCTGGAAACGATGCCAAGAGACTCGGAGCAGGGGGCCCAGTGGGAGCCACAGAGATGGGGGCACAGGGGGGTTTTCTCTTCCACTCTCCCAATAAAGGGAACCATCCAAGGAGGGAAGGCAGCACCTTGGAACTCGAGCCTGATGGTTCTCTCGAGGGAAATTGGGAGCCACTTTTGTCACTGCCGTTGAAACTTCAGTCACTAAATGAACTGTTGTAAGTCAAGGACTCCTTCCAGTGGGTCACAGGACAAAGGGGCTGCCCCACCTGGAGACTCAGCCATGGGGCGGAGGAGGAGAGTCCCTGAGCTGCCCTGATGAAGAATGGAGGCTTGTTGCCTGCTGGATCCTGGCCAGTTCCTTAGTTCCGCTTCGGAGGAGTCCAACGCTTCAGGCTGGGGAAGCGAAGCCCAAGTGCCTCTGCAGCTGTTGTGGGTTGCAGAAAGAAGAGCTGCTGCTCTCTCTCTCTCTCTCTCTCTCTCTCTCTCTCTCTGTGTATGTGTGTGTGTAGTGTGGGTGTCAGGAAAAACTTAAGAGAAAATCAAAGTTGGGGCAGAGAACAAAAGTGGGAGGGGGGCTGCAACTCAAGGGGGGTTCAGGACAGTGTCTTCATGATTCTCAGCTAGACTTTCCTCTGTGTACATGGTGGGGTGGATTAGATGTCCGCTTTGGTCCCCAAACTGCCCGGGGGGGGATGGGATGGGACGGTCCTTCTCTGAAAGGGGCTTCTGGGTTCTTTTTAGTTAGGCAAGACCCATCTATTTATTTATTTTTATTTATTAATTAAATTTGTATGCCATCCCTCTCCGCAGACTCTATGTTGCCAGGCATGGGGCAAATAGTACATGCCCCCACCCCACTTTCTGACCATTAAATGTTACGTGTGGATGTAATTGAATAAATAGACTGCTTTTTAAGTTGTTGTTGTTGTTGTTATTATTATTATTTATTTATTTATTGGATTTGTATGCCGCCTCTCTCCGCAGACTCGGGGCGGCTAACAACAATGATAAAAAACAACATGTAACAATACAATTTAATAAAACAACTAAAAACCCTTATTATAAAAACCAAACATACACACAAACATACCATACATAACTTGTAATGGTCTAGGGGAAGGAATATCCTAACTCCCCCATGCCTGGCGACAAAGGTGGGTCTTGAGTAATTTGCGAAAGAAAAGGAGGGTGGGCGCCGTCCTAATCTCTGGGGGGAGTTGATTCCAGAGGGCAGGGCCGCCACAGAGAAGGCTCTTCCCCTGGGGCCCACCAAATGACATTGTTTGGTCGACAGGACCCGGAGAAGGCCAACTCTCTGGGACCTTATTGGCCGCTGGGATTTGTACGGTAGAAGGCGGTTCCGGATGCATTCTGGGATTTTAGCTTATCATTTTTAACTACAGTGATACCTTGTCTAACGAACTTAATTGGTTCTGTGACCAGGTTCGTAAGATGAAAAGTTTGTAAGATGAAGCAATTTTCCCCATAGGAATCAATGTAAAAACGAATAATGTGTGCAAGCCCAAAACTCAGAAACCCGGAAGCCGGAACTTCACCGCCGAAGGAGGGTTGAGCCTTCCAGTCCTTCCCGACCCTCCCGCACATCGTTCTCGGCTGGAAGGATCCCCCATAGCAGGCCGGCAGAACTGCCTCCCGAGCCGTCTTGCCCGGCAGAAGGCAAAGTGCTGGGGTGGGGAGTGTCAGGCCAGCCCTCCGGCCTTCCCCCCAGCCAAAAACACAAAGACTCGCCATCGCCACAGCCGCCGAAGGAGGCTTGAGCCTCACGGTCCTCCCTGCCCCTCAGTCCCCATCGCCCGTGGCCGGCAGAACCTGCCTCCCAAGCCCTCTTGCCCGGTGGGAGGTGAAGCGCTGGGGGGGGGTGAGGCCGGCCCTCCTGCCTCACGCCCCAGCCAAAAACCCAAAGCCTCACCTCCGCTGCAGCCGCCGAGTGGGGAGGCAGGAGGGCCAGCCTGACACCCCCCCACCCCAGCGCTGGAACAGGGGACCACTTTCAAGCAGCGGTCCCTTTTTCCCCTGAGAGCGGCCTAGAAAAGCAACAGAAGACGAAAACCATCTTCAATGCATTTGGATTAATATAAAAGAGGGAAAAGGACAGAGCCAAAGCAGCCACCTGACCCAACATCAAGTTGTCACTAAATGAACTGTTGCAAATCAAGGACTACTTTCTTCAATGTGCTTCAACTTATGGAAAAAGGACCAGATAACTACTATATTCAGGTTGTGTTGTTTTGTTTTATTGATTGATTGATTGATCGGACTTATATCTCTGAAGACTCAGGGCAGCTTACAACTGTCACACTGAATATTGCCAGCCTCAGAGACATTTAGTAATTAAAGAGTTAATATGTGTGTCTTTATTAATCTCCTCCTATATTTTATGTAATATCCTGCCTTGTTATTTCCGCCTTTTTGCTCCGTTGTTCTTCTCTGCCTTAAGACACCATGATGTGAGGTATTTGTTCTTTTGTCTACTCAGACAATGTTTATTTTTACTTTCATAATAAAAGAAATCTTGTTTTGAATAAATGTTTGGAACCCTAAAACCATCACCTCCAGGATAAAGTTCAAACGGACTTTTACAATCATGACATGGTAGCAGAGGATGGTTTCGATCCATCGACCTCTACGATAAAGTTCAAACAGACTTTTGCAATCGTGACATGGCAGCAGATGAATGGCTGTCTTAATTAATTAAGATTGATATGCCTGCTAAGAAACAAAAGTTAAATACGGAGGAGACAAGAATGCAAACAATCTTCTCTCATGAAAGGGAAACTCCAGCAAACACTTTTTTCTACTCGACTGATATGCCTGCAGCCGATGCAATCTTATCTCCGGCAGAAGAAGATAAATCACCTTCAACTGTGAGTAATAATTACACTCCTATTATAACTGCTAAAGTGCAAAAATTAATCAATGTCACAGATTCTTTAAGTGCACAGGAATGTCCAACTCAGCCGATCTATGCGTTTAGCCAATTAGGAAATGTTTTACTCTGCTCAGAAACATACAGCCAAGCTGTCTCTGATCTTTCTAGTCTCGGAGCAAAACTGAAAGTAATTCACTCTGAAAAACAGCGTTCTTTGAAGAACTCTGCAAGCAGTGTTAACTCAACCGAAAATATACAAGCAGTAGATAACTTAGTGGCAAGACCAAAAGCAAAACGCTTTGATAAACAACAGATGTTTCTAAAAGACTTTGAAATGAAAGAAAATATTTGGAGTCCTGAGCAATGCAGGCAGGCAATTTCTAAATGCCATATAGAAGACAAAGGAAAACATGGCTTCTGCCTAGAAGCAGAGCAGAGAGAGTCTCAGATTCTTTTAAGGGGGAGTCGACAGCCCCCCTTAACAACCATAACGTCAGATATTGATTTATTGACTTCAAAATCTCTTGCAGCTGATTTACAGGGAGATATAAAAAGCGCACAAAATGATCTCACTAACTTCTATGCAAACAGAAACTCAGTTGAACTTACTAAGAGTGAAATGGATTTAATAGATTTTTACTGCAGGCAAATAACTGAAAAAGAAAAAAAGCTAAATGAACTAAGATCTATGCAAATGATGTTTTGTCAGGGACAAATGTATAAACTTACAGAAGCAAAAAAAGGGGTTTGGGGGGGGGGGTAAATTCCGGCTCCTCAATGTATTGCCGTCACGCTATCCAAAGAAAATCCTGCAGCACCACCTGGTGGCCAAACTGAGCAATTACAATCAAATATTTATTTTCAAAACCCAAATGTTTCATTTTCAAGCCAAATGATGAAAAATGATCCTGCAGTGTTATCTAGTGACCGTTTTAAGCAATTATAAATCACCAGAAAATTTATATGACCAGAAAAATGTTAATCTGTGTCAGAAAGATTTCTTTTCACATAATCAAATGAATCAAGGTGCTACAGCAGGACAATTCTACACTGCAGACAAACCAAGGTTTGCACCTCAACCAACATTTTTGCAGCAAATGCCGCAACGAAGCCAAGGGGCGCAAATTCAACAGATGCAGCTGCCACAGATTTCAATCCCACAGGCACAATTGCCACTGATTCCAATCCAACAGACACAGCTGCCACAGATTCCAGTTCAACTGGCACAACCACCATTGGCTCCATTTCTTCAGCTGCCCCAAACAGTACCAGTACAGGCTGCAATTCAAAGGCAATTTTCTGCCTTGACACCATTGAAAGGTGAGTCCAAATTAAAGAATAATGGACAAAATTATAAAACGTGGTTGCATGAGATTAGACTGATACTAATTGCTGAAAGGGCCGATCACATGGCTTTCAATCCACCAAATAGACAGTGGACTGAAGAAAAAAGAGCTTTAAATATGAGAGCAACTATTTTGATACTTATGTCAATGGATACTGAATTGTCAGTTAGATTTTCACATGATATTACCGCAAATGCCTTGATCACTGCTCTAGATGACCTGTATAGACCAATTTCAGCTGAAGGCATGTGTTTACTGTTCTCTGCTTTTTTTACTGCAAAATTAAAGCCTAGAGAGAAAATTGCTCCACACTTATCAAAACTCTTAGCAATGCAAAAGGAATTGGCAGAAAGAGGATATAAGATTGACCACCCAGAAATGACCACGGCGATTGTCTTGTCGCTAAACGAGGACCGGAAAGAAGCTATTATAAAATGCAATAGCATACCTCTAGCTCAACGCACCACATCCAGAGTTTGCCAAATCTTAACAGAAGAAGAAGTCATTATGGAACGCAGACTTAAATCCAGAACAGCTACTTCTAGAGCTCCAATGAGTCGCAGTTACCAACAAACAGGTAACCAACCCAGAAGAACAGATTTTCAACGCACTCAATCTGCTGATTCTCAATGCTCTCAATATCCTGCCCGGCCCAGAGGAACAGATCCCAGAGGCGGCAGACGCAGAAGCTCCAGCAACTACAGACCGGCTGAACGAGGTTCAAGAGGAGAGTCACGTCCTCCCATAAATTCCTTGGTCCTGAACAACGTTCCACAATCAGATCCAGAATGTGACATCCGACATCTATGGACTTTAGATAGCGGAGCTGCTTTTCACATTACTTACCAAATAGAACTTTTCACAGAATTACATAAGACTGATATAAAAGAGCTGTATTCAGTGTTAAATCACTTATGCAAAGTTGAAGGAGAAGGAACTGTTTATATAAAAGAATTGGACCAGATGATTCCACGTGTTTTTTACATCCCAAAGGCTACAAGCAACTTACTCAGTCTGTATTACCTGAACAAAGACTTGGGCTACAAAGTTATGCTTTTGCAAAATGAAATCCACATTATTAAAAATGGAACTGTTATCACACATGCTATTCCAATTGGTGGTGTTTATTAACTGAAGCCAAAACCTCGAGCATGAGTTGATGTAAGTATAAACGTTCCAAACCATGAAAGCACAGGTCCAGAGAGAAAACCTGTTGCTACTATAGAAACAGAGGCTCATAAAGCCAATGAACTCCAAGAGGTTCCGCATAATGTTGCAAATGTTAAACCTGTACTAACAAACAAATATTTTCATTCCAGGTGCATTAACCTTTGGCACCTTCGTTTGGGCCATGCTTCATATGATGTCTTATCCAAGATGCCTGAGTTTGTAAATGGTTTTAAAGTTGATAGTAATTGCCAGATCTATTTAAATTGTTCTGTTTGTAACAAGTCCAAATCCAAAGCTGCTCCTATTGCTAAGCATGCCACACGTTTGTCTACACGCATTTTTGATTTGGTTCATACCGACATTGTTGGTCCATTTCGGCCTACTAGGGGTAACTGTAAGTATTTCTTAACTATTCTTGATAGTTATTCTAGATATGGTTTTGTGTATCTAATGCAGGGGTCCCCAAACTTTTTACACAGGGGGCCAGTTTACTGTCCCTCAGACTGTTGGAGGGCCGGACTATAAAAAAAACCCTATGAACAAATCCCTATGCACACTGCACATATCTTATTTAAAGTAAAAAACAAAATGGGAACAAATACAATATTTAAAATAAGAAGTAATTAAGTAATAAAGTAATTTATACATTTTTATTAACAAGTAAATTTAAACTTAAATCAAGAAACTCCCTCCATTTCTCCTTCCTTCCTTCCCTCCCTCCTTCCTCTCTACTTCTCTCTTCCCTCTCTTTTCTCTCTCATTTGTTTCATTTTCCTCTCCCTCGTTTTCTCTCCATAATTTTCTCATTTTTCTCTTTCTCTCTCTCTCTCTCTCTCTTTCCATCTATCCCCCTTTCTCTCTTCCTCTCTGTGCCGTGAAGAAGGAAGCTTCTGGTCTCACAACTTTTTGCTGAGAGTGCGAAGAGCAAAAAGTTGTGAGACCAGAAGCTGAGCTTCCTTCTTTGCGCCTTCCACGTTTTCTGGCAGCTGCAGCTCCCCACCCGGCTGGAGCTTCCCTGGCGGCGGCAGCAGGTGAGCTTTGGGGCCCGGCGGGAGGGTGGTGGCAGCGGCACTGGGAAGTAGCCGCTGGGCGGCGGCAGGGTGGTCCGCTGCGAGCCAGAACACCAGGACAGAGGCACCGACGGCGGCGGCTGGACATGTTGCTGTACGCCGTACATGCTGGCATTGCATGGCTGGCAGTTGCCTGCTGGCTTGGCCGGGACGGAGGCTGCAGCCCCACGCCCATGCCCAGCGCAATGGCAGCATGTACGGCGTCTAGCAACACATCAAGCCGCCGCCATTGGTGCCTTCGTTCTGGAGCTCCACCTCACAGCTGACCACCCTGCCGCCACCCCATGGCTACTGCCCAATGCCGCTGCTGTGGTGTAGTGTACGAGAAAGAGAGTGAGAAAGAAATAGCAAGAGAGAGAAAGAGATGGCAAGAGAGGGAGAGAGAGAAAGAGAGAGGGAGAGAGAGAGTGGAGAGAAAAAGAGAGACAGCAAGAGAGAGAAAGCAAGAGAGAGAAAGAGGGGGGAAGGAGGGTGAGGGAAATACATAGAGGGAGGGAAGGAGGGAGAGAGAAAGAGAGCAAAAAAGAGAGGAAGGGAGAAACAAAGAGGGAAGAAGAGAGAGAAGAGGAAGGAAGGGAGAGAAAGATGGAGAGAGAAATAGATAGGGAGGAAGAGAGGGGGTTTTTTGTCCAAACTTTTCTTTAGCTCCCCCCCCCCCCGCTCAATGTTCCCCAGGACTTTGTAAATGTGAATAATGTGCCGTGGCTCAAGGAAGGTTGGGAAACACTGTTCTAGAGGACGCTGATCTCAACAACTTCTACTGGGGTGAAGCACTAAGGTATACTAACTACATTGTTAACCGTATCTGGAGCAGTGTTTTAAAACAAACTCCTTTTTACATGCTTTATGGAAAGAAGCCTGATATCCAAATCCTCCACATTTTTGGCTCATATGCCATGGTTAACATTCCACTGGTCCAGAGAAAGAAAGGAGGTCCAGTGGCAGAAAGACTGAGATTTATAGGTTTTAATGAAAGTTCTAAGTACTACAAATTTGCTGACTCTAATCACACAGCTGTTATTTCCAATTCAGCTAAATTTGAGGAAGATACAAATTGGTCCAGAATACACGGTAATAATACTTCAGTTTATTTTACGAAAGATGATGTTCAAGGTACAGTGCAACCTGACCCTCAGGTAGCTGTTCCAGATGTTCCAGATGTTCCAGATGATGTACAGTCTTCACCAGTCGCAGATGATGTTCCTAGCGATGCAGTTGGAGACGGAGATGACCAAGATGATGAATGGACCACAGTTCTAAGACATTCCAAGAGAACCACAAAAGGAATCCCTCCAAAGAGATACCAACAGCAAGTATTGCAAAATTCTTTTCTTTTTCTTTGCAACAATGTTACACTTCCTCCTGTGAATTTTTCTCAAATATGACATTTACCTGAGTCAGAACAAGAAAAATGGTATAACGCAATGGAAACTGAACTGGACAGTTTAAAGAAACTTAAGCTGTTTAAACACGTTGAACCTCCAACGAACAAGAAGATTATTGGCACACGATGGGTCTACAGAATTAAACAAAAACCAAATGGTGAGAAAATATATAAAGCAAGATTAGTAGCACAAGGCTACTTTCAAGTTTATCCAGAAGATTACAGATACTTTTGCACCTACAGTTAAAAATGAAAGTGTCAAAATTGCTTTAACCACAGCCATTGCCTTGAATTTAGAAGTTTTCCAGTTCAATGTTGAAACTGCTTATCTGAATGCTGATCTAGATGAAGAAATCTATGTGAAGGACGCACCCGGGTTCCAGGATCAAGAAGGAGATGTCTGGTACCTGCAAAAGAGTCTGTATGGATTGAAACAATCTGGTTTAATGTGCCATAGATGTCTCATTGACAAGCTAAATTCAATGGGCTTTATTAAGTCCGACTCTGATGAATGCGTGTTTACAAAAGGGCAAGATAATGTTTATGAAATTATACTTGTTTATGTTGATGATATTGTTTACATTGGTCCTAACAAACATATGAGTGAAATTTTTGCAAAAGGTTTAGAAAGACATTTTACTTTGAAAAGCTTAGGGCATATTCATGATTATCTAGGAGTTCAGATTGAAAAAACTGAGAATGGGTTTTGCCTTTCTCAAGAGAACAAGGTTGATCAACTTTTGCACAATTGTAACATGTCTAACGCACATCCACGTCGTTCTCCTATGCAAACTGATTTTTACAGTTGGGCACAGCAAGACTGTCCTCAATTTGAAGATCAAACGCTTTATCGGTCAGTAATTGGGTCACTGTTATACATTAGCAGTTGGACAAGACCCGACATTTCACTGAGAGTGAATCTTTTGTCAAGGTACATTGGCAAAGCAACTACATTTCACTGGACGTGCATAAAGAGACTGCTGAGATACATGAAGTACACGAAAAACATGAAGTTGTTCTTAGAACCAGAACATAACAAGTATCCTGAGTTGATTTGCTATACAGATTCTGATTGGGCAGGTGATAAAGAAACACGAAAAAGTACCTCTGGTTATATAATGTTTTTGAATGGTTGTCCAATTTATTGGAAAGTTAGAAAGCAAAACTTTATTTCTTGTTCTTCCACTGAGTCAGAATATGCTTGTGTTTCTGACTGTTGTAATGCTTTAACCTGTGTTTCTGCTCTCGTTGATACTATTTGGGGTGATCCCATGAAACCAATTGTTATTATGGAGGACAATGTTTCAGTTACGTTCATATCTGAAACTGAATATGTTGGAACTCGTTCACAGCACATCGACATAAGATATAAGAATGCAAGAGAATACGTAAAACAAGGATTCGTGAAACTACATTATGTGCCCACAACTGAACAGATGGCTGACGTGCTGAATAAACCACTGCCAGCTGACCAACACGAATACCTCTCCAAGAAAATGTGCCTTATGTGAACCAATGTCCCTGATGACTGCCAAAGAAGGGGTGTCACGCTGAATATTGCCAGCCTCAGAGACATTCTGTTATAAAAGAGTTAATATGTGTGCCTTGTCATTAATCTCCTCCTATATTTTATGTAATATCCTGCTTGTCTCTTCCGTCTTGTTGCTCTCTTGCTGTTCTCTGCCTTTAAGACTCCATGATGTGAGGTATTTGTTCTTTTATCTACTCAATGTTTATTTTTACTTTCATAATAAAAGAAAGCTTGTTTTTGAATAACATGCTTGGAACTCTAAATTCTATTGCCTCCGCGGTTTTGAAGTTCAAACGGACTTTTACAATCCGTGACACAATTGGCCCCTTTCTCGCCTTTAGGGAGAGGAACTGTTGCTGCTCTGCCATAGGGCAGCAACAGTTTCTCTCCTTAAAGGTGGCAAAGAAAGGGGCCAATTGCAGGCCCGCTTTCCTCCCCGCCCCTTGCCTCTCCACCTCCTCCTCGCTCAGCAGCCGACCGTGGTGAGTGGACAGGAGATTCAGCTTATTATAACAATCGGTAAAATCTTGTGCACTGCCACAGGCCGGATAAATGGCCTCAGCGGGCTGTAGTTTGGGGACCGCTGGTGTGGAGTGTTGCGGGTTGATCACTTGTACCATCAGAAAGTTCTTATTTCCAGGTTGAATCTCTCTTTGGTCAGCTTCCATCCGTTGCTTCTGGTCTGACCCTCTGGCGCCCTAGAAAACAGTGTGACTCTCTCCTCCATGTGGCAACCCCTCACGTACCTGTGTATCATGTCTCTCCTGGCCCTGCGTTTTGCTAACTATTCATGCCCAGTTCCTGCACTCTCTTCGTATGTCTTGGTTTCCAGTCCCTTATCATCCTAGTTCCTCTCTTCTGAACTTGCTCTAGGGTTTCAATGTCTTTTGGTGACCAAACTAAATGCAGTACTCTAGGTGTGATCTGACTAGGGCATTATAGAGTGGTATCAGTACCTCCATGGTCTTGGAATATTAAGATTGTGTTGGATTTTTGGCCGCCACTGCACATTGGTGGCTCATATTTATTTCGACCTAGTTGAACATTTCTAGTGTGGGAAATGTTATCTGGGGACATTAAAAATCTTTGTGGAATAGCTAAAAAAAAGGCAGGGGTTTACAAAGTGAAAATCATGACTTTGTTTGAGCAAGAAATGCTAATTTTGGATGAGAAAAAATATTTCGGCAAGAAAATGGATGGAGCATTTTTAAATAAATGGAAATTGAAATTTGACATTTTATTGAGAACATCTTCAACCCCTATAGATTAATTTTAGCAGTAGATTCATCCTTTCATCCTTCTGAAGTCTTCGGAGAGGGGCGGCATACAAATCTAAATAGTAAATAAAATAAATAAATAAATAAAATAAGGACCCAGATTGCTGGTGATAATATGCCGTCTTTGTAAACTGCTTAGAGATGAAGTGGTAAAGCTTTGTGGAATAGTATATAAATCTAAGTGGAATTGGTATTGCTATATAGTTTTTTCTGAGAGCGGATCCTTTTATGACAAGATAGATAACGATTCTGAGCAAAGGTCTTTCCACACTCCATGCATTTATATGGCTTCTTCTATGCGTGAAGCTTTTTATGGCTTTTAAGTCCACTGCTATGAGTAAACATCTTTCCACATTCCATGCATTTATATGGCTTTTCCCCTGTGTGTATCCTTTTATGGGAAGTAAGTGTACTGCTCCGGGTAAAGGTCTTTCCACACTCCATGCATTTATGCACTTTCTCCCCTGTGTGAAATGTCTTATGCGAAATAAAATTAGCTCTTCGAGCAAAGGTCTTTCCACACTCCATGCATTTATATGGCTTCTCCCCTGTGTGGATCATCGTATGGGAAATAAGCTGACTTCTTTGAGTAAAGGTCTTTCCACATTCCATGCATTTATGTGGCTTCTCTCCTGTGTGGAGTTTTTTGTGGATTCTAAGTCCACTGCCATGATTAAACGCTTTTCCACACTCCATGCATTTATACGGTTTCTCCCCTGTGTGGATCATCTTATGGGAAGTAAGTGAACTGCTATGAGCAAAGGTCTTTCCACACTCCGTGCATTTATACGGCTTCTCCCCTGTGTGGATCTTCTTATGAGAAGTAAGATGATCATTTCGAGCAAAGATCTTTCCACACTCCATGCATTTATGTGGTTTCTGCCCGGTGTGGATCGTCTTATGGGAAGTAAGTGAACTGCTATGAGCAAAGGTCTTTCCACACTCCGTGCATTTATATGGCTTCTCCCCTGTGTGAAGCTTTTTGTGGCTTCTAAGTCCACTGCCTGCATTAAACGTCTTTCCACACTCCACACATTTATATGGCTTCTCCCCTGTGTGGATCCTTTTATGGATAGTAAGTTGCCGTCTTTTTCTATAACATTTTCCACATTCCAAACATTTATAAGGGTTCTCTTTTGTGTCAATCGCTTTTTGAGATGTAAGGTAATTATTTTCAAGGGAGAAAATGGATATCTCATTGTAATTTTGTCTGGTGGGTTTTCTTGTAGCATCTTCTCCTTTGTTTTGGATTAAATAGTGTTCATTTACTTCTACTTTAGCTTTGGTTGGCTTCATACTTTTCCCAACATATTTTTTTCTTATTTTCTCTTGTCGGGCAAGAATGTCTAGCATTGGAGCATCAGTGGAAGATGAGATTTCCTGATTCCAATTCTTTGACTGGTTTCTCTCAGGGCTTTCGAATTCCATTCCAATTCCAAACTTCTCCATTCCGTCTTTAGCATTGATCACTTGGAACAGTTCACAGGAATCTTGAGTCTCCTGCCCTTTATGACCTTCAAATCAAATGGGAAATGAAAGTGATAACAAGGTTAGAGAAAAAGATCAAAGTGTAAAGTCAAGTGAATTTCGTTCTAAATTTCTCTAAAATTCTACTAGGTTGTATATTTGCATACCATGCAGGTGTGAGATACAGGGGATGGACAAAAAAATGGAAACACCTGACTTTTTGGCATCATAATGTTTGAACATGTTCAAATCAATCAAAAGTTGACATATTTTAATGTTTTTTAAACTCTGTTATTTGATAGGTTTTTTTAAAACTTCCTTTTTTTTTTTTTTTTTACAGAAATTTAAGGAAATTGGTTATAAGGAAACGGCAGACCTCTCAGACTTTCAAAGAGGCCAAATTGTTGGCGCTCGAATGGCAGGCGCTAGTGTAACAGAAAGTTCCTGAATGTTTGGCGTTTCAAGAGGTCATGTCCCAAAAGTCATGACTGCTTTTGAAAGAGAAGGGAAAACCTCCTCAGCCAAGCACAGGTCTGGTCGAAAGTCGAAGTTGTCTGAGAGAGACCGTCGGACTCTAAAGCGAATTGTGAGAGTGGATTGCAAGACCGCAGCTCCTAAAATCACTGCAGAGCTCAATAGACAATCTAGTTTCCACAAAAAACCAGAGGACCCAGTTTCCACAAAAAACCAGAGGACACATATAACCACACTTCATTCTTTTCAGCCCCCACAGTTAATTTCAAATAGAAATGGAAAAATACAGATGTGAAATGGCACATAAAGCATCTAAGCAAAGAGACATTGACTCTTTCCTTCCTTGGAGCACCAGAAGGCCACGTCCTTTCCTTCTCCCGCCCAGGAGACGATGTCTCATTATATTGGTTGTTTAAATAAAGAAATAACTATAATCTTCCTTCTTGAACTCTGATTGGTGTCATACTCTTACCCAGAAAGACCACGTTCCTATGGTTTTCCAGCATGACTTCCGAATGCAGCGCTTTCTGGTCAGGATCCAGCTGAGACCATTCCTCCTCAGAGAAACACACAGCCACCTCCTCGAAGGACACAGGACTCCCCTGAAGAGGGAAAAAAGAACAGAACAGGATTCATAACACCTGTTTATCTTCATCATTCATTTAGACATGAGGATAGAAGGGATACTCATTAAAATTGCAGACAAGACTAGATTGACAGGAACACCAACAGTCATCCCAGTGACCAATTAGGTCCCACAGAGTTGGCCTTCTCCGGGTCCCGTCGACCAAACAATGTCGGATGGCGGGACTCAGGGGAAGAGCCTTCTCTGTGGCGGCCCCGGCCCTCTGGAACCAGCTCCCTCCAGAGATTCGAACAGCCCCCACCCTCCTCACCTTCCATAAAATGCTGAAGATCCACCTTTGTCAACAGGCGTGGGGATAATTACCACCTTCTCCCCCTTCTTATTATGTTTTCAGCCTTACTGTATAATGGGTTAGGTTGAATGTGTATGATTGTATACAGTGTTCCCTCGCTTTTTGCAGGGGATGCGTTCCGAGACCGCCCGCGAAAGTTGAATTTCCGCGAAGTAGAGATGCGGAAGTAAATACACTATTTTTGCCTATGAACAGTATCACAAGCCTTCCCTTAACACTTTAAACCCCTAAATTGCAATTTTCCATTCCCTTAGCAACCATTCAGATTATTACTCACCATGTTTATTTATTAAAGTTTATTAAAAAAAAATATTTATTAAAGGCAGACGAAAGTTTGGTGATGACATATGACGTCATTGGGTGGGAAAAACCGTGGTATAGGGAAAAAACCCGCAAAGTATTTTTTAATTAATATTTTTGAAAAACCGTGGTATAGACTTTCCGCGAAGTTTGAACCCGCGAAAATCGAGGGAACACTGTAGTTAGGGATTTTACTATGTATTAATGTTTTTTTTAATTGATTTAACTTTTTATTATTGGATTTGTAATTGTTCTGCCAGGCTCTATGGTATGAGTCTCCTGAAAATTCAAGGGTAAAAATTTCAGACACACACACACACTTGAAAGTTCAAAAACAAAGTTCTTTATCACAAAATTCAAAAGAAACAAAGCACCCTTTTTGTATTGCAAAGAGCACTCGTCCCAAAACAACCTGGTAGTCTGTACAATCCCCTTAATCAGTCCTTAAGTACTTAGCTAGCAGCTGTGAAGGAACGTCACAGCCCTCCTTC
The DNA here is from genome assembly GCF_031021105.1 of Erythrolamprus reginae. Classification (NCBI taxonomy): domain Eukaryota; kingdom Metazoa; phylum Chordata; class Lepidosauria; order Squamata; family Dipsadidae; genus Erythrolamprus; species Erythrolamprus reginae. Next base: position 793,826 of record NC_091951.1, read on the forward strand.
TTCCACGAAGTGAGACACACACACTTTGCTCTGCTTTGGTTTCAAAGTCGTGAAAAATCAACAAAGTCTGGAAACAGCAAGGCACGGTCCTGAAGAAACAACGATCAGATAATCTTCCACAACGGCCAAGCCAGCACGCTGTTATTTATATCAGCAACTCTAATTACTGGAGCCCCACCCAAACACAGGTGGCCTCTCTTATCTCCAGTAATATGTCCTCAATTGGTCTCTTCGATGCATAAGTCTGCGCCTGCGTGGGTCTAACACTTCCTCATCCGAATCGACCGAAGATAATGGAGATTGGCTTCCTGGGCTGTGTGCCAAGCCTCCCGTCTTCCAAGTCACCCCCACCTTCTTCTTCGTCCAAGGAAACTGCACTACCTGACTCTGTCGGCAATAAAGCAGGCCTATGACATGTTGATGTTTCCCCTGCATCCACCTCCACATTCCTTGGGGCAGGAGCTGGGCCAGAGCCAACCACAACAGTAATGTATTGTACCACTGTTATGTTGTGAGCCGCCCCGAGTCTTCGGAGAGGGGCGGCATACGAATCTAATACACTAAATTAAACTAACTCCAGAAGATAGGCTCGAGATATAGAAGGATTGTGAGATTGGGCCCCATCTAAGAAAATGAAATAAACAGTGAGAAATGTAAAGTTCTACATTTAGGAAAGAAAAACCAGGTGATACCTAGCTCAAGAGCGGCAAGTGCAAAAAGGATCTTGGAGGCCTAGTGGACAACCACTTAAACATGAGTCAGCTGTACTGTTCCCCGTAGGCTGTGCCTGTGCGCACGCGCGCGCCTCAAAATACCCTCCATGCACCCTTTTCCACGGGCGCGCGTTCCCCATCCCCCTGCCAGCCCGCAGGGGGGAGCGGAGGCGGGGAGGTGCCGGCAGTAGAAGGAAAGGGAGCCGCGGCCGCCCCTGCCTCCCCACGGTGCCTCTGGCCCCCTTGCACCCTGGCCTCTCGGCGCTGCCCCCCGCCCGCCCGATCTGCCCCCTCTCCTCCTCCTCCTGCCTTGGGACGTGACTTCTCCTGCGGAGGTGGCTACGGCTTCTCATCCGTGCTCCCAGCCAGGGGGCTGCGAAAGAGGGTTTTCTCCGCGCACTTCAGGAATGCCCGCCCCGCCCCTCTTGCAGCCCCCTCGCTGGGAGCGCTTTTGTCCCGGACTTTCAGCAAGGGGGCTGCAGTAGAGGTAGGGCAGGCGTTCCTGAAGCGCTCGGAGAAAGCACCCTCGCTGACAGAGAGAGAGAGAAAGGGGGGGAGAGAGATAGCAAGAGAGAGAACAAGAGAAAGAAAGAGTGAGTGAGAGAGAAAGAAAGCAATAGAGAGAGAGAAAGAAAACAAGAAAGAGTGAGAAAGGGAGAGAGATAGCAACAGACAGAGCCACATAGAAAGAGGGAGAGAGAAAGTGAGAAAAAGAGAGAGAGAGCAAGAGGGGGAGAGAGAAAGAGAGAGAAATGACTCTTGATTTAAACATAGAAACATAGAAACATAGAAACATAGAAACATAGAAACATAGAAGTCTGACGGCAGAAAAAGACCTCATGGTCCATCTAGTCTGCCCTTATACTATTTTCTGTATTTTATCTTAAGATGGATATATGTTTATCCCAGGCATGTTTAAATTCAGTTACTGTGGATTTATCTACCACATCTGCTGGAAGTTTGTTCCAAGGATCTACTACTCTTTCAGTAAAATAATATTTTCTCGTGTTGCTTTTGATCTTTCCCCCAACTAACTTCAGATTGTGTCCCCTTGTTCTTGTGTTCACTTTCCTATTAAAAACACTTCCCTCCTGGACATTATTTAACCCTTCAACATATTTAAATGTTTCGATCATGTCCCCCCTTTTCCTTCTGTCCTCCAGACTATACAGATTGAGTTCATTAAGTCTTTCCTGATACGTTTTATGCTTAAGACCTTCCACCATTCTTGTAGCCCGTCTTTGGACCCGTTCAATTTTGTCAATATCTTTTTGTAGGTGAGGTCTCCAGAACTGAACACAGTATTCCAAATGTGGTCTCAGCAGCATTCTATATGGCGGGATCATAATCTCCCTCTTCCTGCTTGTTATACCTCTAGCTATGCAGCCAAGCATCCTACTTGCTTTCCCTACCGCCTGACTGCACTGTTCACCCATTTTGAGACTGTCAGAAATCACTACCCCTAAATCCTTTTCTTCTGTAGTATTTGCTAACACAGAACTGCCAATACAATACTCAGATTGAGGATTCCTTTTCCCCAAGTGCATTATTTTACATTTGGAAACATTAAACTGCAGTTTCCATTGCTTTGACCATTTTTCTAGTAAAGCTAAATCATTTACCATATTACAGACGCCTCCAGGAATATCAACCCTATTGCACACTTTAGACTCATCGGCAAATAGGCAAACCTTCCCTACCAAACCTTCCCTTATGTCACTCACAAATAGTGTTTTATATTTGTATACACAAGAACATCTTATAAATAATAAAGAATAAGTCCAGAGAAGGAGAGAGCATCAGCCCAGAGAGATATTTCCAACCTGGAGAAAGCAATTTAGAAACCATGGCTCTGTGTCTATGACTTCTACATCTCTACAGATAGAATCAAGATGACACAGTGTTAGTACCACTTTATAATCTGTAGTCTATAGATTACTTATGGGACCGCCTTCTTATTTATTAAATTAAATTAATTAATTTATTAAATTTGTATGTCCCCCCTCTCCGTAGACTCCGGGCGGCTCACAACAGTAATAGAAAAAACAATGTACAATACAAATCTAATAATTAAAACTAAAAACCCATAATTTAAAAAAACATGCACACAACATACCATACCATACATACCATACATAAACAATATAGGCCTAGGGAAGTTATCTCAGTTCCCCCATGCCTGACGACAGAGGTGGGTTTTAAGGAGTTTGCGAAAGGCAAGGAGGGTGGGGGCAGTTCTAATCTCCGGGGGGAGCTGGTTCCAGAGGGTCGGGGCCGCCACAGAGAAGACTCTTCCCCTGGGACCCGCCAAACAACATTGTTTAGTCGACGGGACCCGGAGAAGGCCAACTCTGTGGGACCTTATCGGTCGCTGGGATTCGTGCGGCAGAACGAGGTCCCGGAGATATTCTGGTCCGATGCCGCATGAATCCCAGCGGCCGGTCAGGTCCCACAGAATTGGCCTTCTCCGGGTCCCATCAACCAGACAATGTCATCTGGCAGGGCCTAGGGGAAGAGCTTTCTCTGTGGTGGCCCCGGCCCTCTGGAATCAGCTCCCTCCAGAGATTCGCACTGCCCCCACCCTCCTCACCTTCCGCAAGAGTCTCAAGACTCACTTATGTCACCAGGAATGGGGCAATTAGATCAAGCCCCCCCCCCCCCCCCCGTCTACTAAATGTGATGTGTGGTTTGACTGAATTGCTTGATTGATTTTAATATATTGGGATTTTAGCTTGTAGTTTTTAATTAATTAGATTTGTTGTACGGATTGTTTTATATTGTATTATGTGAGCCACCCGAGTCTTCGGGGAAAGGTGGTATACAAATCATTATTATTTTTTTGCAGCTGAAACAATCGATCACATACTCAGCTGCTGCAAAAAGATTGAACAGACTGACTACAAGCACAGACACGATGCTGTGGCACAGATGATCCACTGGAACTTGTGCCGGAACTACCATTTACCAGTGGCAAAGAACTGGTGGGATCATAAGCCTGAAAAAGTGGTGGAAAATGAACAAGCAAAACTACTGTGGGACTTCCGACTTCAGACTGACCGAATTCTGAAGCATAACACACCAGAAATTGTGATCGTGGAGAAAAAGAAAGCATGGATCATCGACATCGCAATCCCAGGAGACAGCAGAATTGAGGAGAAGCAGCTAGAGAAATTAGTGAAATACAAAGATCTAAAAATCGAGCTGCAACGACTCTGGCCTAAGCCCGTGAAAGTGGTCCCAGTGGTACTTGGCATGCTGGGCGCAGGGCCAAATTATCTCAGTGGACATTTGAAAACCATCAGAATTGACAAAATCTCCCTCTGTCAATTGTAAAAGGCCACTTTACTGGGATCGGCAAACATAATTTGCCACTACATCACGCAGTCCTAGGTGCTTGGGAAGCGCCCGACTGGGGATGAAATACGAAATCCAGCATTGTGATCTCGTTTGCTGTGTTGTATTGACATAATAATAATAATAACAATAAAAATAACAATAACAATAACAATAATAATAATAATAATAATAATAATAATAACAACTACGCAGTCCTAGGTGCTTGGGAAGCGCCCAATTGGAGATGAAATACGAAATCCAGCATAGTGATCCCGTTTGCTGTGTTGTATTGACATAATCTGCAGCATGCAAATCTAATTAATAATAATAATAATAATAATAATAATAATAATAATAATAATAATAATAGAGAAAGTGCTAAGGGCAAGTGGGGCAGGGAATAAATTCCATCAGGGAGAGGGGGCCTAGTCTTTGCCGTTGTAAAATGTGTTAGCTTTCCGTGTGCTGGCGCTGGGCGCTCCGAGCAGTGGGCACGCCATGGAGGGAATATTAGGTCTTCCCCCACCCCACACCAAAGGAAAGCCAGCATGGCCTCTTCCCTACTACCCATCCCCCTTCTCTCCACTCAATCTGACTCTGGGACAGAGAAGCACATGCTAACAACATGTATTTGGGCGATGTCGGAGCATGTCTTCTGGCACTCACCTTGCAATTCTCCATGCTGCTCCTGGGCTGGATGGCTGAGGAGGGTACCACCCCGATGCCTCTGCTTCCCCCCTTCTGTACTACCCCAGCCATCAGGAGGCTTCCCTGAAGATTTAACAATAATAATAATAATAATTTATTAGATTTGTATGCCGCCCCTCTCCGAAGACTCAGGGCGAGACTTCCGACTGACCAAATTCTGAAACATAACACACATTAAAATATTATTTTACTGAAAGAGTAGTAGATCCTTGGAACAAACTTCCAGCAGACGTGGTTGATAAATCCACAGTAATTGAATTTAGAAACATAGAAACATAGAAGACTGACAGCAGAAAAAGACCTCATAGTATAGTCTGCCCTTATACTATTTCCTGTATTTTATCTTAGGATGGATATATGTTGATCCCAGGCAGGTTTAAATTCAGTTACTGTGGATTTACCAACCATGTCTGCTGGAAGTTTGTTCCAAGGATCTACTACTCTTTCAGTAAAATAATATTTTCTCACGTTGCTTTTGATTTCCCCCCAACTAACCTCAAATTGTGTCCCCTTTTTCCTCTGTCCCCCAGACTAGACAGATTGAGTTCATGAAGTCTTTCCTGATACGTTTTATGCTTAAGACCTTCCACCATTCTTGTAGCCCGTCTTTGGACCCGTTCAATTTTGTCAATATCTTTTTGTAGGTGAGGTCTCCAGAACTGAACACAGTATTCCAAATGTGGTCTCACCAGCGCTCTATATAAGGGGATCACAATCTCCCTCTTCCTGCTTGTTATACCTCTAGCTATGCAGCCAAACATCCTACTTGCTTTTCCTACTGCCTGACCACATTGCTCACCCATTTTGAGACTGTCAGAAATCACTACCCCTAAATCCTTCTCTTCTGAAGTTTTTGCTAACACAGAACTGCCAATGCAATACTCAGATTGAGGATTCCTTTTCCCCAAGTGCATTATTTTACATTTGGAAACATTAAACTGCAGTTTCCATTGCTTTGACCATTTATCTAGTAAAGCTAAACCATTTACCATATTACAAACGCCTCCAGGAGTATCAACCCTATTAAACATGCCTGGGATAGACATATATCCATCCTAAGATAAAATACAGAAAATAGTATAAGGGCAGACTAGATGGACCATGAGGTCTTTTTCTGCAGTCAGTCTTCTATGTTTCTATGTTTCTAAGATCACTGATCTCCACAGTGCAGCACTTCAAATAGGAGGAAGGAAAAAAGAAGCAGAATTAATGCATCTCACATGACATAAAGTGGATTCCCAGATTAGTAATGCAATCTCAAAGTCCCCAATATCCATCTGTGAAGTTGAGTGAGAAAACAGAACAATGTCCTACAAGAATTGGTGAATTGCCAAGACAGGTTTGGGGAGAAGGGAGTGAAGTATTAAAATATACACGCTATTCTCTTCTGAGCTCCCAAAAGTGTCTCACCTGCAACTGGACCTGCTCCTTCTGCTCCTCCGCCTGGCTCAGGAGGAGGCCTTCCACCAGGGCCACCGCCTGGGAGCTGGTCTCTGCTCCACACTCCCGCACCCAGCCCTCCATCTCTGGGGGCAGAAGGGACAGGAGATGCTCCAGAACCACCAGGTCCAGCATCTGGGCTTTCGTGTGCTTCTCTGGCCTCAGCCATCGCCTGCACAAGTCGTGGAGTCGGCTGCAAAGTCCTCGGGGACCCTCAGCCTCCCGGTATTGGATGGAGTTCCAGGGCAGAACTTCTAAAGGGAGGATGGATTCTTCCTCCAGGATCTTCTGCCAGGGTCTTGTCCAGAGCTTCCCCCCCTTCCCAGGCTGAGCGGCTGCAGGGCCTTTTCCGCTTCCCCCCTTTGCAACAGGTGGGGTCTCCATCCTTTCTCTGTCCTGCAGAGCAACTCCAAACGGGTCCAAGGACTCTTGTGGGTCTCCAGACGCCTTTTCCTTCACGGGACCATTTCTATTAGAATTACAAACTAGAATTCAGCCACTGAGCCACCTTCATGAACTCCATCTGTATAGTCTGGAGGACAGAAGGAAAAGGGGGGACATGATTGAAACATTTAAATACGTTAAAGGGTTAAATAAGGTTCAGGAGGGAAGTGTTTTTAATAGGAAAGTGAACACAAGAACAAGGGGACACAATCTGAAGTTAGTTGGGGGAAAGATCAAAAGTAACATGAGAAAATATTATTTTACTGAAAGAGTAGTAGATCCTTGGAACAAACTTCCAGCAGACGTGGTTGGTCAATCCACAGTAACTGAATTTAAACATGCCTGAGATAAACATATATGAATCCTGAGATAAAATACAGGAAATAGTATAAGGGCAGACTCCACATCGGCAAAAAGAATCCAAACCTCATATATAAACTGAATAAACAAATTCTCACTGTTAACCCACACTCAGTAAAAGACCTTGAATACTAATATCGAATGACCTAAGTGCTAAAGCCCACTGCAACAATACCGCCAAAAAAGCTTCTAGAGTTGTTAACCTGATCCTATGCAGCTTCTGCTCAGGCAATCTCACACTACTCACAAGAGCCTACAAAACTTTTGCCAGACCCATCCTAGACTACTGCTCATCTGTCTGGAACCCATACCACATCTCGGACATCAACACCCTTGAAAACGTCCAAAGATATTTCACCAGAAGAGCCCTTCACTCCTCCACTCGAAACAGAAGACCCTACGAAAATAGACTCACAATCCTGGGTCTAGAAAGCCTAGAACTACGGCGCCTAAAACATGATTTGAGTATTGCCCACAAGATCATATGCTGCAACGTCCTACCGGTCAATGACTACTTCAGCTTCAACCACAATAACACAAGAGCACGCAACAGATTCAAACTTAATACGAACCGCGCCAAACTTGACTGTAAAAAATATGATTTCAACAATCGAGTTGTTGAAGCGTGGAACTCATTACCGGACTCAATAGTGTCAACCCCTAACCCCCAACATTTCTCCCTTAGACTCTCCACGATTGACCTCTCCAGGTTCCTAAGAGGCCAGTAAGGGATGTGCATAAGTGCACTGGTGTGCCTTTCGTCCCCTGTCTAATTGTCTTTCCTTTCTTTCACCTATCTTATATATTCTCTCCCTTTCATATATCCTCTCCTCCAAGTTCACTTTCACCCTCTTTTATATTATCACGTCTATTTTTCTTCCTATGTAGAAACATAGAAGACTGACGGCAGAAAAAGACCTCATGGTCCATCTAGTCCTGACGGCAGAAAAAGACCTCATGGTCCATCTAGTCTGCCCTTATACTATTTCCTGTATTTTATCTTACAATGGATCTATGTTTATCCCAGGCAGGTTTAAATTCAGTTACTGCGGATTTACCAACCACGTCTGCTGGAAGTTTGTTCCAAGGATCTACTACTCTTTCAGTGAAATAATATTTTCTCACGTTGCTTTTGATCTTTCCCCCAACTAACTTCAGATTGTGTCCCCTTGTTCTTGTGTTCACTTTCCTATTAAAACTGTAATTGTGTATTGGACAAATGAATAAAATAAATAAATAAATAAATAGATGGACCATGAGGTCTTTTTCTGCCGTCAGTCTTCTAGGTTTCACCCAACCTGCCAAGAGCCCCAGGGCCGAGGTTCCTCCAAGCTGGGCCGAGGAGGCAGCTGCAGAGGCCGCCCCGCTTCTCTCCCCCTCCCGAGACAGGATCGGGCCCTCGGGGAGCCTGGTGCGAATCCTGCCTCCTCCTCCTCGCCCGGCTTCTCTCCTCTCCTGTTTTGTCCCCGCAAGGCCTCCCCTCCCCTCCCACACACTCGGACGTTTCCTAGGATCCCCGCCGCCTTCCCGGTTCCCCTTGCAGGGAGAGGGCGCCTCCCCTGGATGTCCTCCCCCCAGACTCTCCCGTAGTCTCTCCCCCTCACGGGAGCCCTAGGAGTTCAGGAGAGCGAGTGCGGAGTCCTAGAGTCACCCTCCGGAGCCTCTTCTGAAACGCCGCCCACCACGTTCGCCCTCTGGAATTCCCTTCCCTCGGCCGAGGGCGCCCCCTGGTGGATCTGGAGCAAAGTGCCTGGATGGTAGAAAAGGCGGGAAAGAGGTCTGAGGAGAAAGGAGCGGGAGGGGAGGATGGGCTTGGGAGCAGGGGGAGGAAAGGCTCCTCTCAGCGGCTCCTTGCCTGACAAAGGCTTCGACGTCTGAACTTTGTTCTCCCCTTTTATATTAAGCCAAATGTTCATACAGAAGGAGGTTTTGGTCTTTCTCCCGTTGCGTTTCTAGAGTGGTTTGATTATTTCTTCTGCAAGCATTTATTTATTTATTTATTTATTTATTTATTTAACATATAATAAAACCATTCACAACAAATATAATAAATTTAAAAAAATTAAAAAAACCCATTATTAAACCAGACAACCCTGTGGGACCTATTCCTCTTACCTGTAATTTAAGAAACATTTTTATGGCCCAACCAATGTTCCCTCTAATTTTTTTTGGTGTGGGTGGAAAAGTAGAGTGTGTGAGCGGCCCATTTTCATGCCTAAGCGCCTGGATTTTTTTCACAGATGTCTCCCAAGACAACAATGAAATAGGTTTTCATTATGATCACCCTCATTTAATTCTGGATGAAGTGATGATGGCATTTGAGACAAGAGCCTTTTCTATCATCATTACCATCATTACCCTATGGAACATCACTCCCCCAGTTGATTACCATTTTAAAGCTGTTCATTTTTAAATTGTTTTCTAAGTATTGTTCTGTCGAGCTCTCTGGTAGAATCCCCCCAAAAGTTCACAGGTACAAATTTCAGACACACACACGTTTGAGAATTCAAAACAATGTTCTTTATAATGAAAAGTCACTTAAACCAAGCCCTCTTTTGGGATAGCCAAGAGCCCTAGTCTCCAAACAAACTGGTCATTTGTACAAGTCCCTTATCAGTTCTGTGATACTTAGCTTGCAGCTGTGAGGCAATTCACAGTCCTTCTTCTTTCACAAAGTGAAACACACTTTGCTCTGATTTAGTTTCAAAGCGGGGAAAAATCAGCACACAAAAGGTCAAAGTCAGCAAAGCAGTCACGAAACACAACGATCAGATAATCCTCCACAATGGCCAAACCCACAGGCTGCTCTTTATAGCAGCCTCACTAATTACCACAGCCCCACCCAACCACAGGTGGCCTCCTTTTCTTTGATAATAATCTCTCAGTTGTTGCTGCCTGTGCATCGCTCTCCGCATGCGTGGCTGTATCATTAACTCTTGTTCTGAATCCAAGGAGGACCTAGAGAATTGATCTCCTTCTGAGCTGTCTGCCACACTCTCCCTGTCACTCATGTCTTCTTGGTCAGAGGAGCCTTCATCAGCAGATTCCACCGGGGGCAAAACAGGCCTGCAGCATGTGGATGTCTCCCCCACATCCACAGTCCTTGGGGCAGGAGCTGGGCCAGAGCTAACCACAACAAGTATATATCTGTGTTCTTAAACAAATTGATTTGCCTTTCTTCACAATGAAGGTGGCTGCCTTCTACCCATTGCTTCGTGGAGAAATAAATTACAACTTCCTCAGCATCCTGGATAATACCTATTTCCCCTCTGCCGACCACAGCAGATTGTTAGAAGGTTTTATATGTATAACAAGACCAAAGCTTATTTCCTACCAGCTTGAAAACCAGGTCCTATCTAACAAAATGAAATTCAGTGGTGAGAAAAGAGGTTCTTTCCTCTGTGATACAATTCAATTTGTTATATACTTTATCTAATATTGTATGCATGTATGTATGTATATTCTCTTTTATATAGCGAAAATATCATCTACACACCCACTGCCCAGCACAAACAACCATACTGAATGACCCAGACTTTGTTCATTGTAATTTTTCACACCAAAATACAGGGATTGTAATTCCCTTTACTTTTGGATTAAGTGAACAATAACAAAACTCACCTTTTAGAATGGTGTTGTATTGCTGACTTGATGGACAATTGATTTTTATTTCCTATATTTTTAGCATTTTATAACTTTGCACTTTATCAATTTTTAATAATTAATGTTATTCTTTTAAGATCTTAAGAGTAACTTAATCCAATTTGGTATTCTAGTTTAGATTAATTGATGCTTATATTAATCTCAGGGGAGCTGGTTCCAGAGAGTCAGGGCCGCCACAGAGAAGGCTCTTCCCCTGGGACCCGCCAAACGACATTGTTTAGCCGACAGGACCCAGAGAAGGTCAACTCTATGGGACCTAATCGGTCGCTGGGATTCGTGCGGCAGAAGGTGGTCCCGGAGATATTCTGGTCCGATGCCATGAAGGGCTTTATAGGTCAAAACCAACACTTTGAATTGTGACCGGAAACTGATCGGCAACCAGTGCAGACTGCGGAGTGTTGGTGTAACATGGGCATACCTTGGGAAGCCCATGACTGCTCTCGCAGCTGCATTCTGCACAATCTGAAGTTTCCGAACACTTTTCAAAGGTAGCCTCATGTAGAGAGCGTTGCAGTAGTCGAATCTCAAGGTGATGAGGGCATGAGCGACTGTGAGCAGTGACTCCCGTCCAGGTAGGGCCGCAACTGGTGCACCAGGCGAACCTGGGCAAACGTCCCCCTCGCCACAGCTGAAAGATGGTTCTCTAATGTGAGCTGTGGATCAAGGAGGACGCCCAAGTTGCGCACCCTCTCTGAGGGGGTCAATAGTTCCCCCTCCAGGGTTATGGACGGACAGATGGAATTGTCCTTGGGAGGCAGAACCCACAGCCACTCCATCTTATCCGGGTTGAGTTTGAGTCTGTATTGTTTCTTCTCCTGCCCTCCTCGAAAATAAATTGACCCCACCTCCTCCTCTTTGTGACAGTCTATGGAATTCTATTATGTCGGCCCTAATCCTTCTTTCCTGTAGACAAATCAAACCCAAATACTGCAACTGTTCTTCATGTTTTAGTCTTCAGGCCTTTAATCATTTTAGCAGCTCTTTGCACTTTCTCCAAGTCAAAAATTCATTTTTGTAATGTGATGACTGTTCTGGTTTCTGGTAGAAATTCAGCAAGTGCAAATAACTTTTATCAAACACATTATTTCATAAACAAAGAAACTCCGTTTTATTCTCTTCTCTTCCGGTTATACACACATTTCATACTGGCGTATCTCTCCTAGCTCCGTTATCTCTCTTAATTTCATTCCCTACATTCCTTCTCCTGCTCTGCTAGACAAGATTTATTTCGTAAAAGCATGCTCACTAAAACACAGCAGACAGATAGTTAATCACACAGAATTTTCAGCTTACTTGGAGAGCGGCATAAAAAATCAACATCCTTTTGTTCGGCAATGTTGAAACTCCACCCTTCTTCTTCACTAGTTCCCTGATATGCCAATTATCTCACTACAGTATTTAACCCATTCATCTCAATATCTTCTTCCAGACCTTTGCTCTCTACGTTTCTGAATCCTTCTGAATTTAGGATTAAACCAGCGAGCGTCTGATTCTCCCTCACTAGATCCTGAACTCATAGCCCCATCCTGTGGCTGGCCCCCCACCTCTTCTACTACCTGTAACCCCGGGCCCCCCACTACTTCATAAACACTATCTGAATCTGAGTCCTCAATATCTTCATGATCCTCCAACTGATCAAGAGTATGTACAACAATGACCAAAACTGGATGCAGTATTCCATGTGTGATCTTTACTAAGGCTCTATAAAATGGTAGTAATATTTCACATGATTTTGACTCTGTGGCTGTTTATACAATCGAGGATTATGTTAGCTTTTTTGGCTGATGCGGGATACACAAGCGACTCACGTTTAAGTGATCATCTATTTGGACTCCCAAGGTCCTGCTCACAATTACTGTTTTTGAGCCAGGGTTCATATACAGTAATCTGTTTTTCCTGCCCAGGTGTAAAATCTTACTTTTTTCCACATAAAACTTCATTTTGTTGGATTCAACGTTCTCTCATTTGGATCAGAAAGGCACAGTATGCATACACACACAAACCTATAGAGAGAGGGTGGCTCAGTGGTGAGACTTCAATACTGCAGGCTAATTGCCCATAGCCAGGAGCTTGATCCTCATTGGCTCATGGTTGATTCAGTCTTCCAACTTCCGAGGTCACTAAAATGAGGACCCAGATTGCTGGAGATGACATGCTGACTTTGCAAACTGCTCAGAGTTCGGTAAAACATTTTGAACTGGTGTATAAGTCACAAGGGAATTGCTATTGCTATATAGTTTCTCCCGAGCATGGATCCTTTTATGAGAAGTAAGATAACCATTTTGAGTAAAACTCTTTCCACATTCCATGCATTTATATGGCTTTTCCCCTGTGTGGATCATCTTATGGGAAATAAGATTACGTTTTTGAGCAAAGGTCTTTCCACACTCCATGCATTTATAGGGTTTCTCCCCTGTGTGGATCATCTTATGGGAAATAAGGTTACGTTTTTCAGCAAAGGTCTTTCCACACTCCGTGCATTTATACGGCTTCTCCCCTGTGTGGATCATCTTATGGGAAGTAAGATGAGCTCTTTGAGCAAAGGTCTTTCCACACTCCATGCATTTATATGGCTTCTCCCCTGTGTGGATCCTTTCATGTGAAGTAAGTGTACTCCTGTGAGCAAAGGTCTTTCCACACTCTATGCATTTATATGGTTTCGCTCCCGAGTGGATCCTTTTATGGGAAATAAGATTACTTCTATAAGCAAAGGTCTTTCCACACTCCATGCATTGGTAGGGTTTCACTCCCGAGTGGATCCTTTTATGGGAGAGAAGAATACTGCGTGTTTTGAACATGTTGCCACACTCCATGCATTTGTACAGCTTCACCCCAGAATGGATCCTTTCATGGGAAGTAAGTTGTCTCCTTGTTCTAAAACATTCTCCACATTCCAAACATTTATAAGGCTTCTCTTTTGTGTCAATCACTTTTTGAGATGTAAGGAGGCTATATGGTTCCTCTTGTTGGGTAAGAAAGTCTTGTATTGGAACATCAGTGGAAAATGGCCCTTCTGGATTCCAATTCTTTGACTGGTTTTTCTCACGGCTTTCACATTCCTTTCGAATTCCCAACTTCTCGGTTCCATTTTTGGCATTGATCACTTGGAACGGTTCACAGGAATTTTGATTCTCCTGCCCGTTATGACCTTCAAAGCAAAAGGGAAATGAAAGTGATAACAAGGTTAGAGAAAAAGACCAAAGTATAGAAAGTCAAGTGAATCTCCTTCTGAATTCTCCAATATGCCATTAGGTCTTTATGTTTGCATGCTTACAGGGGTGTGATGTAGACATGATGATTTCTTTATTCATGATTCACGAAAGCTTTGAAAATAACTAGAAAACACCTCCTTCTTTACAATTATCTATACAGTGATACCTCGTCTTACAAACTTAATTGGTTCCGGGACGAGGTTTGTAAGGTGAAACTTTACTAGATAAATGGCCAAAGCAATGGAAACTGCAGTTTAATGTTTCCAAATGTAAAACAATGCACTTGGGGAAAAGGAATCCTCAATCTGAGGTTCTGTGTTAGCAAAAACTTCACAAGAGAAGGATTTAGGGGTCGTGATTTCTGACAGTCTCAAAAGGGGTGAGCAGTGTGGTCGGGCAGTAGGAAAAGCAAGTAGGATGCTTGGCTGCATAGCTAGAGGTATAACAAGCAGGAAGAGGGAGATTGTGATCCCCTTATATAGAGCGCTGGTGAGACCACATGTGGAATACTGTGTCCAGTTCTGGAGACCTCACCTACAAAAAGATATTGACAAAATTGAACGGGTCCAAAGACGGGCTACAAGAATGGTGGAAGGTCTTAAGCATCAAACGTATCAGGAAAGACTTCATGAACTCCATCTGTCTAGTCTGGAGGACAGAAGGAAAAGGGGGGACATGATCGAAACATTTAAATATATTAAAGGGTTAAATAAGGTCCAGGAGGGAAGTGTTTTTAATAGGAAAGTGAACCCAAGAACAAGGGGACACAATCTGAAGTTAGTTGGGGGAAAGATCAAAAGCAACATGAGAAAATATTATTTTACTGAAAGAGTAGTAGATCCTTGGAAGAAACTTCCAGCAGACGTACTGTAGTTGGTAAATCCACAGTAACTGAATTTAAACATGCCTGGGATAAACATATATCCATTGCAAGATAAAATACAGGAAATGTATTTGGACTGGGAGTCATTGCTCACAGTCACTCATGCCCTGATCACCTCGAGGCTCGACTACTGTAACGCTCTCTACATGGGGCGACCTTTGAAAAGTGTTCGGAAACTTCAGATCGTGCAGAATGCAGCTGCAAGAGCAGTCATGGGCTTTCCTAAATATGCCCATGTCACACCAACACTCCGCAGTCTGCATTGGTTGCCAATCAGTTTCCAGTCACAATTCAAAGTGTTGGTTATGACCTATAAAGCCCTTCATGGCACCGGACCAGAATATCTCCGGGACCGCCTTCTGCCGCACGAATCCCAGCGACCAGTTAGGTTCCACAGAGTTGGCCTTTTCCGGGTCCCGTCAACTAAACAATGTCGTTTGGCGGGACCCAGGGGAAGAGCCTTCTCTGTGGCGGCCCCGACCCTTTGGAACCAATTCCCCCCAGATATCAGAGTTGCCCCCACCCTCCTTGCCTTTCGTAAAGTTCTTAAGACCCATCTCTGTTGTCAGGCATGGGGGAACTGACACATCTCCCCTGGGCCTATACAGTTTATACATGGAATGTTTGTGTGTGTGTTTGCTTTTAATAATGGGGTTTTTAGTGCTTTTTAAATTATTAGATTTGTTTTTTACATTGTTCTTGTTATTGTTGTGAGCCGCCCCGAGTCTACGGAGAGGGGTGGCATACAAATCTAATAAATAATAATTAAAAATAATAATAAATAGTATAAGGGCAGACGAGATGGACCATGAGGTCTTTTTCTGCCGTCAGTCTTCTATGTTTCTATGAAATGTTTGTAAGATGAAACAATGTTTCCCATAGGAATCAATGGAAAAGTGATCAATGCATGCAAGCCCAAAACTCACCCATTTGCCAGCCAAAGCGCCTGTTTTTGAGCTGCTGGTATTCCCCAGAGGCTCCCCTCCATGGGAAACCCCACCTCCGGACTTCCATTGCCAGCGAAGCGCCCGTTTTTGCGCTGCTGGGATTCCCCTACTGGGATTCCCCTGCAGCATCGCAAAAACACAGAAGTCCGGAGGTGGTGATTCCCATGGAGGGGAGCCTCAGGGGAATCCCAGCAGCGCAAAAACGGGCGCTTCGCTGGCAACGGAAGTCCGTTTGTAAGGTGAAAATAGTTTGGAAGAAGAGGCAAAAAAATCTTAAACCCCGGGTTTGTATCTCGAAAAGTTTGTATGACGAGGGGTTTGTAAGACGAGGTATCACTGTATAAAATTTCACTTGGTCAATTTTGAGTTAAGGAAAATAATAGAGTAACAGAGTTGAAAGGGACCTTGGAGATCTTTTACCTTTTTAGGTAGAAAACCCTACGTCACTTCAGAGAAATGGTTATTCAACATCCTCTTAAAACCTCCAGCGTTGGAAGCATTTGCAATTTTCTGATTAATTTTTCAGGCAGTTTCCCCTTAATTCTAAGTTGCTTCTCTCCTGGATTAGTTTCCACCCATTGCTTCTTGTCCTACCCTCAGGGGCCGGATGGGACTCTTTGTCTCTGTCTCTTCATTTCTCCTTGGGTGATTATGCCCCCACCCCCACTTATCTCCTCAAGTGACATCCCTCCACTCATTTGCCCTGGGCAATAGGTCACCGGAGTCTACGGAGAGGGGCGCCATACAAATTTAACAAATAAATAAATAAATAAATAATAATCAGCATCCCACACCCTTCGACATGGCTATTTCAGAGAAAACAGAGTCAACCCTGGGTGTTCCACCTCCCCAGTTAGCCTCCAACCAATCAGCTAAAAGGCCCACTCCCCCCCCCCAAATTAATACCAATCTATCATATCTCCCCTATTCCTTTTTTTCCCATTAAACTAGACCTACCCAGTTCCTGCAACCATTCTTCATATGTTTTAGCTCCCAATCCCCTAATCATCCTTGTTGCCCTTCTCTGCACTCTTTCTCGAGTGTCAACGTCCTTTTTGCATCGTGATGACCAAAACTGAATGGCAGCATTCCAAGTGTGGCCTAACCAAGGCCTTATAAAGTGGTATTAACACTTCACGTGATCTTGATTCTCTCCCTCTGTTGATGCAGCCTAGAACTGTGTTGGCTTTTTTGGCAGCTGCTGCCCACGGCTGGCTCATATTTAAATGGTTGTCTACTAGGACTCCAAGGTCCCTCTCACAGTTACTACTATGAACACGGTACCACATATACTGTACCTGTGCATTTTAATAATAATAATAATAATAATAATAATTATTATTATTATTATTTATTAGATTTGTATGCCGCCCCTCTCCGAAGACTCAGGGCAAGACTTCCGACTGACCAAATTCTGAAGCATAACACACCAGACATCCTGATTGTGGAGAAAAAGAAAGTATGGGTCATCGACACCGCAATCCCAGGAGACAGCAGAATTGAGGAGAAGCAGCTAGAGAAATTAGTGAAATACGAAGATCTAAAAATCGAGCTGCAACGACTCTGGCGGCATACAAATCCAATCAATCAATCAATCAACAAACTAACAAACAAACAAATAAATAAGCCAGTGAAAGTGGTCCCAATGGTACTTGGCACGCTGGGCGCAGGGCCAAAGGATCTCAGCAGACATTTGAAAACCATCGGAATTGTCAAAATCTCCATCTGTCAATTGCCAAAGGCTGCTTTACTGGGATCGGCAGACATAATTCGCCGCTACATCAGGCAGTCCTAGGTGCTTGGGAAGCGCCCGACAGGGGATGAAATACGAAATCCAGCACAGTGATCTTGTTTGCCGTGTTGTACTGACATAATAATAATAATAATAATAATAATAATAATAATAATAATAATAATAATAATTTATTAGATTTGCATGCCGTTTTTCTTGCCTTACTTTTTTCACCATTGAATTTCATAAAAATCAGGAGAACCATCCAATGGGGAATTAGGAGAAAACTTTATTGGGGTGAGCTAATTTAAGCAGAGACCTGTGAGAACGGAAACAATTTTGAAACAAGAACCTTCTTCTCTGGTATACCTCGCAGTAGCGGCTCCACAGTGACCTTATAGGGGGGCGAGAGGCCACTTGGCCTGTCCCTTGACCTCAGTGATCAGACCCTGAAGTGAACTCACTTGCTGAAGCCTCCCGTTGGCTTGTAAATGCTCTTCTCGCAAAGGTTGGGAGGCTTCAAGAATGGCTATTTTGCTGCCCTAAAGTCTCATTGGCTTGCGAGGGCTCTTTGGCCAGATAAATTCAGAGATATGGAAAAATACAGATGTGAAATGGCACAGAAAGCATCTAAGCAACGAGACATTGACTCTTTCCTTCCTTGGAGCACCAGAAGGCCAGATCCTTTCCTTCTCCCTCGTAGGAGATGATGTCTCATAATATTGGTTGTTTAAATAAAGAACTAACTATAATCTGTCTTCATGAACTCTGATTGGTGTCACACTCTTACCCAGAGAGACCACATTCCTGTGGTTTTCCAGCATGACTTCCGAATGCAGCGCTTTCTGGTCAGGATCCAGCTGAGACCATTCCTCCTCAGAGAAAGACACAGCCACCTCCTCGAAGGACACAGGACTCTCCTGAACACGGGAACAAGAACAGAACGGGAGGATTCACAAGATCTGTTTATCTTCATCAATGATTTGTGCAAGAAGACTGAAGGGGAACTCATCAAATTTGCAGACAAGACTAAATCGACAGGTATAACGTATGTTCTGATTGGTTCTCCCAGTCAGAAACAAATCTCAACGTAACACTCCAGCTCGAGATATACAACATATTGGGCAACATCTAACAAAATGAAAGCAACAGTGAGAAATATAAAGTTCTACATTTAGGAAAGAAAAACCAAAAAACCCCATAGAGCTCTGGTGAGACCACGTTTGGAATAATACTGTGTCCAGTTCCGGAGACCTCACCTACAGAAAGATATTGACAAAATTGAACGGGTCCAAAGACGGGCTACAAGAATGGTGGAAGGTCTTAAGCATAAAATGTATCAGGAAAGACTTCATGGACTCCATCTGTAGAGTCTGGAGGACAGAAGGAAAAGGGGGGACATGGTCGAAACATTTAAATATGTGAAAGGGTTAAATAAGGTCCAGGAGGGAAGTGTTTTTAATAGGAAAGTGAACACAAGAACAAGGGGACACAATCTGAGGTTAGTTGGGGGAAAGATCAAAAGCAACATGAGAAAATATTTTTTTACTGAAAGAGTAGTAGATCCTTGGAACAAACTTCCAGCAGACATGGTTGGTAAATCCACAGTAACTGAATTTAAATATACATCCATTGTAAGATAAAATACAGGAAATAGTATAAGGGCAGACTAGATGGACCATGAGGTCTTTTTCTGCCGTCAGACTTCTATGTACAGTGTTCCCTCGATTTTCGTGGGGGATGAGTTCCGAGACCGCCCGCAAAAGTTGAATTTCCGCGAAGTAGAGATGCGGAAGTAAATACACTATTTTTGGCTATGAACAGTATCCCAAGTTTTCCCTTAACACTTTAAATCCCTAAATTACCATTTCCCATTCCCTTAACAACCATTTATTCGCCATTATTACTGGTACTCACCATTGAATAAGACAGTGATCCTGATATTTATAAATATAATTATTCATTAACAATAATATTTTTTTTGTTATTTATTTGCAAAAATTATTAGTTTGGCGATGACGTATGACATCATCGGGTGGGAAAATCCGTGGTATAGGAAAAAAACCGCGAAGTATTTTTTAAATTAATATTTAATTAATTAATTTAATATTTAATTTTTTAATTAATATTTTTTTAAAAAAAACGTGGTATAGGCTATTCGCGAAGTTCGGACCCGCAAAAATCGAGGGAACACTGTAAAATGAACCGGGGTGGCGCAGCAGGTAGAGTGCTGTACTGCAGGCCACTGAAGCTGACTTGTAGATCTGAAGGTTAGTGGTTCAAATCTCATCACCGGCTCAAGGTTGACTCAGCCTTCCATCCTTCCGAGGTGGGTCAAATGAGGACCCGGATTGTGGGGACAATAGCCTAGCTCTCTTTAAAAAGTGCTATTGCTAACATGTTGTAAGCTGCCCTGAGTCTAAGGAGAAGGGCGGTATAAAAATCAATCAATCAAACAAACAAAAATAAATACAAATAAAAATAAATAAATAAATAAAATATAAAAATAAAATAAAAATAAAATAAATAAATAAATAAATAAAAATAAACGAATTAAAATATATATATAAATATATAAAAATAAATAAATAAAAACTAAATATAAATAAATAAATAATCAAAATAAATAATCAAAATAAATAAATTAAATAAATAAAATAATAAATAAATAAATAATAAATAATAAATAAAATAAATAAAATAAATAAAATAAATAAAATAAATAAAATAAATAAATAAATAAATAAATAAAAATAGATAGATAAATAAATAAATAAATAAATAAATAAATAAATAAATGCATTGGCATAGAATAGGTGACACCTGGCTCAACAGTAGTTAGTGCAAGAAGGATCTTGGGGTCCCAGTGGACAACCACTAAAACATGAGTCAGCAGTATGTATAAGGGCAGACTAGATGGACCATGAGGTCTTTTTCTGCCGTCAGTCTTCTATGTTTCTATGCTGCATTTGCAAAACAAAAGAAACAACAGAGTCCTATGCTGCATCAAGAGGGATAGAATCAAGACGACATTAAGTATTAGTACTGCTTCATAATGTCTTGAGAATTCCCCAGGGGAGTCACTTCTCAGCCTTTGCAAAGCGGGAAAGTTCGATCTTGTCTTGTCTTTTCCAGGAACTTGAACCTGCTATTCTACTCTCCGTGTTTGCGGAAAAACACAAACATAATCCTGGCCAAACAAGGGAAGAAAATGGAAGCAGAGAGCACTCTGCACACCCACTTTACGAAGGGAGAATACAAATCTCATAACTTTTCCCTTTCTTACTTGATTTGGAGGTCCAACCGCTGTTTGATCTCCGTCACAATAACCAGAAAGATTCATTCTTTGTTTCTCTGTAAGGAATACATTATTTCAAAATGCATAATTAAGAAATTAGAAGGAGATATTCTATAGAAGAGGAGAGAGTGAAGATAAGAAAGGATCTTCCAATACCTTCTGAGATGTCTTGACTTTGATCTTCCCAAGGGATCCTCCAGAAAAATGGCTCCTGAGGGGGATTTGATGGGTTCTTCTTTCCCTCAAGATCTCTGGTCGCCACAGTGGAACACTTCAAATAGGAGGAAGGAAAAAAGCAGCAGAATTAATGTATGTTACACAAAATAAAGTGGATTCTTATACAGTGGTACCTCGTGATACGAACCTCTCGTGATACGATCCCCGGGTTCGGAAATTTTTTGCCTCTTCTTACAAACTTTTTTCGGCTTACGAACCCACCGCAGATCGCAAAATGGCGCTGCGCTGGGCGCCGCCGCCTGGCTGTCACCTTCTGAAACAGCCGGGGGGCTTCTCGGCGTTCTCCTGAACGCCGAACCCGGAAGTTCGGGTTTGGGTTCCGGAGGCCACCGAGAAGCGCCTGGCTGTTTCAAAAGGTTACAGCCAGGCGGCAAAACATGGCCTCCAGGAAGGACATCTTTGTGACGTCAAAGCTCCGCCCATGGAATTCCCTATTGGGATTCCCCACCTCCTTTCCAGCCTCCAGATCGGCCAAAAACGCCGCTGCCGATTGTAGAAACGGCACTCCGCTGGGCGGCGCTGCCCGGCTGTAACCTTCTGAAACAGCCAGGCGCTCCTCGGCGGCCTCTGGAACCCGAACTTCCAGGTTCAGCGTTCGGGAGAACGCAGAGAAGCCCCCCAGCTGCTTCTCGGCGGAGCGCCATTTTGGGATTTCCCCCCCCCTTGCACGCATTAATCTCTTTTACATTGTTTCCTATGGGAAACAATGTTTCGTCTTACAAACTTTTCGCCTTACGAACCTACTTCCGGAACCAATTAACTTCGTAACACGAGGTATTACTGTATTTGGAACACAACCTCAAAGCCCCCAATATCCATCAGTGTGGTTGAGTGAGAAAACAATGGAACAATGTCCTACAGGAATTAATAGATATACAGTATTATGAACACCAGAGAAGTTTGGGAAGGTGGGGTGTTGTATTCACGTATGTTCCCTATTTCCTTCTGAGCTCCCAAAAGTGTCTCACCTGCAAGTGGACCTGCTCCTTCTGCTCCTCCGCCTGGCTCAGGAGGAGGCCTTCCGCCAGGGCCACCGCCTGGGAGCTGGTCTCTGCTCCACACTCCCGCACCCAGCCCTCCATCTCTGGGGGCAGAAGGAACAGGAGATGCTCCAGAACCACCAGGTCCAGCATCTGGGCTTTGGTGTGCTTTTCTGGTTTCAGCCATCCCCTGCAAAAGTCGTGGAGTTGGCTGCAAAGTCCTCGGGGTCCCTCAGCCTCGCGGTAATGGATGAGGTTCCAGGGCTGAACTTCTGAAGGGAGGATGGATTCTTCCTCCAGGATCTTCTGCCCGGGTCTAGTCCAGAGCTTCCCCCCCTTCCCAGGCTGAGCGGCTGCAGGGCCTTTTCCGCTTCCCCCCTTTGCATCAGGTGGGGTCTCCATCCTTCCTCTGTCCTGCAGAGCAACTCCAAAGGGGTCCAAGGACTCTTATGGGTCTCCAGAGGCCTTTTCCTTCACGGGACCATTTCTGGGAACACAGGACGGATCCCTCCAGGTGATTCCGCTCTTTTCTTCTTCCCCCAGGAGAAAATGGGGCCTTGCAAAGACCACAAATGGCTTCCGGTTTCTGTCTCTGAGGTGGAAGGAAAAACAAAGGCCCAGAATGAGAAGGTGGAATTCAGCCCCTGAGCGACCTTCACCCAACCTGCCCGGAGCCCCAAGAGGCTCAGCCCAGCGCAGGGCCCAGGTCCCCCGAGCAGGGCCGGGAAGGAGGCAGCTGCAGAGGCCGCTTTGCTTCTCTGCAGAGACAGGATCGGGCCCTCTTGGAGCCTGGTGCGAATCCGGCCTCCTCCTCGCCCAGCTCTCCTCTCCTGCTGGGTTTCCTCAACGACCACTCTCCCCTCCCCCCATTCCGGCTCATCCCCCTGCAGGGAGAGTGCGGCTGGGGAGCATGGGTCCCGGGAATAGCCCCCCCCCCCCCGCTCACCCGGGGAACGTCCGGATGTCCTCCCGCCAGACTCTCTCTCCGCCTCCTGCGGAGCCCCAGGGGTTAAAGAGAGCAAGCGCGGCTTCCTAGAGAGGCAAGGCTCAGTGATGTCACTTCCTCCGCCGCCTCCTTTACAAAGTCAGCCGTGACGTTCGCCCTCTAGCGGAGCAATAGGGAGCGGCTGGAGTTCCCGTCCGTTGGCCGAGGGAGCCCCCTCTTCTGAGGAAAGAAAAGGAAACCGCTCAAACGGGGGTTTCACGTCATCCCTGGAGGGGAGTCTGCCCTGCCTTTTGCCTCACCCACTGGACCCTGCCTGGAGGGGGCGCTGTTTCCCATGACTTTGTGGAGGTCCCTGAGCTGAACTGAGGATTATTTGGGCGCTTTCTCTCTCTCTCAAACCCCCCCCCCATTAATTCCTGGGTGGCCCCTCCCCCAATCAATGGAGGTCACTCTCCTCCTTTCTGAAACTCCTCCTTTCGCTCCTTTCCTTGGCTCCTCCTCTTTCCCGCTCTTTCTGACGATCCTAGCACTTTATCCCAAATCCGCCAGGGGGCGCCCTCGACCAAGAGAAGGGAACTCCAGGCGCTTCCCCATTGGCCCAGCGGTCGACGAACGTCACGGCTGGCTTTCTAGAGGAGGTAGAGAAGGAGGTGACATCACAAACAATTGCCGCTCTAGGACGCGGCACTCGCTGTCCTTAACCCTTACGATGCGATGAGCCACTTGGGACTCCGGCCAGATTGAGTGTAGGCTCTTCGGTACCTAAATTCTACTTCCTAAACCTTGGCCTTTGTTTTTCCTTCCACCTCAGAGACAGAAACCGGAAGCCATTTGGGGTCTTTGCAAGGCCCCATTTTCTCCTGGGGGAAGAAGAAAAGAGCGGGATCACCTGGAGGGATCCGTCCTGTGTTCCCAGAAATGGTCCCGTGAAGGAAAAGGCGTCTGGAGACCCACAAGAGTCCTTGGACCCCTTTGGAGTTGCTCTGCAGGACAGAGAAAGGATGGAGACCCCACCTGTTGCAAAGGGGGGAAGCGGAAAAGGCCCTGCAGCCGCTCAGCCTGGGAAGGGGGGGAAGCTCTGGACAAGACCCGGGCAGAAGATCCTGGAGGAAGAACCCATCCTCCCTTCAGAGGTTCAGCCCTGGAACTCCATCCAATACCGGGAGGCCGAGGGTCCCCGAGGACTTTGCAGCCGACTCCACGACTTGTGCAGGCGATGGCTGAGGCCAGAGAAACACACCAAAGCCCAGATGCTGGACCTGGTGGTTCTGGAGCATCTCCTGTCCCTTCTTCCCCCAGAGATGGAGGGCTGGGTGCGGGAGTGTGGAGCAGAGACCAGCTCCCAGGCGGTGGCCCTGGTGGAAGGCCTCCTCCTGAGCCAGGCAGAGGAGCAGAAGGAGCAGGTCCAGTTGCAGGTGAGACACTTTAGGGAGCTCAGAAGAGAATAGAGAAGTCACACTTCACCCCTCCTTCCCAAACTTCTCTGGCGTTCATCACTTGTGGCAGTTCTCCAATTCTTGTAGGACATTGTTCCGTTTTCTCACCCAACCTCACGGATGGATGTTGGGGGATTTGAGGTTGTGTTCCGATTTTAAGAATATAAGAATCCACTTTATTTTGTGTGATTACTTCTTTGAGCAAAGGTCTTTCCACAATCTATGCATTCATACAGTTTCTCCCCTGTGTGAATCGCTTTTATGGCTAGTTAATTGCATTCTTGTTCTGAAACATTTTCCAAATGCCAAACATTTATATGGTTTCTCTCCTGAGTAGCTATTTTTGTGGCTTCTAAGTCTATTACGCTGAGTCTTTCCAGATTATTATTATTATTATTATTATTATTATTATTATTATTATTATGTATTATATACATTCCATGCATATAATAATAATAATTTATTATATTTGTATGCCGCCCCTCTCCACATAAATATATAAATTTATATTTATATATAAATTTATACTTATATAGCATCGATCTATATATAAATTTATATTTATATAACATCGATCTATATATAAATTTATACTTATATAGCATCGATCATTTGGAACAGTTCGCAGGAATCTTGATTTTCTACCAAGCAAAAGGGAAACGAAAATTATTATTATTATTATTATTTATTTATTATTATTATTTATTAGATTTGTATGCCGCCCCTCTCCGTAGACTCGGGGCGGCTCACAACACAATAAAACAGTTCATGACAAATCTAATAATTTACAATTTAAAGTATTTTAAAAACTCCTTTATTAAGCAGACATACATACAAACATACCATGCATAAATTGAATAGGCCCAGGGGAGATGTCTCAGTTCCCCCATGCCTGATGACAAAGGTGGGTTTTGAGGAGTTTACGAAAGGCAAGGAGGGTGGGGAAAATTCTAATCTCTAGGGGGAGTTGATTCCAGAGGATCAGGGCCGCCACAGAGAAGGCTCTTCCCCTGGGGCCCGCCAAACGACATTGTTTCATCGACGGGACCCGGAGAAGGCCAACTCTGTGGGACCTAATCGGTCGCTGGGATTCGTGCGGCAGAAGGAAGTCCCAGAGATATTCTGGCCCAGTGCCATGAAGGACTTTATAGGTCATAACCAACACTTTGAATTGTGACCGGAAATTGATCGGCAACCAATGCAAACTGTGATAACAAGGTTAGAGAAAAAGATTGAAGTGTATAGAGAGTCAAGTGATAGACCTTAATTCTGCCTCTTTTCCCCCCCTTCCTCCTGTTTGAAGTTCTGCACTGTGGAGATGAGAGATCCTGAGGGAAAGAGGAATCCATCAAATCCCCCTGAGGAACCAATTTCCTGGAGGATCCCTTCGGAAGATCCACGTCAGGACACCACAGAAGGTAATGGAAGATCCTCCGATGACCCATCTGTCCTACCTCTCTCTCTCTCTTCTCCTATTTTGTTAATTATGCATTTTGAAATTATTTATTCCTTACAGAGAGACAAAGAATGAAGCTTTCTGGTTATTGTGACGGAGATCAAACAGCGGTTGAACCTCCAAATCAAGTAAGAAAGGGAAAAGCTATGAGATTCCTATTCTCCTCTCAGGAAGTGAAGCGGGTGTGCAGAGGGCTCTCTCCTTCCATTTCACCCCCTTGTTTGGCCCAGATTATTTTTGTGTTCTCCCACAACATGGAGAGCAGAACAGCAGGTTCAAGTTCCTTTTAGCCAGCAGAGCTTCCTCTGGTTGTCTTCTTCTGCTAGGTCTTCTTCCAACTTTAGAGTTTAAAAGAAGCAGGTTTTAAAAAGTCCTTCAAGAGCTAAGAATAAATATATCACAGTGGTAGGAACTGCGAGAGACCCATTATTTATTTAGGTATTGGTAATTCTTTGACTCAGAATTGTGCAAGGCTCGTGAAAAATAACTGAAGACTCGCATTGCCACATTTTTAAAAAGCCACATTTTAAAAAACCTATACTTCAAAAATAAGCAATCATTAAAAATAAATAAAGCAGACTGTTAAAATCTAGAGGGAATGGCTGTGTTGAGCATGTAATCAGGGTACTTTCGACTACGAAATAATTTCCAGTCCTCTGAGTTGCGCCTTGATTAAGAGATTAAGAGATTCCCAATTTGCAAAGGCTGAGAAATGACTTACTTTATTTTATTTATTTATTTATTTATTTTTTTATTATTTTATTTTATTATTTTTTATTTTATTTTTTTATTATTAGATTTGTATGCTGCCCCTCTCCGGAGACTTGGAGCGGCTTACAAAAAGTAACAATACAAATCCAAAAATTAAAAAACAGATTTAAGACCCTTAGTATGAAAAACAATCATACATCTCATACAGACCATACATAAAGCGGAACGGCCCAGGGGAATCAATTCCCCCACGCCTGACAACAGAAGTGGGTTTTGAGAAGTTTGCGAAAGGCAAGGAGGGTGGGGGCAGTTCTAATCTCCGGGGGGAGTTGATTCCAGAGGGTCGAGGCCGCCACAGAGAAGGCTCTTCCCCTGGGTCCCGCAAGGTGATATTGTTTCATCAAAGAGACCCAGAGAAGGCCAACTCTGTGGGATTTGTGCGGCAGAAGGTGGTCCCTGAGACTTTCCCAGGGAATTTTCTCTTTGTTTTCTTCCTTTCAGCCAATGGCTTGGACTACTAGATCAATCAGTTATAGACAGAGCAACAGGTCAGTTGAGAAACAAGTGAGACAGAGATGGAGAGAAAAAATGAGAGAGGAAAAGAGAGGAAAAGAAGTGAGAGAAGGAGGTTAGCGCAGGTGCTGCCATAGGGGTTGCAAAAATGGGGAAGAACCCCTCCTACTGGAGGACACACCTCCCCATTGAGGGGCAGCTCCTCCTCAGTCCAATCCCGCTGGAGGGAGGAGGTGGCTGTGCAGAAAACGGGACTCATGCCCTTCATGGCACCGGACCAGAATATCTCCAGGACCGCCTTCTGCCGCACGAATCCCAGCGACCGGTTAGGTCTCACAGAGTGGGCCTTCTCCGGGTCCCATCAACTAAATAATGTCATTTGGCGGGATCCAGGGAAAGAGTCTCAAAATGGGTGAGCAGTGCAGTCAGGTGGTAGGGAAAGCAAGTAGGATGCTTGGCTGCATAGCTAGAGGTATAACAAGCAGGAAGAGGGAGATTGTGATCCTGCTATATAGAGTGCTGGTGAGACCACATTTGGAATACTGTGTCCAGTTCTGGAGACCTCACGTAGAAAAAGATATTGACAAAATGGAACGGGTCCAAAGACGGGCTACAAGAATGGTGGAAGGTCTTAAGCATAAAACGTATCAGGAAAGACTTCATGAACTCAATCTGTAGAGTCTGGAGGACAGAAGGAAAAGTTAGTTGGGGGAAAGATTTTATGCTTAAGACCTTCCACCATTCTTGTAGCCCGTCTTTGGACCCATTCAATCTTGTCAATATCTTTTTGTAAGTGAGGTCTCCAGAACTGAACACAGCATTTGGGGTTTTTTCCCCCTAAATGTAGAACCTTACATTTGTCACTTGATTTCATTTTGTTAGATGGGGTCCAATCTATTGGTCTTTCTATATCTCGAGCTTATCTTCTGTGTTGGTATTCCTGTCTACAAATGTGATGAGCTCCCCTTCTATCCTCTTGTCTAAATGAATGATGAAGATAAACAGATGTTATGAATCCTCCTGTTCTGTTCTTTTTCCTGTGTTCAGGAGAGTCCTGTGTCCTTCGAGGAGGTGGCTGTGTCTTTCTCTGAGGAGGAATGGTCTCAGCTGGATCCTGACCAGAAAGCGCTGCATTCGGAAGTCATGCTGGAAAGTTATAGGAACGTGGTCTCTCTGGGTAAGAGTTTTCTAGTTGCCAATCAGAGACAGATTATAGTTAGCTTTTTATTATAAAAACACTACTGTATAGGTAATTCAGGGCTCGACTCAAAAGGGAGGGGGCACACTTCCAACATGGTATTTTTCTCGGGGCAGTTGAGCAATGATCTGAATTTCAGGGGCTTAGAGATCCTGCCTTTGTCATGGTCAGATCATTTTCTGCTATGGGTTGATTTTAGGGCTCCAATCCTTCCCCGCAGGGAGGCGGAACTGATTCAGTGGTTCTGCCCCGGACGCCTGATGGACCCGGTGGGCTTTCAGAGGGCACTTGGGGAAATACCGGATTTGTTTATGCACAATTCAGCAGAGTCCCTAGTAACGGCCTGGAATAATAATAATAATAATGCCAAAGCCAAAATAAAAACCGTATCATCGGTGTAAGCTTGGAGTTTAAATTCCTCTTTTATCTAATGACAGGTATGGCCCACGTATTTATAGCCTTGATAGTGTTGTCACCATTCAGTTTGCTCTTCAAAGGTTTTCTGGTCCTCTGGATGTTCTCTTTGCTGATCACAGTTTTCACATGGCCATGCTTGATATCGTCCAGTTGCAAGATGCCCAAGTATCTGTAGGCTTCTGGCTGGTGGCACTGGATGGTTTGACCATTTGGCATTTCAATGCCCTCACTTTCACTGATTTTCCCCTTGTTCAGTGCCACTGTGGCACATTTATCCAGGCCAAACTCCATGCTGATGTCATTGCTGAAGATTCGCACAGTGTTGGTTAGTGACTGTATCTCAGTTTCTGATTTTCCATACAACTTCAGGTCATCCACATACAGCAGGTGTGAAATTTTTGGTGAATTCCAAGCAGTTTGGTAGCCTAGGTTTGTTTTCTGTAGGATGAGTGACAGCGGGATTATAGCGATGATGAATAGCAATGGGGACAAAGAGTCCCCCTGGAAGATGCCCCTTCTGATGTTGACCAGTCCATAGCTTTCATTCCCAACAAAAAGCTCAGTCTTCCGATATTTCATCACCTTTTCTATGAATTTCCTGATGTTTTCATTGACTCCAATGACTTCCAGGCATTTTATGATCCAGCTGTCTGGCAATGAGTCAAAGGCTTTCTTGTAGTCAATCCAGGTCATGTATAGGTTTGTTTTCCTGTTGTTGTTGTTATTATTATTATTATTATTATTATTATTATTATTATTATTATTATTATTAATTAGATTTCTATGCCGCCCCTCTCCGAAGACTCGGGGCGGCTCACAACAATAATCAAGTCAACAGAACATTGCAACAAATCTAATATTTTTAAACCAATTAAAAACCATGCAACACATACATACCAAAAACATAAAATGTAAAACAGAATACGGCTGCAATGGGGGCTCTGGACCAAATTGCACCTTTGCGACCTCTCTGTGGCGCAGCTCGAGCAGGCGGGGCAAGCGGGCCCGTCACCTGGCCGAGCAGCTTGGAGGCGTGACCGACGTAGCGGATGGTCAGGCACCACATATGGAGCTTCTTGCGCTGGCTGGCATTCTGCCACTGCCCGCCACCAGCCGTGCCTGCCCACCAGGCCCACCCCGGAGGATTTTTTTCCTGCTGGCAGCTCCCAGCCAGGACTGACCACCGCCGCACCTCGCGGGAAACAGCCCCGTGGCCCCCAGCTGGCCACAGCAGCAACAGCAGCAGAGGTGCCTCACGCCCGCTGGACAAGCACCATGCTTTCTGGGCCTACCTAGCGGGGGGCATTGTTGCTGCTGGCTGGGGTGGCGAGATTTGGTTTCTGCTCATGCGCGGAAGCTGAATCTCGTACGCAGGTCCATTTCCGCTGGTGGAACGGCATTCCATGATGTTCTACCTGCTGCCCACCCCTGCCTGCACCACTGGTGAAATCTAAGAATGTTCCCTGTTCTGCCGGTGTGTCTCAACCGTCCGTGATTACAGGGTAATTAGTTCAGGAAGACACACACCACACGATAAAAGGAAAACCCAAAAGTTTTTATAAACAGAAAAACAGAAACAGCTCCCTTTTTAAATGGCAAAGGGATTTTCTGGTACACACAGGGCACAGGTTAAATGCAGTCCAATTGCTCACCCAATAACTGGGAAATTGAGTCCAATTCTAAAGTCCAGAGAGTCCACACACACAATCCTGAACAGCAAAAACCACAATCTTGACGAAACAATGAATCAGATAAACTGCCATGAGGCTAAAACACCAGGCTGCACTTTTATCTGTAGCACTAATTACTGGAGCCCCACCCAACCACAGGTGGCCTCATTTTCTCTCGTAATAATCCTTCAGTTGTTGTCCCTTATGCATCACTCTACGCATGCGTGGATGTGTCATTAATTCTTGTTCAGAATCCAGGGATGATACAGATGATTGATCTCCTCCTGGGCTGTCCGCCAAACTCCCCTCTTCCCTGTCACTCATGCTTCCTTGGACAGAGGAGGCTTCGTCGGCAGATTCTACTGGGAGCAAAGCAGGCCTGCAGCATGTGGATGTTTCTCCCACATCCAGCTGCACATTCCTTGGGGCAGGTGCTGGGCCAGAGCTAACCACAACAGTTCCCTATCTGTTCTGTGGGTGTGGCTTGGTCAGCATGGCTGGGCGGTCATCTGACTGGGTGGACGTGGCTTGGTCATGTGATCAGGCGAGCTGAAAAACCAATTTTCACACTTAACATACAAACAACACAAAAGTCACACAACTGACTCACACAAAATTGAAAAGCACACAAAATAGCCCGTGCAACAACAACCAGGAACCTCATAGAGCCACAAAGAGCTCTAAAACCAACTTTCACACTTCACACAGTGACAGCACAAAAGCTGCATAACTGACTCCTACACAACTGACTCACACATATTGCAAAAGCATTAAAAAATGGCCCCTGCAACAAGCAGGCACCTCATAGAGTTATGGTTCGTGCAAATAGGTAGTAAAAAATGCTTTTAAAAAGTTATTTTAAAAAGGGTCAGCTGATTGTCAAAAAGCTGATTATCAGAACCTTTTTAAAAACTTTTTAAAGCAAACCAAAAAAAAAGGTTCATCAGCTGTGAAAACCAATTGCGCCACCCAATTGTGCCAGAACCTTTTTTTTTAATTTTTAAAAGGATTTTTTATTACCAGTTCAGGGAACAGAAAGCACTTGTTACCACCAGTTCGGGCAAATCAGGACAATTCCTTAACTCAAAACTGAGTGAGATTTGCATATACACTAATACCTCGTCTTACGAACTTAATTGGTTCCGGA
Source organism: Erythrolamprus reginae (assembly GCF_031021105.1). Classification (NCBI taxonomy): domain Eukaryota; kingdom Metazoa; phylum Chordata; class Lepidosauria; order Squamata; family Dipsadidae; genus Erythrolamprus; species Erythrolamprus reginae. Next base: position 825,273 of record NC_091951.1, read on the forward strand.
AGTAGGTTTGTAAGGCGAAAAGTTCGTAAGACGAAACATTGTTTCCCATAGGAAACAATGTAAAAGCGATTAATGCGTGCAAATGGGGGGGAAATCGCAAAATGGTGCTCTGCTGGGTGCTGCCGGGGGGCTTCTCGGCGTTCTACCGAACACCAACACCAACATGAACTTTTCGGGTTTGGGTTCGGGAGGCCGCCAAGAAGTGCCGCCGCCCGGCTGTCATCTTCTGAAACAGCTGGGGGGCTTCTCGGCGTTCTCCTGAACGCCGAACCCGGAAGTTCGGGTTTGGGTTCCGGAAGGACATCTTCGTGACGTCAAAGCTCTGCCCATGGAATTCCCTATTGGGATTCCCCACCTCATTTCCAGCATCCAGTTCGGCCAAAAAAGCCGCTGCTGATTGTAAAAACGACGCTCCGCCAGGCGGCACTGCCCGGCTGTAACCTGAAACAGCCGGGCACTTCTCGGCGGCCTCCCAAACCCGAACCCAAAAAGTTCAGGTTCGGGAGAACGCCGAGAAGCCCCCCGGCTGTTTTAAAAGGTGACAGCCAGGTGGCGCCGCCCAGCGGAGCGCCATTTTGAGATCTGCGGTGGGTTCGTAAGCCAAAAAAAGTTCATAAGAAGAGGCAAAAATTTTCCGAACCCCAGGTTCGTATCATGAGGGGTTTGTATCATGAGGTACCACTGTATATACTGTAGGTAATTGTAAAGAGATGTTTTCTAGATATTTCCAAAGCTTTCATGATTCATGAATATAGAAATCATCATGTCTATATCACAACACTGTAGACATGCCAACATATAACCTAATGGAATTTTGGAGAAATTCAGAAGGAAATTCACTTGACTTTCTACACTTTGATCTTTTTCTCTAACCTTGTTATTTTTTTATTTCCCTCTTGCTTTGAAGGTGATAATGGGCAGGAGAATCAAGATTCCTGTGAACTGTTCCAAGTGATCAATGCTAAAAATGGAATAGAGAAGTTTGGAATTCGAATGGAATTGGAAAGCCATGAGAGAAACCAGTCGAAGAATTGGAATCAGGAAAGCTCATCTTCCACCGATGCTCCATATAGATGCACCGAGTGCAGAAAGACTTTTGCTAAAAAAAGTAATCTTGTTTCCCATATGATGATCCACACTGGGAAGAATCCATATAAATGCATAGACTGTGGGAAAGCACTTACTCACAGCAGTGGACTTAGAAGACACAAACAGATCCACACAGGAGAGAAACCATTTAAATGCACGGAGTGTGGAAAGAACTTTGCTTCTAGTAGTGGACTTATTATCCACAAAAGGCTCCACACAGGAGAGAAATCATTTAAATGCATGGAGTGTGGAAAGACCTTTGCTCAAAGAGGTACTCTTATTTCCCATGAAAGGATCCACACAGGGGAGAAACCATTTAAATGCATGGAATGTGGAAAGACCTTTGCTTGGAGCAGTGGACTTGGGCGCCACCAAAAAATCCATACGGGAGAGAAACCATTTAAATGTATGGAATGTGGAAATACCTTTGCCCAAAGAGGTAATCTTATTTCCCATAAGATGATCCACACGGGAGAGAAGCCTTTTAAATGCTTGGAATGTGGAAAGACCTTTTCTCATAGATACAGTCTTATTTTCCATAAGAAGATCCACACAGGGGAGAAGCCATATAAATGCATGGAGTGTGGAAAGACCTTTGGTCAAAGAGGTCATCTTATTTCCCATAAGAAGATCCACACAGGGGAGAAGCCGTATAAATGTACGGAGTGTGGAAAGACCTTTGCTCAAAGAGGAAATCTTATTTCTCATAAGAGGATCCATACAGGAGAGAAACCGTATAAATGCACGGAATGTGGAAAGACGTTTACTCAGAGCAGTAGACTCACTGCCCACATAAGGATCCACACAGGGGAGAAACCATTTAAATGCATGGAATGTGGCGAGACCTTTGCTGAAAAACGTAATCTTATTTCCCATAAGTTGATCCACACAGGAGAGAAGCCATTTAAATGCACAGAATGTGGAAAGACTTTTGCTCTGAGCAGTAGACTCACTATCCACAAAAGGATCCACACGGGGGAGAATCTGTATAAATGCATGGAGTGTGGAAAGACCTTTGCTGAAAAACGTAATCTTATTTCCCACATAAGGATCCACACAGGGGAAAAGCCATTTAAATGCACGGAATGTGGAAAGACCTTTGCTCACAGATGTAATCTTATTTCTCATAAAAGGATCCACACAAGGGAGAAGCCGTATGAATGCACAGAATGTGGAAAAAACTTTGCTCATAGATGTAACCTTATTTCCCATAAAAGGATCCACACAGGGGAGAAGCCATATAAATGCACGGAATGTGGAAAGACCTTTGCTCATAATCGTAATCTTACTTCTCATAAAAGAATCCATGCTCAGGAGAAACTATAGCGATTCCATTTAGATTTATATACCACTCCACAATGTTTTACCACACTCTCTGAGTAGTATACAGAATATTGTCCACAGCAATCTGGGTCCTCATTTTAACAACCTCAGAAGAATGACCCACAGCTCACATTAGAGAACCATCTTTCAGCTGTGACGAGGGGGACGTTTGCCCAGGTTCGCCTGGTGCACCAGTTGCAGCCCTATTTGGACCGGGAGTCACTGCTCACAGTCACTCATGTACATTGTTTTTTCTATTACTATTGTGAGCCGCCCCGAGTCTACGGAGAGGGGCGGCATACAAATTTAATTAAATGAATGAATGAATAAATAAATAAATAAATGATTGAATCTACCATGAGCCAGTTGGGATCTAATTCCTGACTGGGCAATTATCCTGTAGTACAGCATTCTAACCATTGACCCACCATGTCTATCGATTTGTGTGTGTCTGCATTTTGTGCCTTTCTGATCCAAATGAGATAAGGTTGAATCAAACAAAATGAAACTTAAGGTGGAGAAAAGTCACATATATTGCACACCTGGGCAGGAAAAACCGATTATAGGAAACCTGGCTCAAAAACAGTAATTGTGAGAGGGACCTTGGGTGTCCGAATGGATGATCACTTAAACGTGTGTTACATATGTATGATTTCTATCCTTGATGATAGAAACAGATGAAAGTAGAGATAGGAGCGTCAGCCAATGAGGACTTGAACTGGTCTTAGGACTTCAGGCACCAGGGTTCCATCAATTCCTGGATGGACAGAAGGAGAAAGTTGGAACTTCAGAAGAGAAGGATTTAGGGGTAGTGATTTCTGACAGTCCCAAAATGGATGAGCAGTGTGGTCGGGCAGTAGGGAAAGCAAGTAGGATGCTTGGCTGCATAGCTAGAGGTATAACAAGCAGGAAGAGGGAGATTATGATCCCACTATATAGAATGCTGGTGAGACCACATTTGGAATACTGTGTTCAGTTCTGGAGACCTCACCTACAAAAAGATATTGACAAAATTGAACGGGTCCAAAGACGGGCTACAAGAATGGTGGAAGGTCTTAAGCATAAAACGTATCAGGAAAGACTTAATGAACTCAATCTGTATAGTCTGGAGGACAGAAGGAAAAGGGGGGACATGATCGAAACATTTAAAGATGTTAAAGAGTTAAATAAGGTCCAGGAGGGAAGTGTTTTCAATAGGAAAGTGAACACAAGAACAAGGGGACACAATCTGAAGTTAGTTGGGGGAAAGATCAAAAGCAACATGAGAAAATATTATTTGACTGAAAGAGTAGTAGATGCTTGGAACAAACTTCCAGCAGACGTGGTTGGTAACTGAATTGAAACATGCCTGGGATAAACATAGATCCATCCTAAGATAAAATACAGGAAATAGTATAAGGGCAGACGAGGTGGACCATGGGGTCTTTTTCTGCCATCAGTCTTCTATGTTTCTTTAAAAATAAAATAAAAAATCTGATTAATTAGTGGATCCAGAAGTGGATTAAAAATCTCTCTCCAGCAGCTCCCATTTCATCAAATTGGCACCCCAAAAGAGCCGGGGTGGCGCAGCAGGCAGAGTGCTGTACTGCAGCCACTCAAGCTGACTGTAGATCTGCAGGTCAGCAGTTCAAATCTGATCACTGGCTCAAGGTTGACTCAGCCTTCCACCCTTCCGAGGTGGGTCAAATGAGGACCCGGAGTGTGGGGGCAATAGGCCGGCTCTGTTAAAAAGTGCTATTGCTGACATGTTATAAGCCGCCCTGAGTCTTAAGGAGAAGGGCGGCATAAAAATCGAATAAATAAATAAATGTTATCAGTGCATTATTGTCTAAAATTAAGAACTGCAGAAAAAACAATGGCTGCCAAACTGCCTTCCATTGAGGACCTGTAGACTGCACGAGTCAAAAAGAGGGCGGGGAAAATATTGACTGACCCCTCACATTCTGGACACAAACTGTTTCAACTCCTACCCGCAAAACGTCGCTACAGAGCACTGCACACCAAGACAACTAGACACAAGGACAGTTTTTTCCTGAACGCCATCACTCTGCTAAACAAATAATTCCCTCAACACTGTCAGACTTTCTACTAAATCTGCACTTCTATTCTACTAGTTTTTCTCATCATTCCTATCACCCATTTCCTCCCATGTTGACTGTATGACTGTAACTTGTTGCTTGTATCCTAAGATTTTTATTAATATTGCTTCTTCATTGCTTATTTGACCCCTATGACAATCATTAAGTGTTGCACCACATGATTCTTGACAAATGTATATTTTATTTTATGTACGCTGAGAAACCCACCCACCCCCATTAATCCATCCAAAACTTTTGCCACTTAGAAGATTTGGTGAGGGAGGAGATCAAGAGCCACTACCTGCCACCACTTTCCCTTTCTCCAATATCCCTCATTCCTTCCACACTTTCTGACCACACCACCCCCATCCCACCCCGGCAAATGCCAACTCGGCTTTGGTTGAAGAATGGCAGTTGTTGATCACAACTCCCTCCCTCCCTCCCTTCTCTGGGGAATGCCAGGGCAGGGGAACTGATGCTCTGACCCCAGAAAGTAGTCCCTCTGGAGTGGCCCCTCCCTCCACTGCTCCTGGGGGATTCCTCTCTCTCGCTCAGTCCGCCCACCCACCCACCCCCGTTTCAGGGACTCTTTTCCTCCGTCTAGCTAGAAAGACTCCGGAAGCCCCTTTCAGAGAAAGACCAGGCTCCTGGGGCAGTTTGGGAACCTAAGTTATAGTTATAGCCGCCCCGAGTCTGCGGAGAGGGGCGGCATACAAATCTAAATAATAATAGTAATAGTAATAATAATAATAATAATAATAATATAGTTTATTACATTTGCCGATGACTCTAAAGTGTGCAATAGGGTTGATATTCCTGGAGGCATCTGTAATATGGTAAATGATTTAGCTTTACTAGATAAATGGTCAAAGCAATGGAAACTGCAGTTTAATGTTTCCAAATGTAAAATAATGCACTTGGGGAAAAGGAATCCTCCATCTGAGTATTGCATTGGCAGTTCTGTGTTAGCAAAAACTTCAGAAGAAAAGGATTTAGGGGTAGTGATTTCTGACAGTCTCAAAATGGATGAGCAGTGTGGTCGGGCAGTAGGGAAAGCAAGTAGGATGCTTGGCTGCATAGCTAGAGGTAGAACAAGCAGAAGAGGGAGATTGTGATCCCGCTATATAGAATGCTGGTGAGACCACATTTGGAATACTGTGTTCAGTCCTGGAGACCTCACCTACAAAAAGATATTGACCAAATTGAACGGGTCCAAAGACGGGCTACAAGAACAGTGGAAGGTCTTAAGCATAAAACGTATCAGGAAAGACTTAATGAACTCAATCTGTATAGTCTGGAGGACAGAAGGAAAAGGGGGGACATGATCGAAACATTTAAATATATTAAAGGGTTAAATAAGGTCCAGGAGGGAAGTGTTTTTAATAGGAAAGTGAACACAAGAACAAGGGGACACAATCTGAAGTTAGTTGGGGAAAAGATCAAAAGCAACATGAGTAAATATTATTTCACTGAAAGAGTAGTAGATCCTTGAAACAAACTTCCAGCAGACGTGGTTGGTAAATCCACAGTAACTGAATTTAAACATGCCTGGGATAAACATATATCCATTGTAAGATAAAATATAGAAAATAGTATAAGGGCAGACTAGATGGACCAGGAGGTCTTTTTCTGCCGTCAGACTTCTATGTTTCTATGTTTCTATGTATATCTCAGGGGCTGCCACAAAAAAGAAGGAGTCAGACTGTTCTCCAAATCACCTGAGGGCGGGACAAGAAGCCACGGGTGGAAACTAATCAAGGAGAAAAGCAACTTAGAACGAAGGAGAAATTTCCTGACAGTTGAAACAATTAATCAGTGGAACAGCTTGCCTCCAGAAGCTGTGAATGCTCCAACACTGGAAGTTTTTAAGAAGATGTTGGATAACCGTTTGTCTGAAGTGGTGGAAGGGTTTCTTGCGGACGTCTAGTCCATCCCTCCACCCACACAGAGGAAAGTCTAACTGAAGAGAGCAAAGACTGTACAAAATATGACTTCAGTAACCGAGTTGTCGAAGTGTGGAACTCATTACTCCATAGTGTCCTCCCCAAACCCCCAACACTTGACCCTTAGAGTATCCACGGTTGACCTCTCCAGATTCCTAAGAGGTCAGTAAGGGGCGAGTACAAGTGCACTAGAGTGCCTTCCGTCCCCTGTCCTATTGCTCTCCTATATCTCCTATATCTTTTCTTCTATTCCTCTATCTCTTCTTCTATTCTTTCATTGATATGTTCTATTACTATATCTTCTTTTCTATTCTTTCTTAGATATATTTTACTATGAGTCTCTCCTCTATAACCTTCATCATGTATTTTACTATGTGTATATACATATATACCCACTAAAATTCTCATTGTATATTGGACTAAATAAATAAATAAATAAATAAATAAATAAATAAATAAATAAATAAATAAATAAATAAATAAATAAATAAATAAATAAATAAATAAATAAATAAATAAAATAAAATAAAATAAAATAAATTAAAATAAATTAAATTAAATTAAAATAAAATAAAATAAAATAAAATAAAAGGAGGAGAGTCCCCTTCTGGGCCTGCCCTGAACTTCCCTTGAGCTACAGTCCCCCCTCCCACTTTCACTTTCACTCTCTGCACCAACTGTTTCTCCTCCTACAGTTGATGTCACAAAGGACACTGCCTGGAGACCGATGACGCTGAAGCAGGGAGAATTCCCATTGGCCCTGCCTCTCTTTCTGGCCCTCAGCATCTCAAAAGGAGAAAACCCCTTCTTCTCCTTCACAGCCACTCCCACTCCTCCTCTGAGGCTGGAGGCATTTGGGGCAGACCCACCAGCACACACACACACACACACACACACACACACACGTTTATTAAATAGGGAAAAGCTGCCACCATGGATGGTAAGGGTGGGGGAGGGGAGAGCCCCAACCCGCGAGGCCTTGGGGGGGGGCACACACAGGCACCTCCAAAACTGGAGGGAAGCTACGGAAACCCCTCAGGGAGAAGCCCCACTTCGCTTCAGAGGAGAACAGGGTGACTCCTCTCCTTAAACACGTGTCTCCTTTGTTTGGAATCTGTGGGCGAATTGGCCCTTTCCATTTCCCTGACCTTCGACCCCCCCCCCCCCATTTCTTTCTGGTGGTCAAGAGACCTCCTGGTCTTTTCTCCCCAGCTTCCCTCCCCTCAACGGGGAAGCCGAGCGGAGGGAAGAGTTGGAGGAAGGGCCCAACCGCCCTAGAAACGCCTCAGGAGAAAGACCGGAACCTCCTTCCAGGCATTGGGGTCCCTAGAAAAGGGGAGGGAGAAAGAAGCCCCGCCCCCTCCCTCCCCTCACCCCTGCGTTCCTCTTTCCCGCCTTTTCCCCCAGCTTGGGACTTTGCCCCAAGGCCACCAGGGGGCGCCCTCTGCCAAGGGAAGGGAACTCCAGGCGTTTCCCGCTTGACCCGCCGGAGGCCGAACGTCACGAGGGACTTTCCGGAGGAGGCTGAGAGAAGGAAGTGACATCACTGAGCCTTGCCGCTCTAGGAAGTCACACTCGCTGTCCTTAACCTCTGGTGCTCGCATGAGAGGAAGAGTCCGGCGGGAGGACATCCAGACGTGGCCCAGGTGAGGGGGGGGGGCGGCTCTTCTCGAGTCCCATGCTCCCCTGCCGCCCTCTCCCTGCAAAAAAAGCGGGGGAGGGCAGGGTGGGCCCCGAGGAGGAGAGGAGCCAAGCGAGGAGGAGGAGGCGGGATTCGCACCAGGCTCCCGGAGGGGGAGAGAAGGGGGCGGCCTCTGCAGCTGCCTCCTTCCCGGCCCTGCTCGGGGGACCTGGGCCCTGCGCTGGGATGAGCCTCTTGGGGCTCCGGGCAGGTTGGGTGAAGGTCGCTCAGGGGTTGAATTCCACCTTCTCATTCTGGGCCTTTGTTTTTCCTTCCACCTCAGAGACAGAAACCGGAAGCCATTTGGGGTCTTTGCAAGGCCCCATTTTCTCCTGGGGGAAGAAAAAAAGAGCGGAACCACCTGGAGGGATCCGTCCTGTGTTCCCAGAAATGGTCCCGTGAAGGAAAAGGCCTCTGGAGACCCACAAGAGTCCTTGGACCCCTTTGGAGTTGCTCTGCAGGACAGAGGAAGGATGGAGACCCCACCTGTTGCAAAGGGGGGAAGCGGAAAAGGCCCTGCAGCCGCTCAGCCTGGGAAGGGGGGGAAGCTCTGGACAAGACCCGGGCAGAAGATCCTGGAGGAAGAACCCATCCTCCCTTCGGAAGTTCAGCCCTGGAACTCCATCCAATACCGGGAGGCTGAGGGTCCCCGAGGACTTTGCAGCCGACTCCACGACTTGTGCAGGCGATGGCTGAGACCAGAGAAACACACCAAAGCCCAGATGCTGGACCTGGTGGTTCTGGAGTATCTCCTGTCCCTTCTGCCCCCAGAGATGGAGGAATGGGTGCAGGAGTGTGGAGCAGAGACCAGCTCCCAGGCGGTGGCCCTGGCGGAAGGCCTCCTCCTGAGCCAGGCGGAGGAGCAGAAGGAGCAGGTGAGACACTTTTCTATTTTTCATTGTGTTTTGTTTAGTAAATAAATGAACAAGATTTTGAGACTAGAAAAAAAGGGTCCTGTGAAGGAAAAGGCATCTATAGACCCACAAAAACCCTTGATCCCATTTGGAGTTGCTCTACAGCAGTGTTTCCCACCCTATTTTATTTAGTTAGTTAGTTAGTTAGTTAGTTAGTTAGTTAGTTAGTTAGTCCAATACACAATTAGGGTTTTAGTGGGTATATATCTATATACACATAGTAAAATACATGATGAAGGTTATAGAGGAGATATAGTAAAATATATCTAAGAAATAATAGAAAAGAGGATATAGTAATAGAACATATCAATGAAAGAATAGAAGAAGAGATATAGGAATAGAAGAAAGGTATAGGAGATATAGGAGAGCAATAGGACAGGGGACGGAAGGCACTCTAGTGCACTTGTACTCGCCCCTTACTCACCTCTTAGGAATCTGGAGAGGTCAACCGTAGATAATCTAAGGGTAAAGTGTTGGGGGTTTGGGGATGACACTATGGAGTCCGGTAATGAGTTCCACGCTTCGACAACTCGGTTACTGAAGTCATATTTTTTACAGTCAAGTTTGGAGCGGTTAATATTAAGTTTAAATCTGTTGTGTGCTCTTGTGTTGTTGCGGTTGAAGCTGAAGTAGTCGCCAACAGGCAGGACGTTGCAGCATATGATCTGGTGGGCAATACTTAGATCTTGTTTAAGGCATCTTAGTTCTAAACTTTCTAAGCCCAGGATTGAAAGTCTAGTCTCGTAGGGTATTCTGTTTTGAGTGGAGGAGTGAAGGGCTCTTGGCAACTTGAAGATATTTGGACTTCAACTCTGGGAATTCTGGGAGTTGTAGTCCAAATATCTTCAAGTTGCCAAGGTTTGGATACACTGCTCTACAGGATAGCGGAAGGCTGGAGACACAACCTTTTGGAAAGGAGGAAACCGGAAAATGGAAGGGGGGAATAGTGGAGTGTGGAGCAGAGACCAGCTCCCAGGCGGTGGCCCTGGCAGAAGGCCTCCTCTTGAGCCAGTGGAGGAGCCAAAGGAGCAGGTCCAGTTGCAGGTGAGACACTTTGGGGAGCTCAAAAGAGACTAGAGAGTGTGTTAGAATACTTCACTTCTCCTTCCCTCAATTTATTAGATTTGTATGCCGGCCCGAGTCTTCGGAGAAGGGCGGCATACAAGTCTAATAAATTGAAATTGAATTGAATTCCCCAACTTCTCTGGCGTTCCTAATATGTGGCAATTCACCAATTCTTGTACAACATTGTTCCATTGTTTTGTCACTCAACCTCACGGTTGGATGTTGGGGCTTTGAGATTATGTTCTGAATATTTATTTATTATTTTATTTATTTTATTTATTCATTCATTTATTTATTTTATTTATTTATTTTATTTATGTATTTTTTAATTTTATTTATTTATTTATTTATATTTATTTATATTTATTTATTTATGTATTTATTTATTGATTGACTGATTGATTGATTGATTGGATTTGTATGCCGCCCCTCTCTACGGACTCGGGGCGGCTAACAACTTTGTGTTGTGCAATGTACATTAATTCTGCTTCTGTTTTCTTCCCTACTATTTGAAGTGCTGCACTGTGGAGATCAATGATCTTGAGGGGAAAAAGAATCCACCAGATCCCGCTCACGAGCCATTTTTCTGGAGGATCCCTTGGGAAGATCCAAGTCAGGAGACCTCAAAAGGTAATGAAAGATCCTCCGATGACCCATCTGTCTTACGTTTATTCTCTCTCCTCTTCTATAGAAGACCTCCTCCTATTTTGCTCATTATGCATTTTGAAATTATTTATTCTTTGCAGAGAAACAAAGAATGAAGCTCTCTGGTTTTTATGAAGGAGATCGAACAGCGGTTGGACTTCCACATCAAGTAATAAAAAGAAAGAGAACAGTATCCCAAGCCTTCCCTTAACACTTTAAACCCCTAAATTACAATTTCCCATTCCCCTAGCAACCATTTAGATTATTACTCACCATGTTTATTTATTAAAGTTTATTTATTTATTTTTTAATTAAAGGTGGATGAAAGTTTGGCAATGACATATGATGTCATTGGGCAGGAAAAACCGTGGTATAGGGGGGGGGGGGACTCAAAGTATTTTTTAATTAATATGTTTGAAAAACCGTGGCATAGGCTTTTCGCGAAGTTCGAACCCGCGAAAATCGAGGGAACACTGTACATGAAAAGATCCTGCAAATCCTCCTGTTCTGTTCTTTCTCCATGTTCAGGAGAGTCCTGTGTCCTTTGAGGAGGTGGCTGTGTCTTTCTCTGAGGAGGAATGGTCTCAGCTGGATCCTGACCAGAAAGCGTTGCATTCGGAAATCATGCTGGAAAACCATAGGAACGTGGTCTTTCTGGGTAAGAGTATGACACCAATCAGAGTTCAAGAAGGAAGATTATAGTTAGTTCTTTATTTAACAACCAATATAATGAGACATCGTCTCCTGGGAGGCAGAAGGAAAGGATCTGGCCTTCTGGTGCTCCAAGGAAGGAAAGAGTCAATGTGTCAACGCCCCAGACAGCATCTGAGAAATAAATCAAGATCCAGTCCAATTCTTTCACTCAAGGTTCGAATTTTTTTATTTTTTTAAGTTTCTTTATTGATTTTAAAAAGAATATTTCTCATGTGTTCTGTTTTTACAGATCTTAATCCGTTTCTATTACATTTTAAATATATCATTCATTTCTCTATATATTATATACAATCAAATATAGATATCATAAGTAAAGCATAATATTAGAAGAGAAAAAAAGGAAAAGAGATATTAATAAGTATACTTTTTTTTTAGTTTCTATAATCATTAGTCGCATGTTTTTATTTCATTTCCATTAATATTACGAGGTATTTATTTTTATTTCTATATACAGTCATACTTCGTCTTACGAATCTAATTGGTTCCCGGGGGAGGTTCGTAAGGCGAAAAGTTCGTAAGACGAAACATTGTTTCCCATAGGAAACAATGTAAAATGAATTAATGTGTGCAACGGAAAAAAAAACGCAAAAAAATGCCGCCACCCGGCTGTCACCTTTTGAAACAGCCGGGCGCTTCTCAGCGTTCTCCCAATGCCGAACCCGGAAGTTTGGCAAAAGTTCGGGTTTGGGTGGACGCCGAGAAGCCCCGCCGCCTGGCTGTCACCTTTTGAAACAGCCGGGGGGTTTCTCAGCGGCCTCCCAAACGCCAAACCCAGAAGTTCGGGTTTGGCGTTCGGGTTCAGGAGGACGCTGAGAAGCCCCCCGGTTGTTTCAAAAAGCGACAGCCGGGTGGCGGGGCTTCGCAGCGGCGGCGGGTTCGTAAGACGGAAAACGTTCGTAAGAAGAGGCAAAAAATTTCCGAACCCCAGTTTCGTATCTCGGGTTGTTTGTATGGCGAGGGGTTCGTATCATGAGGTACCACTGTATACTGATACTTTGTATTGTTACTTTTCAGTTTTTGTTTTGAATCCATTTGTGCCATTTGTGCCATAATTCTTTAGATTCTTTATATTTTATTCCCTTGTCATTTCGTCCATCTCTACACATCTATATATTTTATCAATAATTAAGCTTTCCGATGGGGTCTGTTCATTTTTCCACATTTGTGCCAGTGATATTCTAACCGCGGTGATTATGTTTGTCATAAGGAAAAGTGTTTGCTTGGAGTAACGTCTTTTCCAGATTCCTAAGAGCATGCCCTCGGGGTTATAGTCTATCTCCTCTCTTATAATTTCTGTAAGCCATCTGTGGGTTGTTTCCCATACTTTTTGAATTTTAGGGCAGGACCACCACATATGAAAAAAGGAACCTTTTTGTTGTTTACATTTCCAGCAGGTGTCTTGAAGTGTCGGGTAAATCTTTGCTAACCTTGATGGGGGCATGTTCGATTTATTAACAAAGCCATGCTGGTCACACCATCTTCATTCTGATACTAATGTCTTCCCAGTTCCCACCCACAAGTCCATCACGAGACCCAGTCTGGGGCAGGGATTTCACTAACTTCCTCTTTCCTTCAGTTGATGAAGAACTGTTGTGGTTCGCTCTGGCCCAGCTCCTGCCCCAAGGACTGTGGATGTGGGGGAGACATCCACATGCTGCCGGCCTGTTTTGCCCCCGGTGGAATCTGATGATGAAGGCTCCTCTGACCAAGAAGACATGAGTGACAGGGAGGAGGAGAGTGGGGCAGACAGCTCAGAAGGAGATCAATTCTCTAGCTCCTCCTTTGATTCAGAACAAGAGTTAATGATACAGCCACACATGCAGAGAGCGATGCATAGGCAGCAACAAGAGATTATTATCAAAGAAAAGGAGGCCACCTGTGGTTGGGTGGGGCTGTGGTCATTAGTGAGGCTGCTATAAATAGCAGACTGTGGGTTTGGCCATTGTGGAGGATTATCTGATCGTTGTGTTTTGTGACTGCTTTGCTGACTTTGATCTTTTGTGTGCTGATTTTTCCCTGCTTTGAAACTAAACCAGAACAAAGTGTGTTTCACTTTGTGAAAGAAGAAGGACTGTGAATTGCCTCACAGCTGCAAGCTAAGTATCACAGAACTGATAAGGGACTTGTACAAATTACCAGTTTGTTTGGAGACGAGTGCTCTTGGCTATACCAAAAGAGGGCTTGGTTTATTTGAGTTTTCGGTATAAAGAACATTGTTTTGAATTTTCAAACGTGTGTGTGTCTGAAATTTGTACGTGTGGATTTTTGGGAGGAGTCTACCAGAGAGCCCGACAGAACAACAACAAAAGATCATCTTGGCTCGAAGGACGGAATTTGTTGTGTCTGGTAACTTTCCCTCTCATTCGCTACTCCTCCCAAGGGCCCTAATGCTAAAACACTGTGGCAGGCCAAAGTCTCTGAACCCACACAATGTCTCTTTGCTTAGATGTTTTCTGTGCATTTCTTCTCTGTAGTTTCCATTTCTATTTGAACATATTTGTAGGGGCCGAAAAGAACAAAGTGGGCCTTTATGTATCCTAGGGAGGACATGTGGGAGGAGTGTATTGTCCTTTGTCCTATGAAACCTCCAAAATTGTGTGGGAACAGAACTTTCCCCCTCAGCCCATGGAAGAGCATTCTCCCAATCCAATTCAAGAACAAAAGCCTCCTGCAGGGTCACTGAGAGCATCCTAGGGTACAGGTCATCCTTGAGTTACGACAGTTCACTTAGTGACCATTCCAGGTTATGAGCAGCCCTCCCCGAAGTACGTGGGATCCAGTCCTGAAATTATGAGTGTTGCAGCACCATGGCAATAGTGCATACTTAGGAATGACAGCAGAGGGGCTGCAACATTTGCCCTGCATATTCACCCACCCCTCCCACCATTGTCTGGTTCCAGAAGAGCATTAGGAGAATGGAAGCTTTGTACACTCTCATGACTCATGAATATGGAAGTCATCATCAACGAAGCCGTGGAAGTGATGTGCTGGTATCTGGTGGCTGTTGGGGCCTGGATGGGTGTCAACAGACTCAAACTCAACCCTGATAAGACGGAGTGGCTGTGGGTTCTGCCTCCCAGGGACAATTCCATCTGTCCGTCCATCACCCTGGGGGGGGAATTACTGACCCCCTCAGAGAAGGTCCGCAAATTGGGCGTCCTCCTCGATCCACAGCTCACATTAGAGAAACATCTTTCGGCTGTGGCGAGGGGGGCGTTCGCCCAGGTTCGCCTGGTGCACCAGTTGCGGCCCTATTTGGACCGGGAGTCACTGCTCACAATCACTTATGCTCTCATCACCTCGAGGTTCAACTACTGTAATGCGCTCTACATGGGGCTACCTTTGAAGAGTGTTCGGAAACTTCAGATCGTGCAGAATGCAGCTGCGAGAGCAGTCAGGGGCTTTCCCAAATATGCCCATGTTACTTCAACACTCCGCAGTCGGCATTGGTTGCCGATCAGTTTCCGGTCACAATTCAAAGTGTTGGTCATTACCTATAAAGCCCTTCATGGCACCGGACCAGGGTATCTACGAGACCGCCTTCTGCTGCACGAATCCCAGCGACCAGTTAGGTCCCACAGAGTTGGTCTCCTCCGGGTCCCGTCAACTAAACAATGTCATTTGGCAGGACCCAGGGGAAGAGCCTTCTCTGTGGCGGCTCCGACCCTCTGGAATCAGCTCCCTCCAGAGATTAGAACTGCCCCGACCCTCCTTGCCTTTCGTAAACTCCTTAAAACCCACCTCTGCTGTCAAGCGTGGGGGAACTAAAACATCTCCCCCTGCCTATGTAGTTTTTGTGTATGATGACTGTATGTATGTTTTTATATATTGGGGTTTCTTGTTTTTTAGACTTTTAAAATGTATTGTTATTTTAGATTCCAACTATTAGATTTGTTATTATATATTGTTTTTACCATTGCTGTAAGCCGCCCCGAGTCTACGGAGAGGGGCGGCATACAAATCTAATAAATAGTAATGTTTATATCACAGAAGTGTAAGCATGCAAACATACAACCTAATGACATTTTGGAGAAATTCCGAAGGAATTTCACTTGACTTTCTATCCATTTTCTCTAACCTTGTTATCATTTTCATTTCCCTTTTGTTTTGAAGGTAAAGATCAAGATTCCTGTGAACTGTTCCAACTGATCAATGCTGAAGATGGAACGGAGAAGCTTGGAATTCGAATGGAATTTGAAAGCCCTCAGAGAAACCAGTCAGAGAAGAATCAGGAAAGCTCATCTTCCACTGATGCTCTGATTCAAGACTCTCTTGCCCAACAAGAGAAAATAAGGAATAAATATACTGGGGAAAGTGTGAAGCTAACGAAAGCTAAAGTACAAGTAAATGAATACTCTTTAACCCAAAACAAAGGAGAAGATGCTATAGGAAGACACAACGGACAAAATTACCATGGGACATCAATTCTTTTTCATGGAAATAACTATCTTACATCTCAAAAAGTGATTGACACAAAAGAAAAGCCTTATACATGCATAGAGTGTGAAAAGACCTTTGCTCAAAGAAGTCATCTTACTTCCCATAAAAATATCCACACAGGGGAGAAGCCGTATAAATGTATGGAGTGTAGAAGGACCTTTGCCAAAAGTAGTCATCCTACTTCCAATAAGATGATCCATAAATGCGAGAAGCCATATAAATGCATGGAGTGTGGAAAGACCTTTGCTCAAAGAAGTCATCTTATTACCCATAGAAGGATCCACACAGGAGAGAAGCCATATAAATGCATGGAGTGTGGAAAGACCTTTGCTCAAGGAAGTCACCTTAGTTCCCATAAGTTGATCCACACAGGGGAAAAGCCATACAAATGCATGGAGTGTGAAAAGAGTTTTACTCAAAGAAGTCATCTTATTTCCCATAAAAAGCTCCATACGGGGGAGAAGCCGTATAAATGCATGGAGTGTGGAAGGATCTTTGCTCGAAGAAGTAATCTTACTTCTCATAAGATGATCCACACAGGGGAGAAGCCAAATAAATGCATGGAGTGTGGAAAGACCTTTGCTCATAGAAGCAATTTTATTTCTCATAAAAGGATCCATACAGGGGAGAAACCGTATAAATGCTTGGAGTGTGGAAAGACCTTTGCTCAAAGAAGTAATCTTATTTCCCATGAAAGGATCCACAGGGGGAAATCCTTATAAATGCATGGAGTGTGGAAAGACCTTTGCTCAAAAAAGCAATTTTATTCCCTATAAGATCATCCACACAGGGGAGAAACCGGATAAATGCAATGAATGTGGAAAGACCTTTGCTCAGGATGGTCATCTACTGATAAAAGGATCCATGCTCAGGAGAAACTATATAACTATAGCAATATTCCACTAACATTTATATATTACTCCACAGTGCTTTACCACTTATCTTTGAGCAGTTTACAAAGTGAGCATATTACTCCCATCAATTCAGATGAAAGGCTGAATCAACAACTAAAAGTAATTTATTGGAATTGAAGACGTTTTCAATAAAATGTCGAATTGAAAGTTTTCAATTTCCAGTTATTTAAAAATGCTCCATCCATTTTGTTGCTCAAATATTTTCTCTCATCTAGAATTTGCATTTCTTGCTCAAACAGTCCGTCACGATTTTCACTTTTTAAAGCCTCTGCCTTCCCCCCCCGCTATACCACAAAGATTTTTAATGTCCCCAGATGCAAATGGGCTTTATTATGAAAAACAAAACCCACACTGCAAATGTTCTTTCTCTAGGTCCCAACCAGATTAGATAAATTACAAATAACAAATTGAATGTTCTTCAGCATTATAGAATTAATTTATATTAAAAACAACAACAACAATAATAATAATCACGCAGTCCTAGGTGCTTGGGAAGCGCCCGACTGGTGATGAAATACGAAATCCAGCATAGTGATCTTGTTTGCTATGTTGTACTGACATAATAATAATAATAATAATAATAATAATAATAATAATTTGTATTTGTATGCCACCCCTCTCCAAGGACTTGGAGTGGCTCACAACAAATAATACATGAGATAGAAATCCAATATTAAAAACAATTTAAAAACCCTTATAAAAAACAATCATATAGTTCAGACAAACCATACATGAAATGGAACAGCTAGGGGTATGTCAGTTTCCCCAAGCCTGGTGACAAAGGTGGGTTTTCAGAAGTTTGCGAAAGGCAAGGACCGTGGGGGCAGTCCTGATCTCCGGGGTGGAGTTGATTCAAGAGGGCCGGGGCCGCCACAGAGAAGGCTCTTCTCCTGGATCCCGCCAGACAACATTGTTTTGTCGACGGGACCCGGAGAAGGCCAACTCTGTGGGATCTTATCGGCCGCTGGGATTCGTGCGGTAGAAGGCAGTTCCGGAGGTATTCTGGTCCAATGCCATGAAGGGCTTTAAAGGTCATGACCAACACTTTGAATTGTGACCGGAAACTGATCGGCAGCCAGTGCAGGCCGTGGAGTGTTGATGAGACATGGGCATATCTAGGAAAGCCCATGATTGCTCTCGCGGCCGCATTCTGCACAATCTGAAGTTTCCGAACACTTTTCAAAGGTAGCCCCATGTAGAGAGCGTTGCAGTAGTCGAACCTTGAGGTGATGAGGGCATGAGTGACTGTGAGCAGTGACTCCTGGTCCAGATAGGGCCGCAACTGGTACACCAGGCGAACCTGGGCAAACAACCCCCTCGCCACAGCTGAAAGATGGTTCTCTAATGTGAGCTGTGGATCAAGGAGGACGCCCAAGTTGCGAACCCTCTCTGAGGGGGTCAGTGTTGTGGTTAGCTGTGGCCCAGCTCCTGCTCCAAGGACTGGATGTGGGGGAGACATTCATATGCTGCAGGCCTGATTTGCCCCCGGTTGAATCTGCTGCTGAAGGCTCCTCTGACCAAGAAGACATGAGTGACGGAGGAGGAGAGTGGGGCAGACAGCTCAGAAGGAGATCAATTATCTAGCCCCTCCTTGGGTTCAAAACAAGAGTTAATGATACAGCCACGCATGCGGAGAGCAATGTATAGGCAACAACAACTGAGAGATTATTATCAAAAAAAATGAGGCCACGTGGGGTTGGGTGGGGCTGTGGTCATTAGTGAGGCTGCTATAAAGAGCAGCCTGTGGGTTTGGCCATTGTGGAGGATTATCTGATCGTTGTGTTTCGTGACTGCCTTGCTGACTTTGACCTTTTGTATGCTGATATTTCCCCGCTTTGAAACTAAACCAGAGCAAGGTGTGTTTCACTTTGTGAAAGAAGAAGGACTGTGAATTGCCTCACAGCTGCAAGCTAAGTATCACAGAACTGATAAGGGATTTGTACAAATGACCAGTTTGTTTGGAGACCAGTGCTCTTGGCTATACCAAAAGAGGGCTTGGTTTAAGTGAATTTTCATTATAAAGAACATTGTTTTGAATTCTCAAACGTGTGTGTGTCTGAAATTTGTACCTGTGCATTTTTGGGCGGAGTCTACCAGAGAGCCCGACAGAACAGTCAGTAATTCCCCCCCCCCAGGAGCAATACTGTTAGCAAAGTACTCTGAGGTGGAACGGATTCTGTGGGGGAGACCACTGGGGTTTGCTTATATAGCTCTCGGAAAGATACTAGGCCCTAAAAAGTTACAGAAACCAAAATTTTAGAGAGAAAGGTTGCAAAGTCTATCAGAAATATTTGTAAGCTTGCTGAGCTGTTGCTATAAAATGTGATTTTGCAAATCATGTAGTTTTGAGATACATTTGGAATTAGAACATTGAAACCAAATAGGGAACTGAAGCCAGATGAAGCCAGAGGCTTGAGACGTACACGGTTATATGTGGAAACTAAGACAACAAGGAAGTATGTTGTGACATGGGTTCAGAAAAGTATTAAAAAGAATGTCTTGGGGTGAATTTGGCGCTTCTGACCGTAGCTAACTGGATGTACGGTACTTTTTTGACAGGTTTCTACCTTCTGCATCCCCCAAATCCCCCCTTCAGTAAGGATCTTGGCATGGCCCTGGCAAAGCCTTGGTGCATCCTGCAATCAAAAGGTTGCCAGGGCTCGGGACACGGTCAGTCCCAGGTGGCATCTGAAGTAACCAGCTTGGTCTTCTGTTCTGGGACCTGTGCCTCTTGTGTGCCTCCCTCTCCTTCTGCACCGCGATGGGCTTTTACCCTGTGCAGATTGAAGTCCAGGGGCTGAAGAAACAACAGCTGGAGGAGGAGGGTGTGGCCTTCAGATGGGAGCTCCAGAAGGGAGACTGGACCTACCAGCTCCAGGTGATGTTGGAGACCCTGACCCAGAAGGGGGACTTCTATGCTTGCCAGGTGGAACATGCCATCCTGGAGGCCCTCAACACTAGGCTAAGCCCCTCCTCTCCATCTCCTCCTCCTCTGGGGACCTTTTATTTATTTATTTGTTTGTTTGTTTATTTATTTTGTCCAATACACATTGAGGGTTTTAGTGGGTATATATCTATATACACATAGTAAAATACATGATGAAGGTTATAGAGGATGTACTCATAGAAAAATATATCTATGAAAGAATAGAAAAGAAGATATAGTAATAGAACATATCAATGAAAGAACAGAAGAAGAGATATAGGAATAGAAGAAAGGTATAGGAGATATAGGAGAGCAATAGGACAGGGGACGGAAGGCACTCTAGTGCACTTGTACTCGCCCCTTACTGACCTCTTGGGAATCTGGAGAGGTCAACCGTGGATAATCTAAGGGTAAAGTGTTGGGGGTTTGGGGGTGACATTATGGAGTCCGGTGATGAGTTCCACGCTTCGACAACTCGGTTACTGAAGTCATATTTTTTGCAGTCAAGTTTGGAGCAATTAATATTAAGTGTGAATCTGTTGTGTGCTCTTGTGTTGTTGTGGTTGAAGCTGAAGTAGTCACCGACAGGCAGGACGTTACAGCATATGATCTTGTGGGCAATACTTAGATCTTGTTTAAGGCGTCTTAGCTCTAAACTTTCTAGGCCCAGGATTGAAAGTCTAGTCTGTCCAAGTGGAGGAGTGAAGGGCTCTTCTGGTGAAGTATCTTTGGACATTTTCAAGGGTGTTAATGTCTGAGATGCGATATGGGTTCCAAACAGATGAGCTGCATTCGAGGATGGGTCTGGCAAAAGTTTTGTAAGCTCTGGTAAGCAGTGTGAGATTGCCAGAGCAGAAGCTACGTAGGGTTAGGTTTACAACTCTTGAAGCCTTCTTGGCTATGTTGTTGCAGTTTAAATCTGTTTAAATCAGTTTAAATCTGTTGTGTGCTCTTGTGTTGTTGTGGTGGAAGCTGAAGTAGTCCTGCCCTCTATCCACCCCTCTGTGCATACAGAGGAAAATGTAGCTGAGATTTATGAACAGAACAAAGAAAACGGACCTACCCTGAACTCCCCTTGAGCTGCAGTCCCCACTCCCACTTTCAGTTTCGTTCTCTGCCACAACTCTCCCTCCTCCTTCAGGTGATGTCACAAAGGACTCTGCCTGGAGACTGATGACACTGAGCAGGGAGACTTCCCATTGGTCCTGCTGCACAACTCACATCTCAAAAGGAGGAGAATAACGCTTTCCTGCACACAACATCCCTCTCATTCCTCCTCTGGGGCGGGACAAATTTATTTATTTATTTTATTATTTATTTATTAATTGGAGTTATATGCCAAACAGACCCACACTCCCGAATTAAAGTTTGCCTCTTTCTCTTCCTCTTCCCACTGGTTTCTGTGGAGAACTTTGATAGGGGTTGGACTAGATGACCTCCAAGGTCCCTCCAAACTCTGTTAATCTGTTATTTATTTATTAGAAACATAGAAACATAGAAGTCTGACGGCAGAAAAAGACCTCATGGTCCATCTAGTCTGCCCTTATACTATTTCCTGTACAGTGGAACCCCGACATAAGAGCTGCTCTACTTAAGAGCAACTCGAGATAAGAGCTGGGAGGGGAGAGATATTTTTGTTCTACTTACAAGCCCAAATTCGAGATACAAGCGCCAAGGAGCTGTCTCCTGAAGCCAAACGCTAACTTCCGCGTTCGGCTTCAGGAGACAGTTGCGAAGCGGCGCGCGTGTTTTAAAAGGTTGCAGCCGGCCTGGGGGGCTCGGGGGGGGGGGGGTGCTTGCAGCTTTCTTTCTTGCTCTTTTTCTTTCTCTCTTTTACCTTCCCTTCCTCTATTTCTTCTTTTCTTTCTCCTTCCCACCTTCTTCCCTCCCTCCCTCCCTTCACTCATTCCTCTCTTACTCTCCCCTTTCATAAGTTTCCTTGCTTCCTTCCTCTGTTCCTGTCCCTTCCCTCTTTCCTTCCTTCCTTCCCACCCTCCGTCCATTCATTCACCCATTCCTCTCTTGATCGCTTAAAGCCGGTCCCTGGTGCAAAAAGGGTTGGGGACCTCTGTCCTACAGGATTGGGTGGCAGAGAAGTTGAACATATGTAAATTTAAAAGTTTAAGAAAGTTTACAAGTTAAGTGAAAGAAACTTCATTATTCATTTATATGTACATGTACATTTCTTCATTAAAAACATGTCTTTCTGCATAATTTAGACTAACTTTGTGAGTTTTTTGAGGGCTGGAACCAATTAAAATTATTTACATTAATTCCTATGGGGAAAAGTCGTTCGAGATAAGAGCTGCTCGACTTAAGAGCCCAGGTCCGGAACGAATTAAACTCGTATCTCGAGGTACCACTGTATTTTATCTTAGGATGGATCTGTGTTTATCCCAGGCATGTTTAAATTCAGTTACTGTGGATTTACCAACCTTGGAAGTTTGTTCCAAGGATCTACTACTCTTTCATTAAAATAATATTTTCTCATGTTGCTTTTGATCTTTCCCCCAACTAACTTCAGATTGTGCCTCCCTGTTCTTGTGTTCACTTTCCTATTAAAAACACTTCCCTCCTGAACCTTATTTCACCCTTTAACATATTTAAATGTTTCGATCATGTCCCCCCTTTTCCTTCTGTCCTCCAGACTATACAGATGGAGTTCATTAAGTCTTTCCTGATACGTGTTATGCTTAAGACCTTCCACCATTCTTGTAGCCCGTCTTTGGACCCGTTCAATTTTGTCAATATCTTTTTGTAGGTGAGGTCTCCAGAACTGAACACAGTATTCCAAATGTGGTCTCACCAGCATTCTATATAGCGGGATCATAATCTCCCTCTTCCTGCTTGTTATACCTCTAGCTATGCAGCCAATATTTGTTTATTTATTTATTTATTTATTTATTTATTTACTTACTTATTTGTTTATTTATTCATTTGTTTGTTTGTTTGCCAAACCAGTATTATTATTATTATTTATTATTTATTAGATTTGTATGCCGCCCCTCTCCGTAGACTCGGGGTGGCTCACAACACAATAAAACAATTCGTAACATCTAATAATTAAAAAAATATTTTAAAAAACCCCATTATTAAGCAGACATACCTACAAACATACCATACATAAATTGTATAGGCCCGGGGGAGATATCTCAGTTCCCCCATGCCTGATGACAAAGGTGGGTTTTGAGGAGTTTACGAAAGGCAAGGAGGGTGGGGGCAGTTCTAATCTCCGGGGGGAGCTGCTTCCAGAGGGTAGATATATACGGAAAAGATTCCGTTTCTTTTCTCCCTCATCTTCTTCCCTTCCATTCCCTTCTGCCTTGTGAAAAATAAGCAGAGCGAATAAAAGAGGTGGAGGTGGAATTGAACTATATAGGAGAAATAATCAGCTCTTGAAACTCAACAGAAGACCCAAACCTCCTTTGTTGCATTTGGGTTAATAATCAAGGGGAGAATCTCCCTACCACCACCACCACCACCACCACCACCACCACCACCACCACGCTCCTTTTCCCCGCCCTTCCTCCCACTCTGGGATTTTGCTACTATGGTTTTATGTATGGTCTGTTATTTTATTTTATTTTATTTTATGTGGGAGATTGTTTTTCTTTTTTACAATAAGGGCTTTAAATTGGTTTTTTTTTTAACATTAAATTTGTACATGCTGTATTGTTGTTGTGAGCCGCTCGGAGTCCTCGGCATACAAATCTAATGAATTATTATTATTATTATTATTGCTTGCCCCAAATCCACCAGGGGGCGACCTTTGTCAAAAAAAGGGAATAGGTCGGGAGGAGCTTTCAAGAGGAGGCTGAGAAGGTAGTGACATCACGGTGCCTTGTCATTCTAGGACGCCACACTCGCTCTCCTTAACCCCTGGGGCTCCGCATGAGACGGGGAGCCTGCGGGAGATTCTGGTAAAACGACATCCAGACGTGCCCCATGTCAGGGTGGGGGCTCTTCCCAAGTCCCATGTTCCCCAGCGGCCCTCTCCCTGCAGGGGAAAGCGCAAGAAGCGGGGGGATTCGGGGACGGGCCCAAAGGAGCGAGGGAAGGGTGGGACTTCCGGAGGCCCAGCAGGAGAGGAGAGAAGAATTCGCACCAGGCTCCCCAAGGGCCCGATCCTGTCTTCCGAGGGGGAGAGAAGCGGGGCGGCCTCTCCAGCTGGGATGGGCCGCTCGGGGCTCCAGGCAGGTTGGGTGAAAGTGGCTCAGTGGCTGAATTAATAATAATAATAATAATAATAATAATAATAATAATAATAATAATAAATAATAATTATTATTTATTAGATTTGTATGAATTACACTTTCTAACTCTTGAGACAGAAACCGGAAGCCTTTTGGGGTCTTTGCAAGGCCCCATTTTCTCCTGGGGGAAGAAGAAAAGAGCGGGATCACCTGGAGGGATCCGTCCTGTGTTCCCAGAAATGGTCCCGTGAAGGAAAAGGCGTCTGGAGACCCACAAGAGTCCTTGGACCCCTTTGGAGTTGCTCTGCAGGACAGAGGAAGGATGGAGACCCCACCTGTTGCAAAGGGGGGAAGCAGAAAAGGCCCTGCAGCCGCTCAGCCTGGGAAGGGGGGGAAGCTCTGGACAAGACCCGGGCAGAAGATCCTGGAGGAAGAACCCATCCTCCCTTCGGAAGTTCAGCCCTGGAACTCCATCCAATACCGCGAGGCTGAGGGTCCCCGAGGACTTTGCAGCCGACTCCACGACTTGTGCAGGCGATGGCTGAGACCAGAGAAGCACACCAAAGCCCAGATGCTGGACCTGGTGGTTTTGGAGCATCTCCTGTTCCTTCTGCCCCCAGAGATGGAGGGCTGGGTGCGGGAGTGTGGAGCAGAGACCAGCTCCCAGGCGGTGGCCCTGGCGGAAGGCCTCCTCCTGAGCCAGGCGGAGGAGCAGAAGGAGCAGGTGAGACACTTTACGGAGCTCAGAAGGGAATAGTGTGTTTGAATATTTCACTTCTCCTTCTGCAACTTCTCCCCAACTTCTCTGGCATTTATAATATGTGGCAATTCACCAATTCTTGTACAACATCTTGTCTGGATGGGTGTCAACAGACTCAAACTCAACCCAGACAAGACGGAGTGGCTATGGGTTCTGTCCGTCCATAACCCTGGGGGGAAGGAATTACTAACCCCCTCAGAGAGGGTCCACAACTTGGGCGTCCTCCTCGATCCACAGTTCACATTAGAGAACCATCTTTCAGCTGTGGCGAGAGGGGCGTTTGCCCAGGTTCGCCTGGTGCACCAGTTGCAGC
The DNA here is from genome assembly GCF_031021105.1 of Erythrolamprus reginae. Lineage (NCBI taxonomy): Eukaryota > Metazoa > Chordata > Lepidosauria > Squamata > Dipsadidae > Erythrolamprus > Erythrolamprus reginae. Next base: position 850,271 of record NC_091951.1, read on the forward strand.
CCTATCTGGACCGGGACTCACTGCTCACAGTCACTCATGCCCTCATCACCTCGAGGTTCGACTACTGCAATGCTCTCTACATGGGGCTACCTTTGAAAAGTGTTCAGAAACTTCAGATCGTGCAGAATGCAGCTGTGAGAGCAGTCATGGGCTTACCTAGGTATGCCCATGTTTCGCCATCACTCCGCAGTCTGCATTGGTTGCAGATCAATTTCCGGTCACAATTCAAAGTGTTGGTTATGACCTTTAAAGCCCTTCATGGCATTGGACCTGAATACCTCCGAGACCGCCTCCTGCCGCACGAATCCCAGCGACCGATTAGGTCCCACAGAGTGGGCCTTCTCCAGGTCCTGTCAACTAAACAGTGTCGGTTGGCGGGCCCCAGGGGAAGAGCCTTCTCTGTGGCGGCACCGGCTCTCTGGAACCAACTCCCCCCGGACATTAGAACTGCCCCTACTCTACCTGCCTTCCGTAAACTCCTTAAAACCCACCTTTGCCGTCAGGCATGGGGGAACTAAGACATCTCCCCCGGGCCTATACAGTTTATGCATGGTATGTTTGTGTGTATGTTTGCTTTTAATAATGGGGTTCTTTTTAGTGTTTGTTAAATTATTAGATTTGTTGCACCTTGTTTTATTGTTGCTCTGAGTCGCCCCGAGTCTACGGAGAGGGGCGGCATACAAATCTAATCAATAAATAAATAAACATTGTTCCATTGTTTTGTCACTCAACCTGGATGGATATTGGGGGCTTTGAGGTTGTATTGTGAATATAAGAAGGCACTTTGTGTCGTGTGCTTGTCATTACTTCTGCTTCTTTTTTCCTTCCTCCTATTTGAAGTGCTGCACTGTGGAGATCAGTGATCTTGAGGGAAAGAAGAATCCATCAGATCTCCCTCAGGAGCCATTTTTCTGGACGATCCCTTGGGAAGATCCAAATGAGGAGACCTCAAAAGGTAATGAAAGATCCTCCGATGACCCATCCGTCTTACATTTATTCTCTCTCCTCTTCTATAGAAGACCTCCTCCTATTTTGTTAATTATGCATTTTGAAATTATTTATTCTTTACAGGGAATCAAAGAATGAAGCTCTCTGATTTTTATGAAGGAGATCGAACAGCGGTTGAACTTCCACATCAAGTAAGAAAGAGAAAAAATCTGAGATTTGTTTTCTCCCTTCAGGAAGTGTAGTGTGGGGGCACATTGCTCTCTCCTTCTAGATTAGATTAGATTTATTGGATTTATATGCCGCCCCTCTCCGCAGACTCGGGGCGGCTCACAACAATGGCAAAAACAGTACAAAGTGACAAATCTAATATTTACCAATATAACTACAGTTTTAGATTAAAAAATTCATAAAAGCAACCCCAATACAGTGGAACCCCGACATAAGAGCTGCTCTACTTAAGAGCAACTCGAGATAAGAGCTGGGAGGGGAGAGATATTTTTGTTCTACTTACAAGCCCAAATTCGAGATACAAGCGCCAAGGAGCTGTCTCCTGAAGCCAAACGCTAACTTCCGCGTTCGGCTTCAGGAGACAGCTGCGAAGCGGCGCGCGTGTTTTAAAAGGTTGCAGCCGGCCTGGGGGACTCGGGGGGGTGCTTGCAGCTTTCTTTCTTGCTCTTTTTCTTTCTCTCTTTTACCTTCCCTTCCTCTATTTCTTCTTTTCTTTCTCCTTCCCACCTTCTTCCCTCCCTCCCTCCCTTCACTCATTCCTCTCTTACTCTCCCCTTTCATAAGTTTCCTTGCTTCCTTCCTCTGTTCCTGTCCCTTCCCCCTTTCTTTCTTTCTTTCTTTCTTTCTTTCTTTCTTGCTCTTTTTCTTTCTCTCTTTTACCTTCCCTTCCTCTATTTCTTCTTTTCTTTCTCCTTCCCACCTTCTTCCCTCCCTCCCTCCCTTCACTCATTCCTCTTACTCTCCCCTTTCATAAGTTTCCTTGCTTCCTTCCTCTGTTCCTGTCCCTTCCCTCTTTCCTTCCTTCCTTCCCACCCTCCGTCCATTCATTCACCCATTCCTCTCTTGATCGCTTAAAGCCGGTCCCTGGTGCAAAAAGGGTTGGGGACCTCTGTCCTACAGGATTGGGTGGCAGAGAAGTTGAACATATGTAAATTTAAAAGTTTAAGAAAGTTTACAAGTTAAGTGAAAGAAACTTCATTATTCATTTATATGTACATGTACATTTCTTCATTAAAAACATGTCTTTCTGCATAATTTAGACTAACTTTGTGAGTTTTTTGAGGGCTGGAACCAATTAAAATTATTTACATTAATTCCTATGGGGAAAAGTCGTTCGAGATAAGAGCTGCTCGACTTAAGAGCCCAGGTCCGGAACGAATTAAACTCGTATCTCGAGGTACCACTGTATATATAAACAAGCACACAATCAATCAAACACCAAAACAACATGGGCAAGGGGGAGATGTTTCAGTTCCCCCATGCCTGACAGCAGAGGTGGGTTTTAAGGAGTTTGCGAAAGGCAAGGAGGGTGGGGACAATCCTAATCTCGGGGGGGGGGCTAGTTCCAGAGGGTCGGAGCCACCACAGAGAAGGCTCTTCCCCTGGGTCCCGCCAGACGACATTGTTTAGTCGAGAGGACCCGGAGAAGGCCAACTCTGTGGGACCTAACCGGTTGCTGGGATTCATGCCACAGAAGGCGGTCCCGGAGATATTCTGGTCTGGTGCCATGAAGGGCTTATTCCCCCTTGTTTGGCCAGGTTTATTTTTGTGTTTTTCCACAACATGGAGAGAATAATAGCAGGTTCAATTGTTGTCAGCCAGCATAGCTTCCTCTGGTTATCTTGTTCTGCTACCAGTAGGTACTCATCCAACTTTGAGTTTCCAAGAAGGAGTTCTTTAAAAGTCCTTCGAGATATAGGAATAAACATCAGAGTGGTAGGAACCGCTAGAGAGCCTTTTGTCATTCTTTGACTTGGAATTGTGCAAGACTAATGAAAAATAACTAGAATCGAATAGAAGAATAGAATTTTATTGGCCAAGTGTGATTGGGCACACAAGGAATTTGTCTTGGTGCAGATGCTCTCAGCGTACATAAAATAAAATATACATTTGTCAAGAATCATGTGGTGCAACACTTAATGATGGTCATAGGGGTCAAATAAGCAATGAAGAAGCAATATTAATAAAAATCTTAGGATATAAGCAACAATTTACAGTCATACAGTCAACATGGGAGGAAATGGGTGATAGGAAGGATGAGAAAAACTAGTAGAATAGAAGTGCAGATTTAGTAGAAAGTCTGACAGTGTTGAGGGAATTATTTGTTTAGTAGAGTGATGGCGTTCATAAAAAAAAACTGTTCTTGTGTCTAGTTGTCTTGGTGTGCAGTGCTCTAGCGATGTTTTGAGGGTAGGAGCTGAAACAATTTGTGTCCAGGATGTGAGGGGTCAGTAAATATTTTCCCCGCCCTCTTTTTGACTCGTGCAGTATACAGGTCCTCAATGGAAGGCAGGTTGGCAGCATTTGTTTTTTCTGCAGTTCTGACTGTCCTCTGAAGTCTGTGTCGGTCCTGTTGGGTTGCAGCACCAAACCAGACAGTTATAGAGGTGCAGATGACAGACTCAATGATTCCTCTGTAGAACTGTATCAGCAGCTCCTTGGGCAGTTTGAGCTTCCTGAGCTGGCGCAGAAAGAACATTCTTTGTTGTGCTTTTTTGATGATGTTTTTGATGTCAGGTGACCATTTTAGGTCTTGAGATATGATAGAACCTAGAAATTTGAAGGTCTCCACTGTTGATACTGTGTTGTCTAGTATTGTGAGAGGTGGAAGGGTGGGAGGGTTTCTCTTAATGTCTACCACCATTTCTACGGTTTTGAGTGTGTTCAGTTCTAGATTGTTCTGGTCACACCACAAGGATAGTTGTTCAACTTCCCATCTGTATGCGGATTCATCATTGTCTCGAATGAGTCCTAAACACTCACATTGCCACCTTACCATTTTTTTAAAAACCTCACTTATGTTCTGTCGAGCTTTCTGGTAGAATCCTCCCAAAAAATGCACAGATACAATTTCAGACACACACACGTTTGAAAATTCAAAACAATGTTCTTTAAACCAAAAATGCAAATAAAGAGAGCCCTCTTTTGGTATAGCAAAGAGCCCTCGTCTCCAAACAAACTGGTAATTTGTACAAGTCCCTTATCAGTTCTGTGATACTTAGCTTGCAGCTGGGAGGCAATTCACAGTCCTTCTTCTTTCACAAAGTGACACACACTTTGCTCTGGTTTAGTTTCAAAGCGGGGAAAAATCAGCACACAAAAGGTCAAAGTCAGTAGAGCAGTCACGAAACACAACGATCAGATAATCCTCCACAATGGCCAAACCCACAGGCTGCTCTTTATAGCAGCCTCACTAATGACCACAGCCCCACCCAACCACAGGTGGCCTCATTTTCTTTGATAATAATCTCTCAGTTGTTGCTGCCTGTGCATCGCTCTCCGCATGCGTGGCTGTATCATTAACTCTTGTTCTGAATCCAAGGAGGAGCTAGAGAATTGATCTCCTTCTGAGCTGTCTGCCCCACTCCCTCCCTGTCACTCATGTCTTCTTGGTCAGAGGAGCCTTCATCAGCAGATTCCACCGGGAGCAAAACAGGCCTGCGGTATGTGGATGTCTCCCCCACATCCACAGTCCTTGGGGCAGGAGCTGGGCCAGAGCTAACCACAACACTGCTGACTCATGTTTAAATGGTTGTCCACTAGGACTGCAAGATCGCTGTCATACTTGCTCGTTTTGAACCAGGTATCACCTGTTTTATGCCTGCACATTGGGTTTTTCTTTCCTAAATGTATTTTTTTAAAAAAATAAATTTTATTGATTTTTATAAAATAGTTACATAAAACAAACATGTAACAGTGCACAGTGCGTGTGCCCATCACCTAACAAACAAGACACCCCCCTTCACCCATACAAGAGGATTCAAGGATTTTGATTTGTTTATATATAATTCCTTGGCTCTATCTTGCATTAGATATTACTGAAAGAGTGATTGCAGTTTATTTTTCACATTTACATCACAGATTCTACTCAACATATAATCTTTCACCTTATTCCATTGTACCATCAGCTTCTCCAATTTGTTCTCATCAAAATTATTTAATCTTATTTCCATAATTTCAAAATGTATGTGGTCCACCATGTACCAGTACCAATTCTGTACTGTCCATTTTGTAGTCTTTCCAACCCAATACCACCACCGCTTGAGCACTTTCCAACGCTGCAGATTTTATTTCCTTGAATTCTCCTAATTTTCTTTGTTTAATTAAAATAGCTATTTCTTTTGTAATTATCCAATTAATATTTAACATTTTATTAATTTCGTTCTGTACTTCCTTCCAGAATGTCTGAATTTCTGCACACTCCCAGAACATATGCATAAAGATTCCCTTTTTTTGGCAACCATGCCAACAGTTACCCTTCTCTTTCCCCTGGAAGTGTGCAAGTTGTGCCGGTGTATAATACCATTTGTGTAAAATTTTCCTTCTCATCTCTTTAACTCTTGTATTTTTGATCTTATATATATTTTCTACTATTTCTCTCATTTCACTTTCATCTATTTGTAAGTCATTTTGCCAACATCTTGTCAAACTTTTTGTTACTTCCTCTTCCACCTGCAATAGCATTCTATATATGTTACCGGCTTGGGCTTTTATCTCATTAATCTTTTCTTTTATTATTTTTTCTAAACAATTTTCTTCTCGTAAGAAAGCTTCTTTGTTCTCACTTTTATTTAAATATTTACTTATTGCATTAATCTGCAGCCACTTCTGTTGACCAAGCCACCATTCCAATCGAGTTCTGCTAACTCTTCCATCCTTCTCATATAATTGTTCAATTCTCATTATCCCTTTGCTATTTAATACTTTAATAATTCTGCTTAAGTTAACATCATTGCCTGTATTCAATACGTGTAACGTTGATAGCTTGGAATTCCTAGCTCCACATTTTCCCTGCCATTTAGACCATATTTCTAAACATGCTTTGAGGGGGTCAATTAAATTACTGATTTCTATTTTACTCCACTTTTTAAATAATAGCTCTTTATTATTTATATTATTAATTTCCTTTTCTAAATTCACCCACTTCTTTTCCCCCCATAACTGTAATTCTATTAATCTTTCTATTTGAAATGCTTCTCTATATAATACTAAGCACGGGCTCCCCCACCCCCCTCTTTCTCTTGGGCAAACTGCCATTTTTTTCTTATTCTGGGCCTTTTGTTTCCTTCAATCCAAAAGTTTAATTTACTATCCCATTCTCTCAGTTTTGCCCCAGGGAAGGTACCTGGTAAAACCTGAAATAAATACATCATTTTTGGTATTATCATCATTTTAAGGGCATCTTGGCAATTCTTCCCAACCTTTTCCCCCTCCAATTTTTTATCTGCTTCTGAATTTTTTTCCATATTAAATTATAGTTGGCTGTCACAATTTTTATCGGATTCTTAAACAACCAGATTCCTAAATATTTCATTTTTTTACATCCTAGTTTCAATCCTGATATTTTTTGTATCTCAATTTGCTCTTTTGGGCCTGTGTTTAAACAAATTATCTCCGATTTCTCTATATTAACCATAAGTCCCGACTGGTCTTTAAATTCCTGGAGCAATATAATTATTCTTTTCATCAGTTCGATTGGGGTCTCGGACATCACTATAGCATCATCTGCAAACAAATTTAATTTCAATTCAAATTTTCCTATTTGATAACCTCTCCATTCCTTGTCATTTCTAATTTTGTTTGCTAAAACCTCAATTGCCAATGCGAATAACATTGGGGATAATGGACAACCCTGCTTAGTTCCATTCTGAATTTTAATCGTCTCTGTTCTGTTACCATTTACTCTAATATGGGCTATATTATCCTTATAAATTGTTTCTATAATTCTACAAAATGAATCTCCCATATTTAAATCTTTGCATAATTGAAACAGGTAATCATGGTTAACTTTATCAAAGGCTTTGTACACATCTAACTTTAAAATACTTAGTTTTCTTTTGGTATTGGTAGCATGGTGTATAACAGGGGTCCCCAAACTTTTTACACAGGGGGCCAGTTTACTGTCCCTCAGACTGTTGGAGGGCCGGACTATAAAAAAACCCCTATGAACAAATCCCTATGCACACTGCACATATCTTATTTAAGGTAAAAAACAAAATGGGAACAAATACAATATTTAAAATAAGAAGTAATTAAGTAATAAAGTAATTTATACATTTTTATTAACAAGTAAATTTAAACTTAAATCAAGAAACTCCCTCCATTTCTCCTTCCTTCCTTCCCTCCCTCCCTCCTTCCTTTCTACTTCTCTCTTCCCTCTCTTTTCTCTCTCATTTGTTTCATTTTCCTCTCCCTCGTTTTCTCTCCATAATTTTCTCATTTTTCTCTTTTTCTCTCTCTCTCTTTCCATCTTTCCCCCTTTCTCTCTTCCTCTCTATCTCTCCCTCTTTCTCTCTCTCTTCTCTTTCTTTCTGTCTCTTTCACTCACTCTTTCTCTCTCCCTCTTTGTATCTTGCTTTCTCTCTCCCTCTTTCACCCTCTTTCTCTTGCTTTCTCTCTCACTCTATTTCTATCTCTCCCTTTCCCTCTCTCCCTCCCTCTCCCTCTTTCTTTCTCTCTCACTCTATTTCTATCTCTCCCTCTTTCTCTCTCCCTCTCTATCTCTCCCTCTTTCTTTCTCACTCTATTTCTATCTCTCCCTCTCTCCCTCTCTCTCCCCCTTTGTATCTCTCCCTCTTCCTTTCTCTCTCCCTCTTTCACCCTCCCTCTCCCTCTTTCTTTCTCTCTCACTCTATTTCTATCTCTCCCTCTTTCTTTCTCACTATTTCTATCTCTCCCTCTTTCTCTTTCTCTCTCACTTTCTATCTTTCTTTCTTTCTCTCTCCCCTCCTTTTTTTCTCTCTCTCTCATACACCACGCTGGCAACAGAGAGAGAAAGAGAGAGCGAAGGGCGGCTTGCCAGTCCACGGCCCCCTGGATGAGCAGCGCTGCATGGCCCCAGCACTGGACTTCGCCGTCGCCTCCACCCCCGCCTCCACCCCCGTCCGGCTCTCCAGCTAACCCCCTGAATTCACCCGAACGCAGGCGGCGGCGGTTTCAAAGGACCAACATACAGTCCTTCTTGGTGCTGCATTGCTGCAGCCTCCAAATTCCGCTGCTGTCCTTGGGCATTGTTACTTCTAAGCTGCGCTGAGAGAGAGAGAGAGAGAGCGCGGAGAGTACCGGACTTCACCGTCGCCTCCGCCCCTTTGGACTCTTTGCTGGAGAGCCGGACCGGGGCAGAGGCGACGGCGAAGTCCGGTGCTGGGGCCATGCGGGGCTGCTCTCCAGCTAAGAGGCAGCAGTCACGTCCACCCCTTCGCCCTCTACGGTGCCCAGCGCCCAGCCCCACGCTGCCTCCGCCTCCTCCTCCGCCTCCTGGTAGCGCGCCCGACCTCTTCCTGCAGGAACGGGTGGTGGGGTGGAAGTGGTTGGACTTATCTACATGCGCGCCTGCTGATTGGGAAGAGGGGGAAAAAAATCTGCGCCTCCAAAGAGGGGAGGGGGGGAAAAGAAAGAAAAAAAAGAGCTCCAACTTGGCGGAAGGCAGGACAGGAGAACCGAGCGTGCTGCGGCAAGTTTGCTTGGCTTTCTGGGGCTTTTTTTTCCTCCCCCTCCACCACCCCTGTCTGAATGTCGTTTGCCGCTTAGGAGTGACCCTCTCTCGGGCTTGTTTTGAATGCGGCGCAGATGAGGGGAAAAGCCCGGCTGCCCGGAAAAGCACATTTGAAAAGTCTCTGTGGAGAGCCAAAATCCCAACGAAGCTGCTTTTTTCTTCAGTAGTCCGTAAGGAGGCGAAGAAGAGGTTGAACTGGTTTTGCTAATTCGTGCTTACGGCTTTTCCCCTCATCCGTGCCACATCCACAACAAGCCTGAGAGAGGGTCACTCCTAAGCGGCAAACAACATTCGGAAAGGGGTGGTGGAGCGGGAGAAAAAAAAGCCCCAGAAAGGAGTAGCCACCTATTCGCCAAGCAAACTTGCTGCAGCACGCTCGGTTCTCCCCTCCTGCCTTCCGCCAAGTTGGAGCTCTTTTTTTTCTTTCTCCCCCCCCCGCCCTACTCTCTTTGGAGGCGCAGATTTTTTTTCTTTCCCCTCTTCCAAATCAGCAGGCGCGCGTGTAGATAAGTCCAACCACTTCCACTCCACCACCCGTTCCTGCACGAAGAGGTTGGGCGCACTACCAGGAGGAGGAGGTGGCAGTGGCCTGGGGCCAGGCGCTGGGCGCCGTGGTGGGCAAAGGGGTGGACTCTTTGCTGGAGAGCCGGACGGGGGCAGAAGCGACGGCGAAGTCCGGTGCTGGGGCCATGCGGGGCCGCTCATCCAGGGGGGCGTGGACCGGCAAGCCGCCCTCCGCTCTCTCTTTCTCTCTCAGCACAGCTGAGGTAACAGTGCCCAGCGGAGCTCGGAGGCTGCAGCAACGCAGCGCCGAGAAGGACCAGCTGTTGGTCCCTTGAAGCCGCCGCCGCCTCCGTTCGGGCAAATTCAGGGGGGTTCCTGAATCTCCCGTCCATTCACCGCGGAGGATGAGGTGAGGAGGAGACGGTGCAGAGGCAAGGGGCGGGGAGAAAAGCGGGCCTGCAAGGGGCCAATTGCAGGCCCGCTTTCCTCCCCACCCCTTGCCTCTGCACCGCCTCCTTGCTCAGCAGCAGCCCGCGGTGAATGGACAGGAGATTCGGGAGCTTATTATATCTATTGATAAAATCTCGTGTGCTCCCTGCGGGCCGGATAAATCGCCTCGGCGGGCCGCATCCGGCCCGCGGGCCGTAGTTTGGGGACCGCTGACCTAGATAATCGACTTCTTCCAAGGACCGCTGGAGTTGGAGCGCCACCACCTTCTCAACAACCTTCCCCATAAACACGGCTGAGTCTAGAGAATACTTCTTGAGGAGGCGGCGCACAAGTGCCTCCTTATAAAGGGCCCGAAAGGACCCCCTCCCCAAGGAAGCATTGACAATCTCCTGGGCCCAGCTCCGTGTCACTCGTCGGCTGGCCAAAACCAACCAAGAGGGACATGGATTCTGTGGACAGGTGGGGGAACTTACAGCTCCAATGGCCTTGTCCACTTCATCAGGTGTCACCAAGTCAAACTCCTCCCAGACTGATAGACAAAGACATTTAGCCCCAGTCACCTCGACTGACTCATTATCAGCCGATACTGCTATACAATTGGAGTCGAGATCAGCCCGGATCCAAGCGACTTAAGACCCACCTGAATCGCCAGGCATGTAGGAATTGAGATACCTCCCCCAGTTTATATAGTTTTATGTATGGTATCCTTGTGTTGTATGGTTTTAATGACGGGCTTTTTAGATGTTTTTTAAACATTAGATTCGTTACATTGTTATATTTTTATTAATGTTGTTATGAGCTGCCCCGAGTCTGCGGAGAGGGGTGGCATACAAATCTAGTAAATTATTATTATTATTGTTGTTATTATTATTATTATTATTATTAATATTATTTTAAGCAGATGTTGGAAAACCATCTATCTGAAGTAGTTTAGGGATTCCTGCCTAGGCAGGGGGTTGGACTAGAAGACCTCCAAAGTCTCTTCTAACACTTGTTGTTCTTATTATTATTATCATTATTATGATTATTAATGTCAATACAACCCAGCAATCGAGATCACTATGCTGCATTTCGTATTTCATCACCAGTCGGGTGCTTCCCAAGCACCTAGGACTGCGTGATATAGTGCCGAATTATGTGTGCCGATCCCAGTAAAGCGGCCATTTGCAATTGACAGGTGGAGATTTTGTCAATTCCGATGGTTTTCAAATGTCTGCTGAGATCCTTTGGCCCTGCGCCCAGTGTTCCAAGTACCACTGGGACCACTTTCACTGGCTTATGCCAGAGTCATTGCAGCCCATTTTTTAGATCTTTGTACAGTAATACCTCGTGTTACGAACCTAATTGGTTCCCAAGGGAGGTTCGTAAGGTGAAAAGTTCGTAAGACTAAACATTGTTTCCCATAGGAAACAATGTAAAATGAATTAATCCATGCAACAACAACAAAAAAACGGAAAAAAATACCGCCGCCCGGCTGTTTCAGTTGAAACAGCCGGGCGCTTCTCAGCATTCTCCCAATGCCGAACCCAGAAGTTCGGCAAAACTTCAAGAGGCCGCCGAGAAGCCCCGCCGCCTGGCTGTCGGTTTTTGAAACAGCTGGGGGGCTTCCCAGCATCCTCCTGAACCCGAACGCCAAACCCGAACTTCCGGGTTCAGCGTTCGGGAGGCCGCCGAGAAGCCCCCCGACTGTTTCAAAAGGTGACAGCCAGGCAGCGGGGCTTCTCGGCGGACTCCCGAACCCGAAATTTTGCCGAACTTCCGGGTTCGGCGTTTGGGAGACCGCGGAGAAGCCCCGCCGCCCTGATGTCATCTTTTGAAACAGCCGGGGGGCTTCTCGGCGGCCTCCCGAATGCCGAACCCTGAAGTTTGGGTTTGGCGTTTGGGTTTAGGAGGACGCTGGGAAGCCCCCCCCCGGCTGTTTCAAAAAGCGACAGACGGGAGGCGGGAACGGGTTCGTGAGACGGAAAACGTTCGTAAGAAGAGGCAAATAATATCCGAACCCCAGGTTCGTATCTCGGGTTGTTAGTATGGCGAGGGGTTCGTATCATGAGGTACCACTGTATTTCACTAATTTATCTAGCTGCTTCTCCTCAATTCTGCTGTCTCCTGGGATTGGGATGTCGATGATCCATACTTTCTTTTTCTCCACAATCAGGATGTCTGGTGTGTTATGCCTCAGAATTCAGTCAGATCCTATTATTATTGTTATTGTTGTTTTTTAAAAATAATAATAATAATAATAATAATAATTATTATTATTATTATTATTATTATTAAACGGACGGTACCTTCTGGCTCTGCCCTGAATTCCCCTTGAGCGGCGGCCACCCCAGCCACTTTCAGTTTCCTTCTCTCCCCGAACTCTCCCTCCTGCTTCAGATGATGTCACAAAGGGCTCGGCCCGGAGACTGATGACGCTAGAGCAAGGAGACTTCCCATTGGTCCTGCCGCACTTTCTGGCGACTCCCATCTCAAAAAGAGGAGAAAATCCATTCCTCTCTTCAACAACCCTATTCCTCTTCTGGGACTGGAGACACACACACACACACACACACACACACACGTGTGCTCATTGAATGGGAAGATTCTGCTGTAGGAGGAGATGCTGCCCTGGATGATAAGGGTGGGGGAGGGGTAATCCCGCAGCCAGTGAGGACTTGTGGGTCACATACACACCCACCCACTAAATGTGTGGGGAGTCCCAGAAAACCCAGCCAGACCAGGGAGAGGGCTGCTTCCCTTCAGGACAGAAAAAGCTGATTACCCTCCTCAAAATATACGTCTCCCTTGCTTGGAACGTCTGGAGGAACCGGCCCCTCCCGATCTCTTGCCCCTTTCTTTCTGTGGGTCAGGGGATCCTCCTTTCCCCTTCAAAGCAGCCCCAAATGGAGACCCCAAATTAAAGTCTGGCCACTTCTCCTCCTCTTCCCACTCCTTTCCGTGGAGAACTTCATTAGGGGTTGGACTAGATGACCTCCAAGGTCTCTTCCAACTCTGTTATAATCTGTTATCTTGCCACAATCACAAGCAATAGAAGAATATGTAGAGAAAGATATAAAGTGACATGTTGCAATCAATTAACCCGGTATAGAAGACCAGATGTGGAGCTTTCCCCGAGAAATCTGCCCATTTCAGCTGTGGAAGACTCAGCCGCCCCAAACCCAACGGCACCTTCTTGTTCCTTTCCAACTCAAACTCCCGGAGGAACAGAAGGCAGATCCCACGAAAGCCTTCACTTCTCCACACCCCAAAAGAAACCGAGGAATAAAAAGCAACAACACCCCATCTCTGGGGTTCCCCCCCGCCCCAGAAGCAGGCTGCCGGGTAACAGCCGCAGGCAAAGCAACGCCTGGCTTGGCTTAACGGGAAGAAGAAGTGGATTATGGCTGCCATCGGCGGCCCAAATGGCTATGGCGCTTGCAAGGGGCAAGGACCCGTGAGAAAGGCTGGACAAAGGACTCCTCTGGATAACTGGACGTCACAGAAACAGCCCAAAATTCCTTTGTTCATCCAGCTCATTTCTCAGCTGCCCCTTGATTGGCTGGTAAATATATAAAAATGTATGACACATTTGCATAGGTGTGGTTGCTGTGGTAGTAGTGCTTGACTAGTTGTTGTTGTTATTATTATTATTATTATTATTATTATTATTATTATTATTATTATTATAATATTTGTATGCCGCCCCTCTCCGCAGACTCGGGGCGGCTTACAGCAGTGATAAAACAATATACAATAGCAAATCTAATATTAAAGTCTAAAATATGTGCAATAACCCCTTACCCCACTCCCAGAACATAATGGCCGGCCCATGTTTTGCCCTCCCCAGGCTCCTAGAAAAGCTCTGGAGCTTGGGAAGAGCCTCTCCCACCCCATCCAGAAGCTAAAAACAGGCGGTTTCCCCACTCCCAGTGAGCTCAGAAGGCTCGTAAATCATCTGGCTGGCGCTCACTTGAGTTTGCGTCCTCACTAATAGGGCTTCATGTGCCACCTGTGATATCACGGATATAGATGGTGATGGACATACGGTACTTTATTTATACCCTAAATCAGTGTTTCCAAAACCTTTGACATATGTGTACCCCTTCTATAATTTTCACAATGCTTAGTACCCCACATCAAAGAAAACGGATGCATTTTAATAACAATCAATATATATATATATTTTATTTTGTTGGTACATACACAAAATAATACTAAATGAAAAATAAAATTATTCATAATAAAATGCAAATAAAGTTATATTATCAATAACAAGTTGTAGTGTGGCTTATGTATAGTAAGTTAGAGTATAAGTAATATTGTAAATAGAGAAGTGATTTTTGTTAAGACGAAGTAAATATATTTTCTTAAGAACTCCTGCCTCAATGTGTTCATTCGAAGACTTGAGCTTCATCTATTGGTCTGTGACTGGCTGGCTGGGTTGGGTGAGCTTCCTCAAGTGCTGCCCTGACCCAAGTTCCCTTCCAGCTCTGTTCTTCAGCAGCCTCCATTTTATTCCCTTCTTGGAAGTGGACCTTATTTTGCTTCCAACACTATCAGGAGAACATGGAAACCCACGACTGGAAGATGCAACGGAAGAGGTCAATGTGGAGGAAATAGGCAGCTGCTGTCCAAAGGAAGAGGGAGACACTGCCACAAACGTGTAGTTTTATATCAACATCCTGTCAATGTATTGAACATTCGCAGCAGAGAAGAGTCAGGAACATCCTGAGGTAAATCTCAGACAGCCTCCAGGAAAAAAAGGAGACGCCCCCTTTCCACCCTCAGCAACCAATCAGAGCACAGATCCCCTCAGGCAGGAGCCGGCCCTCCCTCCCTCACAATGGGGAGTTTCCTTCTCCAGCCATGAAATTCAGTATCTTCACATTTGAAGGATCCAAAAGAAACAGAGCTAAGATGACTTTGCTTTTGTCCCTTAGATTGAATTGTCCGGCTGGAATGGTTTTTAAAATTGACCTTACACGGTGCTAAAAAGAAGTCAACGTCCTTTTCTCCTTTTTTCTCTTCTCCCTCTCAGGCCTCCTTCTCCCTCCCTTTCTCCTGCCCTCAATGTCTGGCTTCTCTTTTTCCTTGTGTTTTGTCCACTAAATAAACGAATAAGCTCTGGAGGCTACAAAAAAGGCAGAGAAGAGCAACAAAGATGGAGGCTAAAATTATTTATTTATTTTAATTCGTTTTATTGCCTGTATAGGCCCCCCAACTCCTGTGGGGCTCTGGGCGGCCTACACAAATAAAACCACAGACACCCATTGAAATCCCCTTCAAAACCTCATATCTCTGGGGCCACCACCAAGATTCCTTCCCTCTTCTGCCCTTGTTCCTTCCATCCCATTCTCTCCTCTAGACAAAGAAGAGGCTGAAGGAAAGAGACGGAGGGGCAGGAGATGGAAGAAAGAAGGAAACCGCTCTAGAAAGGCCACAGAAGAAAGACCACAACCTCCTTCCCTGCCTTTGGGTCAATGGAGACTCCGAAGCCTTTCTCCTCCTACTCCCAAGCCCATCATCCCCGCCCTTTCCCTTCCCCCTCCCGCCAGCTCCTCTTTCCCGCCCTTTCTTGCACCCAGGCATTTTACCCCCAATCCGCCAGGGGGCGCCCTCTGCCAAGGGAAGGGAATACAGCGGGATTGGACCCTCCGGAGGGAAAACGTCACAAGGGGCTTTTCTGAGGAATCAGCGAACGAAGTGACATCACTGTCTCTTGCCAGTCTAGGAAGCCACACTCGCTCTCCTTAACCGTTGGGGCTCCACCTGAGAGCGGGAGCCTGCGGGAGGGGGTGGAAGGACAACCCGAGGTGAGAGTGGTGGCTCTTCCCAAGGCCCATGCTCCCCAGTGGCCCTCCCCCTGCAGGGGGAAGCGGAAGAAGTGGGGATGCCGGGAATGGGGGGAAATTC